>NC_058403.1:144036864-144228425 GCF_002201575.2 Neomonachus schauinslandi | reverse complement strand
GATAGATAGATAGATAGATAGATAGATAGATAGATAGATAGATAGATTCTGTGTCTCTAGAAAACCTTGACTAATACAGCATCCTTGTTTGGCTTCCTCTCCTTCCCTGTCCTGCTTCATTCACTTTCTAAATGGCTTTCCCTGGAAACATTTCCTTAATAAATCACTTCTACATGAATACATACCTCAAAGTCTGCTCTAGGGCACCTGACCATCTAGGATAATTCCCCCAATATCCCCCTTTTCAAGGCCACTCCAGCCCCTCCCATAGGATGTCCCACATCTCCCCATGATCTAGTAACTACAGGGTTAATGCTTGATCCAGCAGGGGTCCTCCTGGACCCTGTTGCTTTTGCTCTGCATAATCATTGCCTGGGCCACAGTAGTAGTTAAGTATTTTGAATACCAACCCCAGAGCCTCTTTAAGTGTGAGGGCTATAAAACATAAAAACTAACCAGAGTGTCTGCTCCATTCATAACATCTCCTAGTTTTCAGATAGACTTAATATACAGGGGAGGTCCTCCTGGCCATGTTTGAGCCACATGAGCCCGCCATTCTGGCCATGATTGATCAGGCCAAGGATAGACACCTCACCCAAGCTGGACTAATCAGGTTCTCTCCCCCCAGAAACTTGAAACTTGAACTGAGGGACAGAGGGTTGGTATTTGTTGGGGCTGAGTCACCATAATGGCATCATCACCCTAAGAGGAAGGTCCATGAATACCTGGTCTTGCCCTATCCAAGACTTGAATGCTGAACTCTTCCAGGAGTAGCTTTCCAATACATTTTTGCTAGGGTAGCTTTTTGATTCTTGGAACCAGAAAACTCTTACCTAATATCCTATATTAACATCTGGAATGAGCACTGCTTGTTTGTCTTGTGTATCCAGCACTTAGTGCTTCCAGCACTTAGCATAGTGCCAGCATGGATTAAGCACCAACCTAATACATATTTGCTGCCTCCACACACAGTTCTCTGTTTGGTTATGTATTTTATTATTATTTCTGTAGGAAAGAGAAGAGCACCTTATGTACATGTAAATATACAGGCTTGAAAATGGGAAAATTTCACCATATCCCTTGAGTGTGTGTGATCTCTGGAGGAAAAAACAAATTTAGGGGCGCCCGGGTGGCTCAGTTGGTTAAGCCACTGCCTTCGGCTCAGGTCATGATCCCAGGGTCCTGGGATCGAGCCCCACGTTGGGCTGCCTGCTCAGCAGAGAGCCTGCTTCTCCCTCTCCCTCTGCCACTCCCCCTGCTTGTGCTCTTTCAAATGAATAAATAAAATCTTTAAAAAAATAAAAATTAAAATAAATAAAAATTTAAAAATAAAAAAAAATTTAAATGCCTCCTGCTTGTGTTCATACTTTTTCTTTGTCAAGGTTTCCTCCAACGAGTTAGCCTATCTCATGGCCTACCTTTGTTTCTTAAATGTAACATAGTTAATAAGCTGATCAGTTTTAAAAAGCTTTAAGGTTAAAAATCTTAACTTGAATTTAGAAGGTCTCTGAAATCCCTATCAGGTTGGTGAACATGTACTCACTGCTATGAAGTAAACCATGTGGGCCCTATCTCTGATTTCCCCAAGTCACTATTCAACCTTACTCCATTTATTTTCTTTCTTTGCTCACTCTATATTCTATACCTCCTGCTTCTCCATTTTCATCTCTGAAGTTAGAAATTGTAGCAACTGCAGGTTAGGAATTTAGAGAAAACAACTGTGCTCAAGATACAGTCTTTTTCACTCTGCTAACATGAACTAGTCCTGCAAGGAAGGAGAAGTAAATTTGGGAATATAAATTAACAAGTTAACAAGTTAACCATCCATGCTGTTGCTATTCACATCTTGAGAGAGAAAACCAGAAGTTTCACCGCCAGAAATCAGGTTGTTGTCATCATCATTGCCAAAGAATCAGGCCAGCAAGAGGGTGCTCTCAGGCAGAAAACAACTGGTTTTGCTCCTGGTGGCTTCTGCTGAATCATCAGTAACAGCCAGACAACATGTGGGTGTCGACAGCAGCCATAAAAACAGGGAGAAATATACAGAGGGAAAAAGTTGAGTTCTACCTCTTGCTTGTCAGCAGACCCAGTCTGTCATTAGTTTGAAGGGATTTGAAAGTTCAAGCAAACAGAACTTTAAAAGGATTTGCAGGTATTGTTGGCTTAACTAGGAAGTCTGTGCAAGCCAGAGACTTAGGAATGGAGCACATGGACCCAAAGAAAATGCTTTTTGTGTGTATAGGGCAAGAAAATGGACTTGAACCCATAAGACGTATGAAATATTTTCATTTTTGGCCACTTGAGAAAGATCTGTGACAAAGGTGTCACATGAACCTAGTAACAGAAAAGTCTATGAAATATACCTTAACATCTGAGGGTGTGACAGCTAATAAGAAAGAGGCCTTCTCATCACGATTCCAAAGCATTACTTCATTTTGCCCTAGGGTGACTCAAGTGTATCCATCAAAGCAGAGAAACTGTCTGAACATGGGAGCACACCCACTAAACTGCTGTTTATTAACTTTGGGCCCGTGAAAACAAAGCCAAGTCCTCACCTTAAATATAGAAAAGCTGAAGACAGCAGGCTCTTGTTCAGGTATCTTGGTTCCATCCTTGCAACAGTGAGACATGACACCATTTACGGAAGGCCTATATGTGGCAGGCATTCTGCTAGGCCATCAAACACATTGTGTCACAGAGTCTCCTGGACAACTCAGTAAGGCACGTATTACCTCCACTCTCTGTTTTTCCAAAGAGGAAACTGAGTCTCAGAGAGGCTAAATGACTTGCCCGTGACTACCTGGTGGGTGGAAAGCAAAGATCAGAATAGAGCTTTGTCTGTCCCAAAAGCCCAGGCTCTTTACTGTGAGGAAATACCTGGAAAAACCCAGAGTTGTTTCCTGCCCCTCTGAGCTGCAGAAAGATGTCCATAGCCTGTCCCTCTCCTTCCTTTCGACTTAAGTAGCATTTCCTTGCTAAGTGTGGTCTCCAGACCAGCCTATCAGCTCAGTATCTTCTGGAAGCATCTTAGACATACAGAAACTCAGGCCCTACCCCAGCCCTACTAAGCCAGAATCCACTCTCTAAAGTGGGAAGAGAACTGATCACCTTCCTCACTGGCACCTTTATTACAGGCCTTTAATAACAGACTAATTATTCTGTGGCAAAGAGCAACTCCGAGAAACAGTTTCTGTGCCCTTCATCAAACCTCTGACTTTTGAAATGTGTTCCTTCCGCTGAAAAGGGGGTGTCACTTCTACTGACCCCTTGCCATAGCAGAAATCTCCATCAGACAAGCACAGGAAAGAAGCAAGGGAAGCATTTCAGCAGGTTTTGCTGATAAGGCTGTGGACAGCTGCATTCCCTGGCACCTGTGTAGTACAAGGTAATGCTAAATATTAACACCTAAGAAGATTAGCGGGGATTGCAGGAGGAGAGTCGCACTGGGTTAAAGGTCATTTGCTCATAAATCTCCTCAGTACAAGGGAGCCTCAGATAGTCCTTAGGGAGGAGCCTCACAGTTAAAGCAACAAGGCAGGAGGCCAGGAGGAAGGTCCCTGTTCTAGGGGCCTCCTGCAGGGTATGAATTCTGTTTCTGCAGCGTGCGTGGTAACCAGTTATGGCCACTAGGCTTAAAGGGACTTCTCTTCTATAGAGGAGAGTGGACCTAAGTGAAATAAGTCAGACAGAGAAAGACAAATACGGTACGATTTCACTTACATGTAGAATCTGAAAAACAAAGCAAATGAACAAACAAATGGGAAGGGCTTCTTGAGGCTCCAGGGTTTGGAAAGAACAAAGGGTTACTAGGCAGAGGAAATTAGTAGGAGAGACAAGAAAAGAAAGAGTGAACTTGAAATAGAGTGAAGAGGTTGGTAAATAAAAGAAGGTAACTCAAGATGGAAGAGAGAGAAGAAATTCTTCACTCCTAGAACCATAAAATAATATCTATTTTTTCACTGAGATCACTTTTTTTTTTTTTTTTTGAGATTTAAATGCCATTAGCTCCAACTCTTGGATCCTCGGAAACCTAAAGCCCTCCCAAAGGTGTCTTCAGGTTACCAGGAGCTCATTTTCTTGTGGGTCCATTAGGTTTACAGTTGCACATCTTTTTTTTTTTTTTAAATAATGAATGTGTTTTTATTTCTCTCCTAATTTTTAAAATGTGAACATTCTGGAATTCAGTCACTGCCTTTACTTCCAGGTGACTCCTTCACAGCATCTCAGTTCCCTCTTAAACAACACACTCTTGTTCCAGAAGGCAGTTAGCTTTTCAGCATTCTTTCTGTCTAGATAACATCCAGGGACAAATCCCACAGGCACGAGTATATGTAACTGGTGGTCACGAGCAATCTGAATTACGTTCATTATGAGTGCTGCAGCCTTGGTGCCAAAAACGACCCCACAACCACTTTGCATATCTTTCTAGTGCTCAAGTCACTTCTATGAAACACCATAGCAATGATTTCACCCAGCACAATAGTTGGTTATCTTATTCAGTGCATAGAATGATTCTGCCCAGGTAGAATTAAATGCTAATTATTTTATTGATAAGGAAGGATATGGTGGCTCAGAGACATTAAGAAATTAGGCCAAGGATCTTAGCAATATTTTTCTAGATATCTCTCCTCAGGCAAGGGAAACAAAAACAAAATAAACTATTGGGACTACACTAAAATAAAAAGCTTTTGCACATCAAAGGAAGTCAGAAACAAAATGAAAAGGCAACCTACTGAATTGGAGAAGATATTTGCTAATGATATATCTGATAAGGGTTAATATCCAAAATATATAAAGAACTTATAAAGCCAACACCCAAAAAACAAATAATCCGATTAACAAATGGTAGACATTTTTCCAAGGAAGACCTACAGATGGCTAATGGACACATGAAAAGCTGCTCAACATCACTCATATCAAAGAAATACAAATCAAAACCACATGAGATATTACCTTATACCTGTCAGAAGAGCTAGTATCAAAAAGACAAGAAATAACAAGTGTTGGTAAGGTTGTGGAGAAAAAGAAACTTTCATGCTTTGTTGGTGGGAATGTAAATTGGTGCAGCCACTGTGGAAAACAGTATGGAGACTCCTCAAAAACTTGAAAAATAGAAATACCATATGATCCACTAATTCCGCTATTGAGTATTCACCCAAAGAAAATGAAAGCACTAATTCAAAAAGATATGTGCAGCCTTATGTTTATTGCAACATTATTTACAACAGCCTAGACATGGAAGCAACCCCAGTGCCCATCCACAGATGAATGGGTAAAGATGTGGTACACACACACACACACACACACACAGAGGAATAGTACTCTGTCATAAAAAAGAATGAAATCTTGGGGCGCCTGGGTGGCTCAGTTGTTAAGTGTCTGCCTTTGGCTCGGGTCATGATCTCAGGGTCCTGGGATCGAGCCCCGCATCGGGCTCCCTGCTCCGTGGGAAGCCTGCTTCTCCCTCTCCCACTCCCCTTGCTTGTGTTCCCTCTCTCGCTGTGTCTCTCTCTGTCAAATAAATAAATAAAATCTTTAAAAAAAAAAAAGAATGAAATCTTGCCATCTGCGACAACATGGATGGACCTAAGTGAAATAAGTCAGATAGAGAAAGACAAATACCATATGATTTCACTTACATGGGGAATCTGAAAAAAAAAAAAAAAGCAAATGAACAAACAAAGCAGAAACACACTCATAAACAGAGAAAACAAACTGGTAGTTGCTAGAGGGGAGGTAGGTGGGAAGATGGGCAAAAAGGGGTGAGGGGAGTGGGAGATACAGGCTTCCAGTTATAAAGGAATAAGTCACAAGGATAAAAGATACAGGATAGGGAATATAGTCAACGGTATTGTAATAGCGCTGTATGGTGACAGATGGGGAGCTACATGTGTGGTGAGCACAGGATAACATCGAGTTCTCAAATCACTATGTCATACACCTGAAATGAATGTAACATTGTGTGTCAAAACTATATTTCAAAATAAATAAATAAACAAACAAATAAATAAATAAATACAATGTTAGGTGATTAATTTTGAGAATTGTACTTGCTCATATTAAGCTCCTTTGGAAGGTTTGTTTATAGATTCAACTGCCTGTAGCTCAAATATTGATCTGTTTCCTGGATCCTGAATTGGATGGGACAGGACTGTAGTGTTTGGGTTTACAATAGTTAACCTAAAAGCCTTTTTAAAGGTAGCCTGAGAAATTGTTGAGTGGTAAATATCAAGAGCCCTTTAACCATGGAAATGTTTTCATACCTAGTATTGTATGTGTGTGTGTGTGTGTGTGTGTGTGTGTATCATTTTAAATTTGTTATCAATGCCTCTGTATTTCAAAATTCAAGAGAGGGGCTAATGCTAAAAAAAAACATAGTGGCCGGGTGCCTGGGTGGCTCAGTTGGTTAAGTGACTGCCTTCAGCTCAGGTCATGATCCCAGAGTCCCCAGGATCAAGTCCCGAGTCGGGCTCCCTGCTCAGCAAGGAGTCTGCTTCTCCCTCTGACCCTACCCCCTCTTGGGCTCTCTCTCTCACTCTCTCTCTCTCTCAAATAAATAAAATCTTAAAAAAAAAAAAAAAGACTGTTCCATCTTTAAGAAAAAAAGCATAGTGGTAAAATAGAAAAAATGCATAATGATGATGTTGATTTTATTTTTGTATGTTTATTAATATAAGTCCTAGGAAAGGGGAGTGGGGAAGTCTGTCTTTTGTGTCAACTTGAAGCTACTGGACTTGATTTATTTTATAGTTTATAAGATTAAAAAGTAATGCTCACTTGACTTTATAGTCAATGTTTAAATTTAATAAATGTTTTCATATTCAAAATTAAAAAAAGAAAGAAAGAAATGCAGTGCCTGGGTGGCTCAGTCATTAAGCGTCTGCCTTCGGCTCAGGTCATGATCCCGGGGTCCTGGGATCAAGTCCCACATCGGGCTCCCTGTTCGGCAGGAAGCCTGCTTCTCCCTCTCCCACTCCCCCCTGTTTGTATTCCCTCTCTTCGCTGTGTCTCTGTCAAATAAATAAAATCTTAAAAAAAAGAAAAGAAAAGAAAGAAAGAAAGAAATCAGGCCAAGGAAATATGGTTAGCAAGCCAAGCAGCCAGGATTTGAACTCACATCCACCTGACTCAGTGGTAATCTGTTACATTGGTGGCCCCAGTGACCCATGCCTTCTGGTATTCATGTCCTGTGTGTTCCCTTCCCTTTGAATCTGGATTGGGCCTGTGACTTGCTTCAGCCAACAGAATGCAGGTAGAGCTCTAGGTCCAAGTTCCTGGGAGCCCTGAGCTGCCATGCAAGAGGGCTGACTGTGCCCCTGAGAGACCACGCAGAGAGGGGAAAAGCTCTGACACCACATGGAGAAGCTAGGCACCCAGCAGCCAGAGTTAGGGTGAAACCCCAGACATATGATCCCAATTAAACCATTCCCATCAGCACTCACCCCCCACCCTTGACATGATCCTAGTGGAGGCATCAGACATGATGGACACTATGCCCCAGCAGACATCTTGTGGAACAGAGATGACAGGGCTTTGCTTTGTTCAAATTCCTGATCAATAGAACTGTGCAAAATGATAAAAATGGTGGTTATTTATTTTTTTAGAAGATTTTATTTATTTATTTGACAGAGAGAGACACAGTGAGAGAGGGAACACAAGCAGGGGGAGTGGGAGAGGGAGAAGCAGGCTTCCCGCCGAGCAGGGAGCCCGATGCAGTGCTCGATCCCAGGACCCTGGGATCATGACCCAAGCCGAAGGCAGATGCTTAACAACTGAGCCACACAGGCGCCCCAAAAATGGTGGTTATTTTAAGTCATTAAGTTTTGAGTAGTTTGTTATGTAGCAATAGGTAACCAAGACACACCTCTGTCCTATGGCTGAGGAGAAAGAGACAGTGATGAACTTATGAAGTCCTTGAACAGGAGAGAAAGATGGGCTGGGAAAGAGTGGGTACAACACAATTGCCAGGGTGGAAAGAAAAAAAGACAAAAAGGGCATAATTATGTAGACCCCTAAGTAGGGGAAACAAGAGGTAACAGAATCTTTAGGTCACACACCTTGCCAGGCAGCATTTCTGCCCCAGAGCAATCCTCACAATAGAATTAATGCAAGGAAAATAAAAAGGCAAGATCCAGAACCGCCTGTTTTCAACAAGAAGGTTATAGACCAAAATGTTCATAGCAGCTTTCTCTGGGTGGTGGTATCACAAAAAAAGCTTTAATAAGTTAGCTTTTTGCTCTCTTCCAGTTCTTCCATATTCCCTACAGTGATTGTTTTCAACTTAATTTTTTCAAAATCTTAATATCAAAGAGATAAAAGTACATGAATTTTAAAAATCCCCCCCTCAACTGCCACAGAAAAGCACTTAACTATCCATCCTCTACTTGTCCCCATCTTGCACCCCACAGGCAACCCCTTTAACTATTTCTAGTTTTAGTTCTGTGAGTGGTTAGGTTCACATCCTTAAATAATATGCTTATACTTCCATTGCTTGGTTTATTAACTTGAGGCATCTATAGGTTCCCTGTTACCAAAGTCTTATTATTTTATTAAACAAATGCATTGAATACCTACTATGTACCAACACCATTCAGGTACTGGTGACAGGGAAGAGAATAATAAAGAGAGGGTTCCTGCCCTTTTATGGCACATATTCTAGTAAAGGGAGATGGCCAATCAAAAGCAAAGAAATAATATCCAACAATAAAAAGTACTATGGAGAAAACCGCACAGAGTATGGGACAGTATGGTTGAGTATATTTTCCAAAAATTGGCCACAATGGTATCTTCCATCCCACATGTTCATCTAGAATCTTACCATTCACTTATCAAGAAGTAGAGTATATTTTCCTTACCTTTAAATCTGCGTGGATTGATGAGTTACTTGTAACCAGTAGAACACAGTAGAAGCAATGCTTGTGATTTCCAAGGCTAGTTCATAAAAGGTGATCAAATTTCTCCTGTTTGCTGGAATACTCTCTTGAAACTTTCGTTGCCATAGAAAACAGTCCAGCTGCCCTGCAATTGCCATGCTGTGAGGAAACTCAAACTAGCACACAGAAAGGAACCACATAGAGAGGCCCTAAAACTACAAGAAGAGAGAGGGGTGACTAGCCAGCTCCCAAGTGTTCCAGCCCCCAGCCTGCCCCCTTAAGCCTCCACCTAACAGCTGAGTCTTGAATGGTGAGAGAGCCAGCCTTGCAAAAATCTGGAGGCAAGGAAAAAAAAAAATCTGGAGGCAAAGTAGTCCAGGTAGAGGAAACAGCAAGTAAAAATAACCTGAGTCTTCATTCTGGGGATGCCTGGCTGGCTTAGTCAGTGGAGCATGTGACTCTTGATCTCAGGGTTGTGAGTTCAAGCCCCACATTGGGCATAGAGCTTATTTTTAAAAAATTAAAAATTAAAAGAGAAAGAGAGAGAGCACAAGCAGGGGGAGAGGCAGAGGGAGAAGCAGGCTCACTGCTGAGCAGGGAGCCCGACACGGGACTCGATCCCAGGACCCTAGGATCATGACCTGAGCCGAAGGCAGACACTTAACCAACTGAACCACCCAGGTACCCCTCCCTGTATGTATTTTATACCTCAATTTAAAAAAATCAACTTCTCATACTGGAAGAACAGGAAGGAGGTAATGTTCATTTAGTTCAGCTTTTCTACCTCTTCCTCATCACTGATTACCTTTGCAACTTTAAATAATATACTTAAACCTCTGGTTTTTGTTCCACCAACTTCTATCAGTAGTTCTTGCTTCTACAAGTAAGATGAACATATTGGGGCTACTATGTTTACTCACCCCTCTTTCTCCTCCCAGTTGTTTTTAGCTGTCCTTTACATTCCTCAGATCAGTAAGAGTTACATTCTGTTCTGTAACCATAATGTAGTCTTCTGGGTTTTAAGTTATTCCTAAATGTTGAAGTTCAAAAAACAAAGTTTACATTATTGTGATGACATAAATATTGTTCCTGGCTGAGTCAAGTGGGATGAATAGAAATACATTTTCTTGACAACAGCACCAATGTCATGCCCTCTTTATCACTTGAAGAAGAATACTCTTAACATCTAAGGCAAATAAATACTCTTTTATTTATGTATTAGTTAGCTATTGCTGCATAACAAATCACTCCTAAACTTAGTCTTTTAAAACAATAATGATCCATTATTTCTTATGAGAGTATAGGTCAGTTAAGTGGTTCTGCTCATCTGACTGGACTTGGCCAATCTCCAGTGGACTCACTGCCATGGCTGTATTTGGTTGCTGGGTTAGGCTGCAAGCTGGTTGGTCTAGAATTGCCTTGGATTTAACAACTTAGTTTTCTTCTATGTGTTTTTCATATCCTTCTAACAGATTAACCCATGTTTGTTCTCATGGTCGTGGCAGAGTTTCAAGAGAGAGAGCTAAAACATGCAGTACTTTTTCATGTTTTCTTCTTGGATCATTTGCTACTGTGCTATTAGCTAAATCAAGTCCTGTGTCCCAGAGTCAGGGTGTTGGTAGGGAGTCTACAGAAAGTGTGGATACAGGATAGCCATTATTAATTGGCCATTAATGCAAGTCACTAAGTCTGCTACACTTACATTATCAGTGCCTCAAAATTATACCACATTTTCCTTTGCTTCATTTGTACATTTCTTTTCTAGTATTTCCAATTGGTTCTTTTTTTGCTATTGGAAGAAGAAACATATGCTTTCTTCACTACATGACTAATATTATTTAACTTCTTATCCCTTTTTTCTATTGTTTGAAATTTATTCCATGCTTCTTAAAAACATTCTTGTGAAAGCTCACTGAGTTTTTAGTCTAATGTGAACTGATTGTGTTTAGGCTGGTTAAACAGTTGATATGCTAGAATGTCTTTTTACAGCACTCCTTGGGGAGTTCCACTGTGTCATATATACCACATCTTCTTTCTGCAGAAAGGATACTTGAGATACAAAATATCTAAGCCCTTTCATGTCTGATAATAAGTTTGATGCCTTAATCTTGTTCCTTTATTGAGGACCTGCTGTTTCTTACCCTCCTAGGAAACTTGTAGGTTCTTTTCCTAATCCATGAAATTCTAAAGTTTCATTCTAGACATGGGTCTTTTTAAAACACTTATTAAACCAGGCACTCAGAAGGCCCTTTCAAACTAAGGACTTCTATTTTTATAGAAAATGTTGTTCCATATTTCTTTAATAACTTCCTTCCTTTGGTTTCCAAATTCTTTCTTCACTGACCTCCTATTATTTAGAGATTAAACCTTGTACAGTGGTTTTCTATGTTCACTAACTCTTCTATTTTCCATTTCTTTGATTTTGTTCCATTTCCTAGATTATTTCCTTTCTGCCTCCCAAGCTCTCTATTGATTTTTTTTGTAACTGTCATTATGCTTCCAAAGATTTTCCTTGTGCTCCTGTTTTCCCTGACAGTATTCTGTTCTTGTTTTATAAATGTAATAGCTTCTCAAGTCTCTTTGAAGTCACTTAAGTTTTGTTGTTGTTTTGTTGTTGTTTATGTATTTGATCATGCTTCCTTCCGTTCTTTGATTTATCTCCATTTCCTCTGGGGTTAATTTTTCCTTTGATTTGGTATTTCTTTTTCATGATTCAAATTTTCTTAATATTTTTGATAGTCCTTTGTTAACTGTACATACCTAAGATTAAGAGACTGGATAGGTTTTTTCAAGATAGTTGATACTGATTTTCTCTGGTAGTGTATGTAGTGGTGTCTTTCTTTTGGCCTATCAACTGAGAGTTCTGTTTAGGTGGCCAGGGCTTATTTATGAGCAGACTTTGCTTTAGAATGAATAAGAAGGGAGTAGGTTTGAGGTTATAAGATCCAAAGATGCCAGAATGGGGAAGGCTTCATTTCTGGAGCCCTCCAGGCAGTTTGTTTAGTTTCTTTAGAGAGTTTATGGTAGATTGTTAAAAGTATAGTTCCCAATGAATCACATCTCCCTGTGCCCATGCCCCTTTAACAATGGCTTTGCAGAAACCCCACCAAAGGTGAAGTCTATTTCTCATCTCTTAAATCTGGTCTGGCCTGTGACTTGCTTTGGCTGATGGAATGCTGGAGAAGTGACAATATGCAAGTTCTAGAGCCTTGGTCTCAAGAGGCCTTGCAGCTTCCTCCTTCCTTGTCTTAGAATATTCCCACCAAAATATAAGAAAGACTGAGCTGGATGACTGAATGATGAGAGACCATGTGGAGAGGGGCTCAGATGATAGTCAGAACTAAGGCCCCAGGACATCTTAGACTCTCCAGACCCAGTGAAGCTGCCAATTGACTGCAGCAGCCAACCCATAAAATTGTGAGAAATAATAAACAATTTTTTTATTTTCAGCCACTAAAATCTGGAGTGGTTTGTCATGCATCGTGATAACTGATGCAAGAGCTTTTAAAATTTTCTTTTTGTTTTTGTCTGGATTGCCTGTGTTCTGCATGTGTGAGGTACATGCAAAGTAGAGATCTAATTGGTTCAGTTATTCCAAAAACATAAATTCAACTCACCCCTGTTTTCTGTCCTTCTCATTCCACCCCTCACACTAAATATCTCTAACCCTTGAATCTTTCTTGGTAAGGTAGAGATTGCTGGTCACCTGACCCAACAGCCATTCTCCCCTACCTACTTAGTAACACAACTCTGATTTTAGCAATGCATTCAGCTAAGACAGTATATTCCTTTATTTTTAAAGATTTTATTTATTTATTTGAGAAAGAGAGAGAGAGCATGAATGGGGGGAGGTGCAGCAGGAGAGGGAGAAGCAGACTCCCTGCTGAGTGTGAGGCTCATTCCTAGGACACTGAGATCATGACCTGAGCCAAAGTCAGACATTTAACTGACTGAGGCACCCAGGCACCCCAAGACAGTATATTTCTAAGCCTTGCAGCTAGGGGCTGCCACATGAAGAAGTTCTAAGCAATGAGATCTAAGTGGTAGAGTTCTGTGGGATTTCCAGACACATTGCTTAAATGGAATTAACCTGCTAGGAAGGGTCCCTTTTTGCTCTTCTGTTCTTCCTTCTGTGTGCTGCCTGGAATGTGGATGTAATGGCTGGAGCTCTAGCTGCCACCTTGGCAACTCTAGCTGCCACCTATGAACTTAGAGGCTGAAAGCTATACACAAAGAGTAGTACAGCTGAAGAGGAGACTGAATCTCTGATGACAGAGTGGAGCTGCCCTTTCAGCTATGCACTGCCTATCTCCAGATTTCTTTTGCATGAGACAAGAATAAGCTTCTCTCTTGTTTAAGGTACTGCTAATTACCTCCACCCCCCGACACACACACCCTGTTTTATGTATCTGAACTTAATCTTAACTACAATAATATAGCCTCTGCTTGTCACCCTGGGATCCTCCTCCACCGCATCCATGACCCATGTGTATCTTGGGTTGCTTCTATTTCTAGAAGCTCCACTGGGCTTTAGAGTATCTTCCATGTCTCATCTTAATATGTTCAATTTTTCCTCTATCTTTTTGAAAATATAGAATACAGTTATAATAATGGTTTTAACATCCTTGTCTGCTAATTCTAATATCTGTATCAGTTTGTGTCTACTCCACTAACTGAAGTTTCCCTTTTTAGGATTTCCTACAATTAATTCTGAAAGGGCTACATTACCTTAGGTTGGGCTCCCCTAGAAGCAGACACTGATACAAGGATTTGAGTTGGGGGTGATGCCAGACTGGGAGGGGAGTAGGAAAGTGAGACAGGGAAGGAAAATGAACTCAGTACAGAATGTGATAATGAGCAGGTTATTGCCGTGGGCATCTGGGACCTAATTCCACTGGGAACCTGGTGAGATGGTATAGAACAAAGATGTCCTACCCAAGGGACAAGGAAATAGGGATATTTAAACACTGACTCCCATAGATCATTGGTTGAGCATTGCTTCAGAAGGTATCTTCTTGCTCTTCTAGGCTGCCTGTCCAGATGGGCCTGAACAAGGCTCCTTTAGCCAGTGAAAGCCCTCAGGGAAAACTTCTCAGGTGTGTGCAGTAGGAAGTGGTTGACATATCTGGGAATGCTATGTGCTGAGGGAATATGAGCAGGACTCTGACAATGTCTGTAATATACATCATTCCTGGAGCCCCAGTATCCATTCAACAAATAAGGAAAGAACTATCCGCTCCCTCAAAAGTGCTTTGCCTTTCCCAGTGTGGGTTTCATTGACTTGTTCTGATTCAATGGACTGTGTTCCTTCTGGTTTATTTTTGTTCATAGGCACTTCACCAACCCTTGTGGTTCTTCCAAATGTAGGAAGAGATATTTTATCCTATTATGTGTAATCAGCTGATGGGGAAGGCGGTGCTCTTTCAGGCTCCCAAGCACCAGAAGAACATAGCCTCACTTCCGGCTGGGCAGCTAGCCGTCTGGCCATTCCATTTTCAGTGCCATGATGTAATTTAATTTCTAAAAACAACCCAAGTCTGGAGCCTGATGGCCTGGCCAAATCTAGCAAATCTTTGTGACTCAGTTTCCTTATCTGAAAAACAACAAAGAAGGTGTGGGCAGAGGTTATCTCTAGGGTTCCTGCAAGTTTAAGGACTCTGATCTGTATGTTGGCAGGCCTGGTCTGCAACTCCACAGCCAAGGAAAGTCATCTTCATATGTCACAGATTTCCACCAGGGACTGCTGTTAGGAAGCTTCCCCTCAACTCTGTCCTTAGACTTCTGGTCTCATTCCCATTTGACTCTATAATCCCACACCTGAGAGAATATCCCAAAGAAATACCCAGAGGTCAAGTGGTCAGCACAAAGGTGTTCACCACAAATTCATAGAAGAATGGCCAATGGTTTATAGCCTATCCAGGTGATGGAATATAATTCAGATGACAGAAACATTTTGAAGAATTATCAGTGACATACAGAATCATACAGCCCATGATACACTATATGAAAAACAGATACCAAATCATATACATAGAAGGATCCCAACCAGTTCCAATATATGATTATATTATAAAAGGTCTGAATTGTAATTACATTTTTATAAGTTAATCCATTTTGTTTACATATTTGTAAAAGATTGGAACATGGAATTACAGTAGATTTTTCTCTTCTTTACCTTTTCCTGTATTTTCTGTTTTCTGCAATTACCAGAAGTATATATTATTTTTATGAACAAAAAGAAAACAGAAGTGTTTTCTCTTTTCAGAAGAATTAAAACAACATATTTGAGCCTTCTTCTTTGTCTGCAAGAGCTCTAATATGGTCACTGGCACTCTGTTGGGCATCCTTTCCTCACTGGATTTAATTGTCATGGCCATCATAGGTATTTAACACTGTTACAAGCATTGTCTACATATAGATGATGGAGTCTGAGCCCCTGTTCTTTCCTGTGTCTTGCAAATGCTGCTGTCTCAGTTTTCAGCTGAGCGTCAACGGCATCATCTTCTGCCCAGACTTGTGCTGACTCTACAGGGAGAGGGTGACCTCATTTGCTCTGGGTACAGTTGTAGAAGGGGGTTGGGAATTGCAAATGGTGAAGGCTTCAGTTCTAATTTGCTTTTTTTTTTTTTTAAGATTTTATTTATTTATTTGACAGAGAGAGACACAGCGAGAGAGGGAACACAAGCAGGGGGAGTGGGAGAGGGAGAAGCAGATTTCCCGCGGAGCAGGGAGCCTGATGCGGGGCTCGATCCCAGGACCCCGGGATCATGACCTGAGCCGAAGGCAGATGCTTAACGACTGAGCCACCCAGGCGCCCCTCCAATTTGCTTTTGCTTCACAGCCGATGGCTACAGCTGGATTTTCTGCTACTTTACTTTAAAGGCAAACAGATCCTGCAAGGCAAAAAATGGGTCTTTCAAAAGACTACATTGTATATTTTAAGTAAGGAACACACAGCCCATTTATGAATCTGACTCTGACTCTTGTAGCAGAGTCTGTCGGTGCCCCACCCCTCTGTCCTTTGCCTCCCTGGAGGACTGCCCATGTCTGTTCGAGGACATTTTCTGACCTTGGGGAGTGGGCATTGTTGGGACCACTCTAGGACAGGCCAGAAGTGTCAGAGAGCTAACACCCTGGAACAACCTAAGACACTGAGGGATAAATGTATAAATACCCCCACTCTATCACCCTCAGTGGGACAGTTTGGAGGCACGTCCCAGCACACTCTCAGATAGGCCTGGGCAGGATTAAGCCCCAGCTGCTGACAACAGAAATCTGCTGATTAACATCTGTCTTATGGCCTCTCCACCCTTTCCTTCTTCCTTCCCTCACTATGGTCCTGAATAAACTACTTGCACCAGAATCCTTGCCTCGGGGTCCGCTTTTGGCAGAATCCAAACTAAGGAAAATTCACCCTTTGTGTACCTGACAATGCTCTGGGCCATTTGGAACAAAAGACACCATTCTGATCCCCCCCAAAACCAAAGTGGAATTAAGGATACAAGTTTATCTACTGCATAGGCTATAAAGCAGAAGGGTGCCCTAAATTCCAACAGTCTGAAGGTCTCTAAGTTGGCTATGTTTAGGTGCCAGTAAGCAGTGCACTGTTTCCTTTTACTACAAAGAAAGAACTCATTCTGGACGCTGGCTGCAAAAGAAAAGACAGAACCCACTTCGTTTCCCTAAAGCATTGAAGACATTTCCCCCCAGGCCAGCAAGAGCTTTTAAATTACTGTGCCCTAAAAATAACATTCTCACTCCTGCATGGGTTATAAAAACTGAAATGGTGGGTTATTTCCATCCACCTCCAGAGCAGCTGTTCAGGAGCTCTGAGTGTTGAGAGGGATTATGTAATGACTTTGTGCTATCTTCGACTGGGCAAAGCAAATCACTCTTCTGTGATGGGCCTTCAAGGTAATACAACAGGACATTTGCGGATCTACACAGCAGGGAAGGAAAAGCGTGAAGAGGGAAGAGAAGATTAGAAAGTCTGGATCACGGAAGGGCCCGCCTACCTCCCTGCTTGCGTTGGGGAGCCTCCTGTACTCCCCACCAGCACCATGCTCCAGAAGGCCCTGATCCTCTCTGTCTGGTTCTTCCTGGCTGGGAATTTCCCCACACTATGTCTGGAACTGACTGCTGACCTAGACTTAACCACTGACCTGGAGTTCACCACTGACTTAGAGTCAACTGCTGATAAGTATGAACACACAGGCTTTCAAAATGTCTACTGATAGGGAATCACTCTCAACTTTGTGGAAGAAGCCAGAGGCCACAGGTGATTCCAATTCAATTCATACCAAGAGTTTTTTGAGTGACAATTATATAGCTGTCACTGCTGTTTATCATGACTGGAGCACCAGACCAGACCAGCATCTCCATGGGAAGTAAGGCCTTCTCGGTACTTGTTTAAAATGAAACACATTGCCAGGACACCTGGGTGGCTCAGTTGGTTAAGCGTCTGCCTTCGGCTCAGGTCATGATCCCAGGGTCCTGGGATCAAGCTCCACATCGGGCTCCCTGCTCAGCAGGGAGTCTGCCTCTCCTGGCTTGTGCTCTCTCATTCACTCTCTATCTCTCTCTCAAAAAAAAAAATTGGGGGGGGGGCGCCTGGGTGGCTCAGTCGTTAAGTGTCTGCCTTCAGCTCAGGTCATGATCCCAGGGTCCTGGGATCGAGTCCCATATCGGGCTCCCTGCTCAGCGGGAAGCCTGCTTCTCCTCTCCCACTCCCCCTGCTTGTGTTCCCTCTCTCGCTGTCTCTCTCTCTGTTGAAAAATAAATAAAATCTTAAAAAAAAATTTTTTTAATGAAACACATTGCCATTAGCTGTGACCATCACTCTGCTATCCATCACTTTCTAAAAAGATTCTGAGCTTCTGAACAAGGCTGCCATTACATTTTAAGACTGCACAATTACAGGCTGCATAACTGTAGAAAACTAGGGGACATACGATGTACCCAACTGAGGAGAAACAGCAGGGTGAAGGGAATTGTACACAGATGGAGGAGGGGCACTTATAACCACGTCCCATTTAATATGGGCTTGATAAATGTTCATTTGAATTAAAAAGAAAAAAGAAAATCTAGATAGAACTACAGCTTTCTGAGTACCTGAGAATATGATGACCCAAGACTGAGCAAATTTACACCTGTCATCCCAGTGTAACTATTAAAAGCATCCCCTTTCACTCTCAAAAGTGTCCTGGTTTGGAATAAATTGTATGGACACTCAACCTAAGAATGATAGTTCAAAGAGGCAACTGACTTATTTGGTACTATCCATATATGTATCTCTGGGATAGCTTCTATTGCTCATTGCCCAACTCTGTGAACCATCCAGAAATTGCTCATCCTTCTTATTCCTGGTGCCTTGCAAATGATGGATAAAGATGTTGGTTGAAGGAATGAATGAATGGAAGGAGGCCCCACCTGCTGATGGTATTTGGGACCTGGAATCACTGAGTTAGAATGGGAAGAGACCTTCAAACTCATCTTATTTTATAGGTGAGGAAGCTCAGTCTTAGAACTGGAAAGTAGCAGATGCCTGGGTAGCTCAGTTGGTTAAGGGTCTGCCTTGGGCTCAGGTCATGGTCCCAGGGTCCTGGGATCGAGTCCCATATCAGGCTCCCTGCTGAGCAGGGAGCCTGCTTCTCCCTCTACCTGCCGTTCCCCCTGCTTGCTTGCTCTCTCACTCTCACTCACTGACAAATAAATAAAATCTTAAAAAACAAAACAAAACAAAACAAAAAACAACCTGTAAAGTAGCTTGCTGACTTGAAATCTCAAGATTATAAAGTGTAGTGGGTAGACTAGTAGCAACAGAAGTACCTGGTAGCTTATCAGAAAGGCAGAATCTCAGGTCCCATCCCAAACTCCTATCAAGGTCTGTGAAGGATTGGAGGTTTTACCCTACTCTCAAGCTAATAAATGAGTTTGTTACTGTCTCATGGAAACTGACAGGGGACACAAGACTCCTGAGTCAAAGGATTTTATTACTCACAGCATAGCCAGCAGCATGAGCATGCTGTTGGTTTGCATCGGTTCTCCTTGCCCCTCCAAGGCCCACAGGGGAGACATGGAGAGGCCCACGTGACACTGTTTGCATCATAGCTAAGGAACACTTAGCTTAGGGAATTCCCTGCTTTTATTATTTTTATTTTTATTTATTTATTTTTTTAAAGATTTTTTTTTTTTTTTTGAGCCAGAGAGAATGAGAGAGAGAGAGCAGGAGAGGGAGGAGGGTCAGAGGGAGAAGCAGACTCCCCGCCGAGCAGGGAGCCCGATGCGGGACTCGATCCCGGGACTCCGGGATCATGACCTGAGCCCAAGGCAGTCGCTTAACCGACTGAGCCACCCAGGCGCCCGGGAATTCTCTGCTTTTAGAGTGAACAGTAAGCAAGCCTGCTTTTTGTTCTTTTGGGGGTTTCCAGAGGGATGTTACTTTATCCCTCGCTGTAAAAACAACCTTAAGAAATGGCCCAGGTAATGAGGAGTCAAGGCCCTTGCATTTTTAGCATACCCAGCAAGAACACGCAGGGGCACTCAGGGCCCATGGCACCTTACTTGTCCCAACAACCTATTGAATCAAACACTGGATTTGAACCAGAGCCCTTGGTGATTTATTTGTATATTAAAATTTGAGAAGTGTTTCTCTAGACTGCTTGTCCAGAGCATCTGGAGTTTCCTAGTCAAGCCACTCTTGTAAGTGCCATCAGCCTAAGACTCATCACCATTGTTAGAATCCGTGGCTCTTCCTCTCTTGCCATTTGGTTACTAATTCCTCAGTCATGTCTGCCTTCATCATATGGTTTCATCAGGACTGATCTTATAGTATAACAATATTGGGTAAGGTAGAGGGGGAAAGAGTAAAGAATGGAGAAGAAAAAGTAGAGCTCAAAGAGTAAGTCCCAAATAAGGAATTATTTTTCTCAAATATCAGGAAGTCCAAAGGTAGGTAGTTCAAGCCTAATATGACAAATCTACAATGCCATTAGGAACCCAGATCTCTTTCAACTTTCTGCCCTTCCAACCCTGGCATTTGACTTTTATACTCTTGATGGCAAAATGACTATTATACCACCAGGCAGCACATCAGTATTCAAAGAAGGAAACTAGAAGGCAAAATCCACATGCCAGATGAGTCTCTCCCTTTCTATCATTAAAATAATAATATTCCTGAAGCCCCATCCAGCAGACTTCTTTCCAAATCCTATTAGCCAGGAATGGGTCACATGGCCTATCCCAAGTGTAAGGGAGACTGGGAGACTACATATTTTAACTGGCATGTTGATCCTCAGGCAAAATTGCAGTTTTGTTTTTGAGGAAGAAGAGAGGCCTGGACAGAGGATCATAGGGGAAGAGAGGAAAAAATGAAACAAGATGAAACCAGAGAGGGAGACAAACCATAAGAGACTCTGAATCTCAGGAAACAAACTGAGGGTTGCTGGAGTGGTGGGGGATGGGAGGGATGGGGTGGCTGGGTGATGGACATTGGGGAGGGTATGTGCTATGGTGAGCCCTGTGAATTGTGTAAGACGAATGAATCACAGACCTGTACCTCTGAAACAAATAATACATTATATGTTAATTAAAAAAAAAAAGAAGAAGAGAGGCCTGGATATCTAATAGACAATTAGTAACTCATGCCACAGAGCCCACCTAAGCACACTGGGAATGGAGAGGGAGGGTGGGTATCTGGTCCCAAAGCTGCCCAAGGCTTATTATCATAAGGAGCAACAAGGGCCACTGGCTTTGGCCTCACAGTCGCAAGGGGCCTCAACTTTTGTCTTTTGACCTCATATATGTTCAATCATTGCATTTTGTATACAATTGACCCTTGAACAACATGGGTTTGAACTGTGCAGGTCCACTCATATGGTGATTATCTACAGTACAATAAATGTACTTTCTCTTATGATTTTTTTAACCCTTTCTAGTCTCTAGTTTACTTTGTTGAAAGAATACAACATATAATACACATAACATACAAAATATGTGTTAATCAACTGTTTATGTTATTGGTAAGTCTTCCTATCAACAGTAAGCTATTAATAGTTAAGTTTTGGGGGAGTCAAAAGTTATACGTGTTTTTTCAACTGTGTGGGGGGGGTCAGTGCCTCTAACCCTTGTGTTGTTCAAGGGTTAACTATGTTAAAAATCTGACTTTATTAAAAATAAATAAGATAAATAGTATATTTTTTACAATTCTCTTTTGAGTTTTCTTCACACACAAAAAAGTGTTGCCAGGAGTTTAAAATATAGAATTATTCCTGATGTCTCACATTTTCTGGCTCTGTTGCATTGATTTAACTAGTAATAATGGGCAATTGATCGAGATATGGGCCCCCACATATAACAGAAAGAACTACCTTATGTGATCTGGAGAAGTCTGTTTGGGCTAAGTGGGAGAAAGGCAGAGCAAGGGATATTTGATGTTGTAGTTTTGGTCTCTCCCATGGGTGGTGAAATGTGGATATTCATTTTGATGGCCTTGACCCTATCCAAGGGACTTCCATAGACACTTCCCAAGGCAGTGCAAAGTTAAATTCCTGCTTTGGTCTAGCCATGGTCTGTTCTCTTAGGCAGGCAATAGATAATAAGCTGAATTCTGAGTCAAGACCATGACATCCAGGGTGCCCACTTTCCCCCAACAGCTCTCTCCCCTCCATCTTCCTCAGTTCTTTCCTTTAGGGAATTTCAATCTGTCTGCTTACAGGGCAGATGCTCTGAATGTAAAAGTCACTGTAGTAGGTTCAGTTAAAGCAAACTGTGCATTCAGCTTTAGCCAGTTCTTACTCCAAATCCGGACACCAAAATCACCCTAGCTGATGGATCCCCATGTAATACCCTGGTTGCATCAGCGGTTGTCCTCCAATTGTTAGAGAAAACACCAACAATTTTAGGAACAATGCTTTAGGCTCTTCTACCCAAAGTGTGGGCCATAGACCAGCATCATCTGGGAGCTTACTAGAAATGCAGAATTTCCATCCTGACCTCTGATATTCTGAATAAGAATCTGAATTTTAACAAGATCCCTGGTGATCCAAGTTCACAGTGAAGTTTGAGAAGCCCAGGCTTAAATGTTAGCACCTTAAATCACAGGTCATAAATCTAGCCTCTCTGCTCATTCATTCAGCCACCTTATAATTACAATTTGGCTGCTGCAGTGGAAATGTCTACCCAAACATCATTTTTCTTGCCTCTTTAATAAAAGAACTTCAATTTTACTTGGGGAAGCAATGTGCCTTCCTAAAAGACCATACTTCCCAACTGCTCTTACAGCTAGAGGAGGCCATGAGACTAGATTCTCACCAATGACATGCAAGGGGAAATGTTTCTGGGCCTAATGGAAAGTCTAAAAAACAGGTGATATATGATTCTTTCTTCTTTCCTCCTAACTGCTGCTGGCACATGGACATCATGATTGGCCTTTAGCAGTCCTTTGGGACGTGAGGTGATCTTGAGCATGGAAGGCACAGGCTGAGGAAGGCAGAATAAAAAGATAAAAGCTGGGGCGCCTGGGTGGCTCAGTCGTTAAGCGTCTGCCTTCGGCTCAGGTCATGATCCCAGGGTCCTGGGATCGAGTCCCACATCAGGTTCCCTCCTCGGCGGGAAGCCTGCTCTCTCTCCCTCTCCCACTCCCGCTGCTTGTGTTCCTGCTCTCGCTGTCTCTGTCTCTGTCAAATAAATAAATAAAATCTTTAAAAAAAAAAAAAAGATAAAAGCTTACAACCCAGATGACACACTGAAACTACCATATCAACCTAGAGTTGCATATGTGCAGACTTCTTTTATGGGAAAAAGAAACTCTATCTTGTTTAAGTCACTGTACGTTAGGATTTTCTGTTATATGTTGCTGTTACTTGTGTATGTCTAGAACTTACTGCCAAAAAGAGAAGAAAAAAAAAAAAAGGTAAATGTTCAGCCCCTCAGCAGTTAGCTCTCTCCTTGTAAATTAATACAATGAGATTCTGCTTTATGTACCAGTCTCTCTGAACTCTGACAATGTGACTTTGTCCCTGAGAAATCATCTGGTGACTGAGAGTTGAGGGCAGGGCCATAAGGGTGCCAGTCGAGGAGGAGCACCAGGTGGCCAGCTGGTCCTCTTCCAGATAGCACCCCTCTCTCTCGCCTTCATTTTCCTCTAATTTTAATAGGTACTATTAGCAAGAAAAAGAAGGAGAAATAAAAGGCCTAAATAATTCCAGACTGAAAAATCCACTATTTAAGAATCCATGTATTTATAAACTGTTTTCTGGGTTATGAAGAGTTAATTGTTTTTGTATATACCTCGGTGTTCTAGACAGAACTACTGTTCTATTCTTATTATTAATCCTGGAGAATTTCACTGTAATTTTGATATCTTATTTTCCAAACTACAGTGATGATAATATTTGCTTTATGCTTTCTACCTTACAAAGCCCATTCACATACTTAGTTTTACTTAATCTTCAACAGCTCTGTAAGAAGGTATTTGATCCGCACATTTATAGGTGAGGAAACTAAGACTCAGAGAGGTAAAGTAATGTGCCCAAAGATACACAGCTAGGAAGTGATAGTTATCTCATCAGGCTCCTTGCCACAGTGCCTTGTACTCTAATCCTATGCAGGGACTCGGTGAGGCCAGAGGATAGGGGCAGGAGATATACTGGGAAAGTGGCAGAAAGTCTCCTCTTCAATAACCCCATATAGACTTTGCATATTTATATACACTGTATACTATATACCACTGGCTGCAAGCTGGTTTAATTTTTCCTTTCTTCTGGAGTTGGAAGGGACATGAGATTATCTGTTATTACACAACTCATCCCTTAGATGGAGACTCCAAAGCCCAGAAAAATGAAAATAATTTACCTTAGATCTTAGAGGTAGTTAGATACAGGTCCTAACTATGACACAAAACTCCTTACCTCCAGGAAAGTGAATGCTCCTCCAAAAACATCCCCATGATGCTCAGTAAATTCTGAGGAGATCATATTATCACAGCAATGTTTTGGCCAAAATAAAGAAGTGTGCTTGGTTTAGTGTATCAAGATGCAATTCTGGTTGCTTGCTAAATCTGGCCCAGACTTGGACTGATTAACATCAAAATGAATCATTGGCTGTTCTGGGACATGTATATTAGTATGGGGATTAGTCCACTTAGAAGCCGCAGCTTGCACAGCAGCTATGGTCTTAAATCAGCACATGATTACCTTTGTTTTGTTTTGTTTTTAAAGATTTTATTTATTTATTTTTGAGAGAGAGAGTGTACGAGCAGGGAATAGGGTCAGAGGAAGAAGCAGGCTTCCCGCCGAGCAGGGAGACCAATGCGGGCCTTGACACCAGGATCCTGGGATCATGACCTGAGCTGAAGGCAAATGCTTAACCGTCTGAGCCACCCAGGTGCCCACATGATCACCTTTGAACTACCTTGAGTTTATATTTGAAAAATGCCTAAAACCAATCACTACATAGCTTTAGTCATAATATTGCTTTAGGGGTGCCTAGGTGGCTCAGTTATTAGGCGTCTGCCTTCAGCTTGGGTCGTGATCCCAGGGTCCTGGGATTGAGCCCGCATCGGGCTCCCTGCTCGGCGGGAAGCCTGCTTCTCCCTCTCCCACTCCCCCTGCTTGTGTTCCCTCTCTCACTGTATCTCTCTCTGTCAAAGAAATAAAATCTTTAAAAAATAATAAATATTTCTCTACAGAGATATAGATACAAAACCAGTTTCCTATGTAGGCCCCAAAACAGCCAACTTTTCTTGCAGTGTAGGAACATCCAGCTGTTTCTTCAACCGAACACCAGATGAGGAAGCTGACTTGCAATTAGGCTTCACATTGTAGGAAAAGAAATCCATACCTTTAGATACCAGAAGCATCTTCAGCGTGGCCAGATGTCCCCACTATAAGAGGCAGGTTAAGCAGTGATGTGCTGGTCAGCCAGCTATCTAAAATAAAGCATCCCCGGGGCACCTGAGTGGCTCAGTCGGTTAAGCGTCTGCCTTCAGTTCAGGTCGTGATCTCTGGGTCCTAAGATCGAGCCCCTGCGCATCGGGCTTCCTGCTTAGCAAGGAGTCTGCTTCTCTCTCTCTCTCTCTCCCTCTGCCCCTCCTCACCGCTCATTCTCTCTCTCTCTCAAATAAATAAAATCTTTTTTAAAAAAATAAAAAATAAAATAAATCATCCCCATTTGTAGCATTTGCTGAGATACAGCCAGTTTCAAGCTACTAACATAATATCACTAAACACCAAGTTGGGAAGAGGTGAGCACATTTGCTCCAGCACCGAGAGGGAAGGACCAAGACAGACTGGGAAATCAGTCACTTCTCTCTCATTCCAGGGCATATGTTCCATGGCCAGATTATCAGACACAATTGGCTACACTATTTAACATATTTGTTCTTTTTGTGTTTTGTTTTTTGGTCAAATTCATTTAATTGAGTCAATGCAAGTGAAATGTACTTCTGATCTTTCTCTCCCTTAGTTGAGTATAGGTAAAATCCTTTACACTTTCATGCTCAAAGTTGACCACTTAGATGATATTCACCCAGGTCACTGGGGGACCGAAGGTCCCTTGATGGCCAGGCTGAACTTACAAAACACAGAGGAATGTGCTCTCCCATCTCCACCTCAACCTCTACAATACTCTTAGATCCCTTACTACCGTGGTCTCTGCAGGTAAACAGAATATGGAGTCAGGTTCATGATGGCAGCAACTTTAATATTCCCTACCTGTTCAAATGTGTGGATGTTAAAACTATTTTCCATCACTTTTTATTATGTTGGTGGATATTATTTATGCAAGGCAATAAAAAGAAATATTAGCTGAGTGGGTACGTTTTTATTTGCAGGTTACTGTGTGCAGTAACTTCTCACATTTGCTTTTTAAGAATGCCTTAATGGAGGGGGGGCAAGATGGCGGAGGAGTAGGAGACCTAAATTTTGTCTGGTCCCAGGAATTCAGCTAGATAGGGATCAAACCATTCTGAACACCTACGAACTCAACAGGAGATCGACAAAAAGAATAGCAACAACTTTCTGAACAGAAAAGCGACCACTTTCTGGAAGGTGGGACATGCGGAGAAGTGAATCCGAGGCGCTATTAGGGAGGATAGACGGCAGGGGAGGGGGCCTCCGTTGGCCGCTTCTGGCAAGTGATAGAGCCGCTGAGCACAAAATTGGAACTTTTAGAAGTTGGCTTCATTGAGGGATGTCACTCCAGTGGCTAAGCAGGGGGTGGAACACTCATGGGGACAGTGTGGTCTCAGGACCCTTGGGGTCACAGAAAGACCGGGGTTGCCTGAGTGCGGCAGAGCTCTCAGGTATCGGAGCGGGGAAGCCGGCTGGAGAGACAGAGCGGAGGCACAGGCTCTCAGCTCGGGGTTGTCATAAACCGTGATCCGCGGCACAGTTGGGCCACTGCTCCTCCAGCAGGGACCCAACAAGTGGCAGATCCGGGGAGACTCCCCTTCCTCCCCTGGGAGGAGCGGCATGGGAGCACACCGCAAGGATCTGTGGGGTTTGGAGACTCAACACGGGGTCGGGTGCCAGAGATAGAAACGCTTGGTCACAGGCTGGGTGAGCACGGAGTGCAGCTGGAGACCAGGGAGACGGGAGTGATTGACTGCTTTTCTCTGGGGGCACACTGAGGAGTGGGGCGCCAAGTTCTTGGCTCCTCCGGGGTGGAGACTGGGAAGCCGCCATTTTCACTCTCATCCTCCAAAGCTGTACGGAAAGCTTGCAGGGAACAAAAGCTCCTGAGAGCAAACCCGAGCAGATTACTTAGCCTGGACCAGACAAGGGCGGGGCAATTCCGCCTCCGGCAAAGACATTTGGGAACCACGGCAACAGGCCCCTCCCCCAGAAGATCAGCAAGAACAGCCAGCCAAGACCAAGTTTACTGATCAATGAGAGCGGCAAAACTCCAGTGCTAGGGGAATACTGCACATAGAATTCATGGCTTTTTTACCATGATTCTTTAGTCTTTGAAAGTTAATTTTTTAAATTTTCTTTTTTTTTTTTAAATTTTTCTTTTTCCCTTTTTCAACCAACATCTTATCAATCCCTTTTTAAAAAATCTTTTTCAGGGGCACCTGGATGGCTCAGTCGTTAAGCGTCTGCCTTCGGCTCAGGTCATGATCCCAGTGTCCTGGGATCGTGCCCCGCATCGGACTCCCTGCTCAGCGGGAAGCCTGCTTCTCCCTCTCCCACTCCCCCTGCTGTGTTCCCTCTCTCGTTGTCTCTCTCTCTGTGTCAAATAAATAAATAAAATCTTTAAAAAAAAATCTTTTTTATTTTTCATTTTTAGAGTCATATTCTATACCTTTGTTGTAGTTAACCTTATTTTTGGTATATATATAAGTTGTTCTCTATTTAAAATTTTGGGATACAGTTTCTTCTAACAGACCAAAATATATCCTAAATCTCTAATGTATGGCTTTGTTCTAGACTCCTGCCTGAGCACATTCTCTCCCCCCCCCTTTTTCTCTAATTTCTCTTCTTTCTTTTTTCAACCAACTTCTTATCAATTCCTTTAAAATCTTTTATAATTTTCATCTTTACAGTCATATTCCATCCCTTCATCATATTTACCCTTATTTTTGTACATATATAAGTTTTTCTTTCTTTAAAATTTTGGGAGGCAGTTTCTTCTAACAGACCCAAATACGCCCAAAATCTAGTGTGTGGCACTGATCTATTCACCAGCCTGATCATATTTGATCATATTCTCTTTTTTCCTTTTCCTTTTTTTTTTTTTATCTTTTCTTTCTTTCCTCTTTTCCCCCAGTTTTAGGTCTCTTCTGATTTGTTTAGTGTATATTTTTCTGGGGTCGTTGTTACCCTTTTAGCATTTTCTTCTCTCATTCATCTCTTCTCCTCTGGACAAAATGACAAGACAGAAAAACTCACCTCAAAAAAAGGAACAAGAGGCAATACCGACTGCCAGGGACCTAATCAATATGGACATTAGTAAGAAGTCAGAACTAGAGTTCAGAATGACAATTACGAAGAAACTAGCTGGGCTTGAAAAAAGCATGGAAGATACTAGAGAAACCCTTTATGGAGAAATAAAAGAACTAAAATCTAACCAAGTTGAAATAAAAAAGGCTATTAATGAGGTGCAATCAAAAATGGGGGCTCTAACTGCTAGGATAAATGAGGCAGAAGAGAGAATTAGCGATATAGAAGACCAAATGATGGAAAATAAAGAAGCTGAGAAAAAGAGAGATAAACAACTACTGGATCACGAGGGCAGAATTCGAGAGATAAGCGATACCATAAGACGAAACAGCATTAGAATAATTGGGATCCCAGGAGAAGAAGAAAGAGAGAGAGGGGCAGAAGGTATATTGGAGCAAATTATAGCAGAGAACTTCCCTATTTTGGTGAAAGAAACAGGCATCAAAATCCAGGAGGCACAGAGAACCCTCCTCAAAATCAATAAAAATAGGTCAACACCCCAACATCTAATAGTAAAACTTACAAGTTCAGAGACATAGAATAAGTCCTGAAAGCAGCTCGGGACAAGAGGTCTGTAACCTACCATGGTAGAAACATTAGACTGGCAACAGACCTATCCACAGAGACCTGGCAGGCCAGAAAGGACTGGCGTGATATATTCAGAGCACTAAACAAGAAAAATATGCAGCCAAGAATACTATATCTAGCCAGGCTGTCATTGAAAATAGAAGGAGAGATAAAAAGCTTCCAGGACAAACAAAAACTAAAAGAATTTGCAAACACGAAACCAGCCCTACAAGAAATATTGAAAGGGGTCCTTTAAGCAAAGAGAGAGCCTAAAAGTAAGATGGACTAGAAAGGAACAGAGATAATATACAGTAACAGTCACCTTACAGGCAATACAATGGCACTAAATTCATATCTTTCAATAGTTACCCTGAATGTAAATGGGCTAAAGGCCCCAATCAAAAGACACAGGGTATCAGATTGGATAAAGAAACAAGATCCATCAGTATACTGTCTGCAAAAGACTCATTTTTGACCCAAAGACACCTCCAGATTGAAAGTGAGGAGGTGGAAAACCATTTACCATGCTAATGGACATCAAAAGAAAGCTGGGGTGGCAATCCTTATATCAGACAAATTAGATTTTAAACCAAAGACTATGATAAGAGATGAGGAGGGACACTATATCCTACTTAAAGGGTCTATCTGACCAGAAGATCTAACAATTGTAAATATCTATGCCCCTAACATGGGAGCAGCCAATTATATAAGCCAATTAATAACAAAAGCAAAGAAACACATCGACAACAATACAGTAATAGTAGGGGACTTTAACACCCCCCTCACTGAAATGGACAGATCATCTAAGCAAAAGATCAACAAGGAAATAAAGACTTTAAATGACACACTGGACCAAATGGACTTCACAGATATATTCAGAACATTCCATCCCAAAGCAACAGAATACACATTCTTCTCTAGTGCCCATGGAACATTCTCCAGAATAGATCACATCCCAGGTCACAAATCGGGTCTCAACTGGTACCAAAAGATTGGGATCATTCCCTGCATATTTTTGGACCACAGTGCTTTGAAACTAGAACTCAATCACAAGAGGAAAGTCGGAAAGAACTCAAATACATGGAGGCTAAAGAGCATCCTACTAAAAAATGAATGGGCCAACCAGGAAATTAAAGAAGAATTAAAAAAATTCATGGAAACCAATGAAAATGAAAACACAACTGTTCAAAATATTTGGGATGCAGCAAAGGCGGTCCTAAGAGGAAAGTATATAGCTATACAAGCCTTTCTCAAGAAACAAGAAAGGTCTCAAATATACAACCTAACCCTACACCTAAAGGAGCTGGAGAAAGAACAGCAAATAAAGCCTAAACCCAGCAGGACAAGAGAAATAGTAAAGATCAGAGCAGAAATCAATGAAATAGAAACCAAAAGAACAGTAGAACAGATCAACAAAACTAAACCCAGCAGGAGAAGAGAAATAGTAAAGATCAGAGCAGAAATCAATGAAATAGAAACAAAAAGAACAGTAGAACAGATCAACAAAAGTAGGAGCTGGTTCTTTGAAAGAATAAGATTGATAAACCCCTGGGCAGACTTATCAAAAAGAAAAGAGAAATGACCCAAATAAATAAAATAATGAATGAAAGAAGAGAGATCACAACCAACACCAAAGAAACACAAACAATTTTAAGAACATATTATGAGCAACTCCATGCTAGCAAATTAGATAATCTGGAAGATATGGATGCATTCCTAGAGATGTATAAACTACCAAAACTGAACCAGAAAGAAATAGAAAACCTGAACAGACCTATAACCACTAAGGAAATTGAAGCAGTCATCAAAAATCTCCCAACAAACAAGAGCCCAGGGCCAGATGGCTTCCCAGGGGAATTCTACCAAACATTTAAAGAAGAATTAATACCTATTCTTCTGAAACTGTTCCAAAAAATAGAAATGGAAGGAAAACTTCCAAACTCATTTTATGAGGCCAGCATTACCTTGATCCCAAAATCAGACAAAGACCCCATCAAAAAGGAGAATTACAGACCAATATCCCTGATGAACATGGATGCAAAAATTCTCACCAAAATACTACCCAATAGGATCCAACAGAACATTAAAAGGATTATTCACCACGACCAAGTGGGATTTATTCTTGAGCTGCAAGGGTGGTTCAACATCTGCAAATCAATCAATGTGATACAATACATTAATAAAAGAAAGAACAAGAACCATAGGATCCTCTCAATAGATGCAGAAAAAGCATTTGACAAAGTACAGCATCCTTTCTTGATTAAAACTCTTCACAGTGTAGGGATAGAGGGCACATACCTCAATATCATAAAAGCCATCTATGAAAAACCCACAGCGAATATCATTCTCAATGGGGAAAAACTGAGCTTTCCCCCTAAGGTCACATGGCAGGGATGGCCACTATCACCAGTGCTATTCAACATAGTACTAGAAGTCCTAGCCACAGCAATCAGACAACAAAAAGAAATAAAAGGCATCCAAATCGGCAAAGAAGAAGTCAAACTCTCACTCTTTGCAGATGATATGATACTTTATGTGGAAAACCCCAAAGACTCCACCCCAAAACTGCTAGAACTCATACAGGAATTCAGTCAAGTGGCAGGATATAAAATCAAAGCCCAGAAATCAGTTGCATTTCTATACACCAACAACAAGATAGAAAAAGAGAAATTAAGGAGTCGATCCCATTTACAATTGCACCCAAAACCATAAGATATCTAGGAATAAATCTAACCAAAGAGGCAAAGAATCCATACTCAGAGAACTATAAAATACTCATGAAAGAAATTGAGGAAGACACAAAGAAATGGAAAAACGTTCCATGCTCATGGATTAGAAGAAAAAATATTGTGAAGATGTCAATGCTACCTAGAGCAATCTACACATTCAATGCAATCCCTATCAAAATACCATCCACTTTTTTCAAAGAAATGGAACAAATCATCCTAAAATTTGTATGGAACCAGAAAAGACCCCAAATAGCCAAAGGAATGTTGAAAAAGAAAAGCAAAGCTGGTGGCAACACAATTCCAGACTTTAAGCTCTATTACAAAGCTGTAATCATCAAGACAGTATGGTACTGGCACAAAAACAGACACATAGATCAATGGAACAGAATAGAAAGCCCAGAAATGGACCCTCAACTCTATGGTCAACTAATCTTTGACAAAGTAGGAAAGAATGTCCAAAGGAAAAAAGACAGTCTCTTCAATAAATGGTGTTGGGAAAATTGGACAGCCACATGCAGAAGAATGAAACTGGACCATTTCCTTACACCACACACAAAAATAGACTCAAAATGGATGAAAGACCTAAATGTGAGACAGGAGTCCATCAAAATCCTAAAGGAGAACACAGGCAGCAACCTCTTCGACCTCAGCTGCAGCAACTTCTTCCTAGAAACATTGCCAAAGGCAAGGGAAGCAAGGGCAAAAATGAACTATTGGGACTTCATCAAGATAAAAAGCTTTTGCATAGCAAAGGAAACAGTCAACAAAACCAAAAGACAACCGACAGAATGGGAGAAGATATTTGCAAATGACACATCAGATAAAGGGCTAGTATCCAAAATCTATAAAGAACTCATCAAACTCAACACCCAAAGAACAAAGAATCCAATCAAGAAATGGGCAGAAGACATGAACAGACATTTTCCCAAAGAAGACAACCAAATGGCCAACAGACACATGAAAAAGTGCTCAATATCGCTCGGCATCAGGGAAATCCAAATCAAAACCTCAATGAGATACCACCTCACACCAGTCAGAATGGCTAAAATTAACAAGTCAGGAAACGACAGATGTTGGCGGAGATGCAGAGAAAGGAGAACCCTTCTACACTGTTGGTGGGAATGCAAGCTGGTGCAACCACTCTGGAAAACAGTATGGAGGTTCCTCAAAAAGTTGAAAATAGAGCTACCATATGACCCAGCAATTGCACTACTAGGTATTTACCCCAAAGATAGAAATGTAGGGATCCGAAGGGGTATGTACACCCCGATGTTTATAGCAGCAATGTCGGGCGCCTGGGTGGCTCAGTTGGTTAAGTGACTGCCTTCGGCTCAGGTCATGATCCTGGAGTCCTGGGATCGAGTCCCACATCGGGCTCCCTGCTCGGCGGGGAGTCTGCTTCTCCCCCTGACCCTCCCCACTCTCATGCTCTCTCTATCTCATTCTCTCTCTCAAATAAATATAGCAGCAATGTCCACAATATCCAAACTATGGAAAGAGCCTAGATGTCCATCAACAGATGACTGGATAAAGAAGATGTGGTATATATATACTATGGAATATTATGCAGCCATCAAAAGGAACGAAATCTTGCCATTTGCAACGATGTGGATGGAACTAGAGGGTATTATGCTAAGCGAAATAAGTCAATCAGAGAAAGACTTGTATCATATGATCTCACTGATATGAGGAATTCTTAATCTCAGGAAACAAACTGTGGTTGCTGGAGTGGTGGGGCATGGGAGAGATGGGGTGGCTGGGTGATAGACATGGGGGAGGATATGTGTTATGGTGAGCGCTGTGAATTGTGTAAGAGTGATGAATCACAGACCTGTACCTTTGAAACAAATAATACATTATATGTTAAAAAAAAAAAAAAAAGAAGATAGTAGGAAGGGAAAAATGAAGGGGGGGAATCAGAGGGGGGAGATGAACCCATGAGAGACTATGGACTCTGAGAAACAAACTGAGGGTTCTAGAGGGGAGGGGGGTAGGGGATGGTGATGGGTATTAAAGAGGGCACATATTGAATGGAGCACTGGGTGTTATATGCAAACAATGAATCATGGAACACTACACCAAAAACTAATGATGTAATGTATGGTGATTAACATAACATAATAAAATAAAATTTAAAATAAATATTAGCTGTATCACACTAAAAATAAAAATCAGAATTAGCAAAAAAATCAGAATTAGTATAAACGCATTTAAATTTTATTTTTGGCAAGAAGCATATTCTTGACCTTTTTAATAAGGTTCATATGCATATGTATGTATAAAGTACATTATTCTTAAATGTACAGCTTGATGAATTTTCACCTAGGTACACACACATAACTACCATACAGATCAAGAACTAGAACATTCCCAGCATCTCCCTCATGTTCTTTCCCAGTCAATATGCACCCCTTCCATCAACCCCAGGTAATTTAGTGTTTTGTTGGTTTGGCTTTTTTTTTAAAGATAGTTCCTAATCATGGACTCACAAACTGGTAGAACTGATTAAAAATGCTTACTGTGCTAATGACACAATGGAAACTCAGAGGTCAAGTGATCCTCCCAGGGTGATTAATTTGTTGTCTGGGCTCATTCTAGAACTTAGGGCCTAAATTCTAGTCCAGTGTCCAGGCCAGCAGGACAAGATCACATGAAAAATAGTTAGAAATGCAAATTCTTGGGGCACCTGGGTGGCTCAGTCAGTTAAGCATCTGTTAAGTCAGAGAAGCTTGCTTCTCCCTCTGCCTCTCCCCCTGCTCATGCTCTTCCTCTCTCTCTCAAATAAAATCTTTTTAAAAAACTTTTTAGATAAAAATTTTAAAAATTAAGAAAAAAAGAAATGCAAATTCTTATCTACCCCTCACTCCCACCCATTGAATCAGAAACTCTGGGGTGGGGCTCAGTAAACTGTCTGAATATGCTCTCTAGATGACTCTCATGCTTGCTCAAGTTTGGGATACTGGACTACACCAAAGTCTGTAAATCAAATATTAGAGTTCATCAAGTTCTTGTTAACTGTGAAATTTTATGTAATATCAGATATAGACTAGTTTTAGGGGATACATAGGAAGTATGGAGACCTACCTATACTAGTTAATCAATTAAAAAATACCCAGCAGTAAGTGTGGAAAAGAATATAAAATTAGTTCTGCCATTCATTAGCTCTATAGCTTGGGCAAGACATTCTATCTCTGTGAGCCGTAGCTGTTTCCAATTATAAAATGACTCTAGTATGTTAGCCCCTAGATTGAATCTAGACTGCACTTTTATTTTGTTTGATCTGCCCAGAGATTTTGCTGGTTTGTCCGCTTGTTTTGAATTAATTGTTATGAGAGGAGCAGTGAGCAGTCATCAAATATCCAACTTCTCCCCTTCATTTCCCTGCCTTCTTTGGAATCAAGCAACTCCATCTGATCAATGGACTGTGAAACGAAATGATGTGTATCATTTCCTGGCCAAAGCACTTAAGAGCTGGTGTGCATCTTTCTCTCTTTCTTCCTCTGCAGTGGTGACCTTGGGAACCATAGGTTGAGGTGACAGCAGATGAAGGAGAATCCTGCTCACCTGCATACATCACCTGTATGATGTACTAAACCAATGATATTTTGGGTGGTTGGTGACATTTAAAAATTGGGAAATTTTACATGAAAAAAATCTGGATTCTTGACTTGTCTAAGGAAAGAGAAGATCTGGCAATGCTGGGCTTCAATTCCTAAATGGCAATAATTGTCTAGAGTGGAGCGATGCCTCCCCATCTTTTACTCTTTATTTCACCACTGTCCTTGCCTTTTCCTGTAGAATACACTTCCTTTCATAAGCCCCAGTGATACAGCTGAATGTCAATTGCCACTTGATATCACTCTTGTGGACTCCTTTTCTTTTATCAAGAGGAAAGTGAAATATCTCTGTATGCATATCCCTAACAAAAATGGGAAATTTAAATATAATAATTTAATTAAATTAAATATATGGGAAAATTAAAGATAGCCAAATTAAATATGGCTATGTATTTAAATAAAATTAAAAGAGAGCAGTGTTATTTGTGGAAGAGAAGAATATTTCTAAGTGTTTAGTGTGCAAAGTGTGTCCATGTCGAAAGAAGGCAATTTAATGGGCTATTCTGAAGTGGCCCATAGGAAAAGCTGGGTGTAGAGAAAAATGCCTGCTGAAAATTTATTAACTAAAAAATGGGGCTTAAATTTCAACAGGGGCTCTTTTTGATTGAGAATAAAATAAAATAAATGGTACTTCTGTGAAATACATATGAAGTGAGAAAATTATATCCCACCTGCTTCACTCATTTGCCTGCCTAGTCCCTAAAGGCATTTGATTTTGAGGATTGAAGGGGACAACGTATGAAGAATATTTAACATGGTATAAAGAATATACAGCCTGGTGCCTGGCATGTAGCTGACTCCAAAAATGTTAGTTTCCTTTCACTTAGTTTATTCATCTTGATCACAGAAAAGTATATTGGAATCTATTTCCAACTTTATCCTAAAGCCCAACAGTTCAATATGTACATGTAATCAAGAAGACCAACAAACTGGGTCATTTCCAACAAGGTAGGGAAATTAGAGGGGAAAGCAAAGCAAGAAGAGTGACTTCTTTATCAGGGAAGAAGAAAGAGATTTGAATTCCTCAGTCTGAAAAAACAAAGGCTGAGAAGAGACATGATCAAAACTATGAAGTCTTAGATGGAAGGTAGGGGAGGTAAGGCTATTGTTCAGCATAACTCCCCCACTTTCCCTGCCCACCTCCATAGGAAAATAGTACTTCCCTATCCCTTGGATGTTGGACTTGGCCACGTGGCTTGTTTTGGCCAATGGAATGTGGCCTCTGGAAGCTTCTGACCTCCACCAGGAGAAGAACATGGTCCAGGTGGCCGCTAGCCCTCAGTCTGGACCACGGAATAAACCCCATAGAGCAGATGCACAGTCTAGAACCAGTTCCCACTGACCTGCAGACTCACAGCAATAAATACGTGCCTAGTGTTGTATACCACTGAGTTTGGGGGTACCTTTTTATGCTGCATTATTGCATTATTGCTTGCCACTACGGAAGGTATATATGGTGAAGAACTTTTCCAATCCCCCAAATGCCAGAACTAGGTATCTAGACATTGTTCTATGTAAAACTTCAAAAGATAAAACATTTCTATTTGGTACCTCTTCTTCAAAGCCCCCAGAGTTACTCTAGATGCCCCTTCCCTTCATTGCCCCCACCTGTTTAGTTTCAGTAATACACTGTAGGTAGATTTTCCCTGTCTGGTTATTCCTGTCCTTTGGGCCATTCTTTAGGGTTTTGCTTTCGGTCTAATGATTGTAATAATTAAGGCTAAGAATAAATAGTACTTTCTATGTGGCAGGCACTGTTCTAAGTGCTTGACAAAATTGAACTCAGTCAATCTTCACAGCCACCCTATGTGGTAAGTACTATTAATATCTCTATTTCATAGATGAATAAACTGAGGCACACAGCAGTTAAGTAACGGCCCCAAATAAGTGAGTTAGTAAGTGGAAGAGGGAAGTTCAACTTAGGTGGTTTGCCCTTAGGCTCCAAGCTCTTGCCCCATTGTCTTCTCCTTTTTCCATAGCAATGAGTTAAATGGATAAACTAATATGCATTAACATTAATTTGTTATCTAATATTGGTTTATTACTTCCCCAGCTAATATAAAGCCATAATTCGTTACATGTGTAGAGGGCCCCGAGGAAATGAATCTAATGATGGAATTTTGTCCTTATGACAAACCATTAAAGAGATAATTTGAGGATGATGTTTTTTTCTCATGCTCCTCAGATCACAAATACTTTAATTTCAACAAAAGCCATAAAATCAGCAAACTCAAAACTTGAAAGAAGAAATCTGAGGGGGAATGTACATGAATCCTGTCTTTTGACAGTGTTTGAGGAACATGCAGCTCAGGTGCTGTCAATGAAAACCCAAATATCACTTAGGAGCTTTCCTACCCTAAAAGGATGAGGAAACTTGGCTTAGATTCTCCTTCTGGAGGCTGGGCAGTCCCTCTCCAGGATTTCAGAGTCCACCTCCTCATGCTTGAGTCCTGGCTTCAGTGGTTACAAGGCAGCTTCAGGCTTACTGTCCCTGCCATCATGTCTTTAGATGTTCCTGCAAAAATATCAATGAGACCAAGCATGTGATTGTTTTCATTTTTACTAAAAACTTGTTAGGACACAGAGAAAGGGATCACATCACAGATTATGCAGCCATCTGTCATCTCATGAAGCCCCAACAAGTTCTGCTGGTCACAGGCCTTTCGAAAACCCTTCCATCCTCCATGAGGAAGCTTTTGGTGGGCAGTCCCCCAGCTCTGGCTGCTTCTCTCAAGGGAAACAGCCCCACCAACCCATCTGTTTCTCTAGCTTTTAACAGCTCTTTCCCCTAGAATTCTGAATAATCCAAAAATCTCCATCTTGTTACAATAAAATATATTAAGGAAAACAGTGAGCTAAGATAACCTGAATCCCCACAGGAAAATCTATTTATAGATAAGCTATTGGAATAAGAGTTCAGCAAAACTGGTGGATATAGGATTGATACATAAAGATCAATAGCATGCCCACACATATGTAACCAACAATTACATAACCTTACTTTATTATTATTCTAATAAATAATAAATGAATCAATATATATTTACAAAGATGCCATTCAGCCTATTTGCAAAAACTATAGGGCACCTAGTGATAACTTTAACAACAGATGTCTAATAGAACAACCTAACTGTTCCTCTGAGGGACAGTGAATTAATTAAAAAACTGTGGCTTAGTCATACAGTACAATTGTATATGGCAATTAAAATGAAATTTAAAACCCACCTATGTATATCTACATGGCTCAATCTTGAAAATATAACACTGAATGAAAAAAGTGATTTGCAAAATGTACATGTAGTATATAATACTGTAAAAATTGAAAACACATAAAACAATTGACTGTATGAATAGACATCTGCATGAGAATTAAGTTCACCTATTTTTAAGACAAAGACTAACTCTAATGAAGAAAGGACTGGAAAAGTATGCGAGTAGAGTGGGCTTTCTTCAAAAAATTCTAAGAGGATTATACACTTTATATCTATGTTATACGTCATATATATTCAGTAAAAGAAAATTCTAAGAGGGGAAAATTTCCCGTGGTGCTATTACATTAATTTTATATAATGTGTATATTATTGATGCATATTAATAGCAATATATTTTTGATATGTATATACTTGAAATATTTTATAATTAGAAATTAAAATGGAAATTTCATGAGTTCAAGGAAGATTTCAGTGAGATAACATTGAAAAGCCTTTCATCTTCTTTAATAACTTTATTTTTACTCTAATAGTGTGTATTTTTAAATGTCCAAATCAAGAAAGTTTGGGCCTTAGCAGGAATTTAGAGACTAACCAAATGCTGTAAAATAAGGATCAAACTCCTTGACTGAAATTTTATAACAGAAAGGTCAGATTAGATGTGCAATAATCGCCTGTTTCTTGAAAAGTTTAGTCCCTTAACACTCCTGCCTGTTTTCATATCTAGTGGCTGAACCATGAAATCCCTTCCAGCTCCAAGGTTTTTTGTGAGAGCCTAGACCTCAGATCCGCTGGTCAGGAGTGCCCTGCTCCTAGCTAAAGTGAAAAGCAGTTGCTCCCTCCCCAGCTAGAAAGAACTAAGCAGGGAAGCCTCAGAATACAGAGGACAGTGTGGAGCAGAAATCGACACCTAGACTTGGCAGACCAATTAGGACCCAGAGGGAGCCCTGAGAGGAGGGATGCTGAGAAGGTCAGTTCTGTAGATGAGACAATGATTGTTCTGCCTCCTTTGACAATAGCAGTGGTTAGGGAACAAGTGTATTTACTCTGTTCTTAAGTGTTGGGCTATTTTGAATTCTACTTTAACATGTATATCTTATTGTCTGTAGTAAAAATTGTATGGCAGTTTAAATATAAATTCAATAGTTGCATTTTTGTTTGAAATGATTATTATAATGGTATTATAGTGGTTTTGTGTGGGTGTGTGTTTAAGAAAAAGAATCCTTATTTTTATTTTTTTTATTTTAATTTTTTTTTAAAGATTTATTTATTTATTTGAGAGAGCGAGAATGAGAGAGAGAGAGAGTACATGAGAGGGGGGAGGGTTAGAGGGAGAAGCAGGCTCCTCGCCGAGCAGGGAGCCCAATGCGGGACTCGATCCCGGGACTCCAGGATCATGAGCTCCAGCCCCGAGTTGGGTTCTGTTTGAAATTCTCTTCCTCTTTCTCTGCCCCTCCACCCCTCAAATCAATCAATCAATCAATCAATCAATCTTTAAGATATATATTGAAATATTTATGGATGTAATAATGCCATATTTTGGATTTGCTTTAAAATAACTCAGAGATGGAGGAAGATGGCGAGAGTCAAACTAAAAGACTGGCTATGTGCTAGTAACTACTGAAGCTTAGTAATGGGTATGTGGGGTTCATTAAACCTCTTTATTGTGATATATGCTTTTAATTTTTCATACTAAAAAAAGTAAAAGTCATACTAGTAAGATACAATGCTTCATGAGCTAGCTTTTCTCAGTTACCTATACTTGCAGAAATTCTATCCACTGTAACTTTAAACCCACTATTTGCCTGGGGCAATTTCCCAATCTGTTCCCACAACATCTGGTATGAATTGATTTGCTTGCCATGTAATAAACTTTTAAAACAATGTTGATGTTGATTTCATAATAATAGAATTTTAATTAAGTTTTCAAAGAAAATTGGAATTTTCAGCTCTTTCAGGAAGGGAAACTATCAGTCTCCCATACTAGAGGGACCACTAAAGCATTTCATATGAACTGAATTTAGATTTTTGAGCACCTATAATATGCCAGGTATTGTGTGAATACATTATTTTTTATTTAAATGAAAACTGATTTAATTAGAAATGCATATTATTCTTTCCATCTCAGAAATGAGGAAGCTTGACATTGCCAAGGTCATATTGCTACCATGCGTGGAGCCAGAATTCCAGTCCACGGATGGATAAATCCAAAGCCTGTGTTTTTTCTCCTACATGCCCTTGGTTTGTGATCCAGCAATAAGGATACCAACCTGGAAGTTTGTTGGAGATGCAGGCTCACAGGCCCCACCCCAGGCTTACTAAACTAGAATCTACATTTTAACAAGGTTTCTGGGGAATTGCAGAACATTTAAACCATTTGAACAGAGAAACTCTTTTCTATAAAACACTTTATATCTCAAATAAGAGTAAATATTCCTGCTAACATTTATGGAGTCCTCACTATATGTCAGATTTTGCTTGTTTACTCTTCATGACAATTCTATTAGAGTTGAGCAAACTGAGGCTTCAAAGTTTAAACAACTTCAAGGTCACACTGTTAGTAAGTGGCAGAGTCGAGATGTGAACTCAGATTGGTCTGATTCTGGAGCCTGGACTGTGACCCATTAGCCCATGTGCCTCACTCCAAACACTGAGTCCAAATGTTCTATTTCATCTAAATGATGCAAATTAGGTGTCTATTATCACTCGATTTATAACTAACATTGTTTAATCTACTACTTAGGTTTGATGGTATGGATAGAGTCTAAAATGTCAGACTCAATATGATATTGCTATTTAAAAATTTAAACCATGAGATCATATGGTTAATACACTTCTTAGACTAGAACTGGTATATGAAAAAAAATGTATATGTGTGTGTGTATACACACACACACACACACATATCAAGGTGCAAATTCTAATGGGTTATCTGGCTATTCCTCATTTACCGATGGATGAACTGAAATATAAGATGAAGTTGAATGAGACTTATTGAGAAAGGATCAGAAGGACGTTCTGTTCTGCTTCTTGATTGCACTTTTACATTACTAGGCAACTCTATGTTTCCTACTAGTAAAAAGTTTAGGGTCATTAGACTCTCCTTAAACACCTTCAAATAAACAACTCTGATCTTATATAGTGTCAAATAACTGATTCATTTTGCTTAAAAGAAATCTCCCACTGAGCAACTCTTTCATCCTCTGCCATGTGGGGAAAAAAAGAAACATATATAACGCTTTTGTTGGTGCACAATATAATAGGTTATAATTCTAGGCATACTTTTAGTAAAAGCAATGAGACCATAATTAGCTCTAGACTAAAGCATACTAAATTGTTACGAATATGATATCACCTGCAGTTACAAAAGATAGCACATTTCTAAAAATACCAGGGAATTTCATATTTTTTTTCTATTTTGCCTCATGTACAGCACCCAAAGCAGAAAAACTTAATGCCCTGTGTGACCTAATGTTTGCAGATCTCAATCTATAAAATCAGTTAATAGTTATCTTCTCTTTTAGGAAGGAGAGTGGCAGAGTAACACCGGAAATCTAAGAAGTAAGTGACATTAAAATCACTATTTTTTTAAAAAAGGTATGGACTTTGGGGGCACTTGGGTGGCTCAGCCAGTTAATGATCCCAGGGTCCTGGGATAGAGCCCCGCATAGGGCTCCCTGCTCAGTGGGGAGTCTGCTTCTCCCTTGCCCTCTGCCGCACCCCTCCTCGTGTTCTCTCTCAAATAAATAAAATCTTAAAAAAAAAAAAAAGGAAATGGACTTGAATTTCAGAGTATTTAATTACAAGGAAATGAGATTTTCCAAAAATCTACGAAATAAATATCCAACTAATTATAATCAGTGAACCTTTCTTTCTTCTTATCAGTGGTAAAGAATAGATTAAAACAATGACAACTAAGCATTTTAAAATCTTATCTATTCTGTATTTAAAAATGTTTAAGTAGATAATTACAACACTTAGATGAAAAAGAAACATTCTTCTAGCCTAAAAGATAAGTCTCTTTGTTTTCTCTGTGCATTGCACTATCTGTGAACATGAATTGATTTATAAGCTATTCCCCTTTCATTCATCACCCATTTTCCAGGAATGGATACAGGTTAGGAGCTGATTCTGAAATGAAAAGGTAATTCTAACTATTACCCTATCCTGGAATTTTAAAAATATTCAGGAGGTATTCTTTTTCAATGATACATTTCTAGGCAAATGAAAAAAAATTTTTTTTAGACCTAGAAATAGAGGAGATTCTCTTCCTAGTGTTTTCTATGAAGGAAAAACAAAAATACCAAGAAAGTCTATTTCTCCTGTTGGGTATTTATTTCCCCAACTCTTTGTTTAAGATATGAAGTTCTGTGAGGGCTAACCTGATAAAAATCCTAGGTGAGTAGTAAGAGAGAGGACAGGTCTGTAATTCAAGGGACTGGTGACTGAAAAATGAATTAGATACCCATCATTTCATTCATTCTACATAGGTACTTAGAATGAGATAAACATGACTCAAAGGAAAGGAAAAACAAGCAACACTGGGCATCTGTTTTTCCTCTAACTGGATCCCTGGATCTACTGCTGGGAGAGTTCGTAAGCAAGGAATCTGCCAATTCTAACATTATCATTTTGTTACACACACACACACACACAAACACATATATTGAGTAGTGGATGGGGACAATTTAATCACTGAAGTTCTTTCCAACACTATTTTATTATTTGAGTTGCTCACAGAGTCAAACTTCTAGGGTCCACTCATCTTGCTTATTTTTCTTTTCTTTTTTTTATTTTGGCTTTTCAGATGGCATTTATATCAACTGTGATTGCCAGGATTTGGCACAGTGGGTGAAGCAGGTCTTATTTGAAAATCTGTTGGAGGCAGCCTGTGGGAGCTGGTACAACAGGAAGCAGCTCAAGGGGTAGCTGCCTTGTCCCAGTTCTCAAACACAGAGGAAGGTGTCCCCAACAAAAAGAGGAAGTGGCCTATATCGCCTCACCTCAGCCCCACAGAAGGTTCCCTCCCGGACTGGTTTTCTTCAGAGCTCTTGGGCCTGCCAAACGATCCCTTTCCTCGAGATGAAGGATATCCAACTATGGCCTTTAAGAAGTTGATAACTGAGCAGGAGATGATGGTCAACAGAGAGAAAAGAGGCATGTAGCTCCCAGGAGACAGAAAGCTGGAGAGAGAAGGAGCTGTCTCTCTACTGGCTTGTGTTCCATTTCCCACTTCCAGGCCCCAGGGCTCAGGTGAATTAGAAATCAGACTAAAGAAGACATCTGTGGTATACCTCAGGGGCATCTCAGTAGGATCTAAGCACTTCCTCATACAAACACAGGGTACTGTTATTGATGAATTTAATGAAGTCCACAGCCTCCAAGAAAAGGTAAATTTGTATTCACATAACCTGTTAAAGCAAGAGAATGTGTAAGACATTTTAGGATTTATATAAAAAAATAATTAAAATATTGTAAAAGAGAGGTCCTGCTTTCAAGTGTTGGAGTGAAGAATGTTTTTGTGCCCTCTTCACACACACGTATCGTACATATACATCATCATCATCCCGAAATTTTAGAACCCTGGTGACAAGGAGTACGTCTGTTCATTTATTCATACCTTCAACAACTCTTTGCTGAATGTCTAATATATTCTAGGCACAAAGCGCTTATGGTTCATTAATGAAGCCCTTAAAGTTCTGATATGTTCTGATAAATAAGTAAATTCTATACTATGTTAGGAGATAATAATAAGCAAATGTTATAATATCTTAGAAGGTAGTGTTATGGTAAACAAAGGCAAGCAAGGTAAGAAAAATCTGAAATTGCAGGGTGAAGGTTCAAATTGTAGTGTCACATGGGGAAGTCAGGGTAGACCTCACTGAGAAGCTGAGATCTGAACAAAGACTTGCAGGAGGAGTGGGAGTTGGCTAAGTGGCTGTCTGCGGGAAGATACTGGCTTGGGCGGCTCCTTACATCCTTCAAGGCAGAGGAAACAGCTAAAGCAAAGGGATACACAGTAAGTTTAAGGAACAGCAGTGGGGCCAATGTGGCTAGATGTGAGAAATCGATGGACAGAATGGAGCAGAAAAGTTCAAAGAGGCAGTAGGGGCCAGATCCTGTACATCCTATTGGGTTACTGTAAGGACACTGGCTTTTACTCTGATTAAAGTAAGGAGCCACTGTAGGATTTTGAGTAGAGGAGTGGCATGATCTGGCTTATATATATGTGCATACATGTATATATATATATATATATATTTTTTAAGATTTTATTTATTTATTTGAGAGAGAGAGAGCACGAGCGGGGGGTGGGGAAGGGCAGAGGGAGAGAGAGAAGCAGATTCCCTGCTGAGCAGGGAGCGCAATACGGGGCTCGATCCCAGGCAGATGCTTAATCGACTGAGCCACCCAGGTGCCCCTAAGTATTGATCTGGCTTATATATATATATATATTTTAAAGATTTTATTTATTTTTTGACAGAGAGACAGCGAGAGAGGGAACACAAGCAGGGGGAGTGGGAGAGGGAGAAGCAGGCTTCCCTCTGAGCAAGGAGCCCGATGTGGGGCTAGATCCCAGGATCCTGGGATCATGACCTGAGCCGAAGGCAGATGCTTAATGATTGAGCCACAGGCGCCCCAATCTGGCTTATATTTTTAAAGGATCCCTCTAGATGCCGTGATGAAGAGCTTTTTAAAGCAATTTAGGCAAAGACGATAGCTTAGCCCAAGGTGGCATCAGTGGATGAGTGATAAGAAGTTGGATTGTGGGTATATTTGGAAGGTAGAGACTACAGGATTCCTAATGGATTCAATGTGGGGTGTGAGAAAAATAGAGAAGTCAAGAATGACTCAGGCAAAAAGGAGTTGCTACCCAGTGGGAAGGTCTTGGGGTTGAGGAGCCTTTTCTTGGGAAGGTCAGAATATCAGCTTGGAACACGTTGAGTGTGAAACGTGCTATTAGATATCCAAGTGGAGATGTGGAATAAGCAGTTGGATATATTAATATGGAGTTCCACATGGAGCTCTGGGCTAGAGAGATAAATCTGGGAGTTTTTATCATACATTTGAGATTTAAAGTAATGAGACTGGATGAGATCACCAAGGGAGTATAGATGGAGAAGAGGAACAAAGACCTAGCCCTGCAGTCCTTTAGCATTAAGTGGTCAGGAAAATGAGGAAATGGTGAAGACTGAGAAGGAGCAGCTAGTGAGGCAGGGAAAGAACCAGGAGAACATGCTGACCTGGAAGCCATGTGAAGACAGATATCCACAAGGAGTACCATGTGCTGCTGATGGGTTAAGAAAGACAAGGATGGAGAATTTACCACTGGATTTAGCAAAAAGGAGGTTATTGATCACAGGTATAAAAGCAGTCTCTGTGGAGTCAGAGGGGTAAAAGTGATTGAAGTGGGTTATAAGGGGAAGGGGAAGGAGGAATTGAAGACACCAAATAAAGACAACTATTTTAAAGAGTTTTGCTGTATGGGGCACCTGGGTGACTCAGTCGTTAAGCGTCTGCCTTCGGCCCAGTACATGATCCCGGGGTCCTGGGATCAAGCCCCGCATCGGGTTCCCTGCTCAGCGGGGAGCCTGCTTCTCCCTCTCCCACTCCCCCTGCTTGTGTTCCCTCTCTTACTGTGTCTCTCTCTGTCAAAATAAATAAATAAAATCTTTTAAAAAAAAAAAAAGTTTTGCTGTCAAAGAGAGGAAAGAAATGTAGCAGTAGCTGGTGAAGAAGTAGGATTAAGAGAGATTTCTTTTTTTTTTTTTTTAATGGGAGAATAGCATGTTGGTATGCAAGGGAAATGATCTAGTGGAGATCAATAAATGATTATATAAAGAAAGGGGGGAGAATTGTTGGAGCAATGTCCTAGAGTTGAGGAGAAGAGATGGAATCTAATGTGTAAGTGGAAAGATTGCTTTAGTTTAAGAGTATAGATTATTCTTCTGTGATAATTGGGAGGAAAATTGGTATGAAACTACAGACGGGGGGAGGGGTAAATGTGTTGGTGAAAATCTGTGGAAGTTCTAGAGGCCTCCAAAGAGGGGGAAAAGAAGAACATATAACAAAAGATTAGGAATCATAATGTCTTTGAATTTCTCAGTGGCAATATTAGAATCCAGCAGACAAGGGGTCAAGGTAAAAACCTAAGGGAAGAGGCGCCTGGGTGGCTCAGACAGTTAAGTGTCTGCCTTTGGCTCGGGTCATGATCTCAGGGTCCTGGGATCGAGCCCCACATCGGGCTCCCTGCTCAGCGGAGAGTCTGCTTCTTCCTCTCCCACTCCTCCTGCTTGTGCTCTCTCTCTCTCTCATAAATAAAAATTAAAAACAAACAAACAAACAAAAAACCTAAGGGAAGATAATCTGCAACATAAGAACTCTATACTCAGCCAAACTATCACTGAGTATAGACTAAATGTATTTTCAAACATGTAATGTGTGCTGGATATCTTCTGTTTGCCCCTCCAGATCTACTTTCCACTCTTCTCTATCCTTCTTTGTGCTCTGGGAGGTAGACCTGCATGGACGGCTTCACTTGAATTCTCTTGTCCTCCAGCTTCTGGTTGGGTTTGGCCAACATGAGACACTGGCAAGATACCGGGGGCAGAAAGAGAGAAGTCAGTGCTGTGTTCCTTTACTGAAGTCACAGACCTTATTGAGTAATTCTTTCCTACAACTGCAACTCTTTCTGGATTCTAGTAAACACTCCTTCCTCTTACCCCTTCAGGTCTAAATCTTCCTGGTCTTCCTAGCCCCATCTCAATACTGTTCACACCTTTGTAAATAGTTGTTGAGCTTTCATCTCACACTGCCTCAAGAATGCCATTTTTTCCCTAGCTAGACCCTGGCTGGATAGCTCCAAAAATGTAACCATACACCCTTTTTCACAAAACTATTTGAGGAAGTTCTCCACTAAAATAAGACAAGGCACAGGAATGAGGCAAAGGAAATCCCCCAGAACAATGGTGAGAGAAGATCCCATGATGACAGTTCTGTATTAGGCACACAGAAGAACCAATTCAAACTGAAGCAGAAAGAAAGTTCTTAAAGATGTGTTTAAGATGAAATTGTTCAAATACCTAATGAGAGGTTTTAAACAACTGGGACAAGAATTTGAGACTGAATTAGAATTAAGGGCATAGAAATCTAAGCAAATGAAAAACCAAGACAGTTGTTAATTTTGGATGTAACAAAAAGTTGGGGAAGAAAGAAAAGTAATCATAGTATAGGAAATAGCTCAATTGTAAGTAGCATTTATATAACAAAAATTCCAAGGGATTGCTGGAATCTTTCCTTTTATAGATTTCCTTATACTACAAATGTTCTCTATTTTTGTTACGTAGAGATTTCTATAGAAGATATTTACCATAACAGTATCAAAAGTTGCCAGGACATTTATTCTAATATAATTTGACCTAGGCCCTTTGACAGGTTAGAAAGTCAAAATCTCAATTATCTACTTTCAACCTGTGGGGTAAATTACTTAATTTCGATGATTCTTTACAAAGTATGGGGATTACAAACCATAACATATAGTGTGCCTGACACTTAGTAGGTATCATAAATAACCACTTTTGTCAGCCATCTTAATAGAACAATGCTGGATAGGGAATATTATAAAACCACAAGTAATGCAACTTTGACCTCGGTATAAGTGGGTAGCTGGACATCTAAAAGTCATGGGGCATTAGAAGCCTGACACCATTATAAAGTTAATACTTCCCAGGTTAAGTAAATATAATAATGGAACTAACAACTCTGCATACAAACAAAATTGGGGAAAACAATGCTCTGACAAGAAAAGATGACTGAGGGAGTAAAGTACAGAGTGAATCAACTCTCAGAGGGGGGCCCAGAGCAGTAAACAGCTCTCCTTTATAGCAGTGACTTAAATACCCAGGTTCCCCCAGAAGTCCCTATCCCGCGTGTCACCAAAGAAAGCCTGGGATCCCAAGACTGGGTTCTGGTTCCTTTCCTAACCATATAAACAAACTAACAAAAAATGAAGAGTTTTAGCTGCAGGAGTTCATTAGGCCTATCAATTCTAGGGGTTGGTCAGATATGAATGGTTTGAATGGTAAAAGAAAACATTAGTCATTAAAAATAAACGTGTATCAAGCACTCAAGATTTGTCAGTCACTGTTCTAAGCCATTTTACAAGAATCATCCCATGTAATCTCCATAAAAATTCTGGGTCCTTTTATCCCCATCTTACAGATAAGGAAACTGAGACTCCGGAGAGGTTAAGGAAATGGTCTATGGTTGCTGATAGAGCTGAATCTCAACTCAGATTTGCCAGCCTCCAAAGCCTTCTAGGCTTCTACCTGCACTGTTAACCTGTAAAAAAACAGTCTTTAGCTATGGATTTTCTCACTAGCCTAACAGCAATGATCAGATCACATATTAGATTAGTGATCTTCAAATACGACAGCAATAATGTACAAAGGGACACCCTATTTTAAGCAAAGGCTCTGACAAGATGCACTAGGACAAGCCTTAAAACCATCAACTCTTGGGTTGCCTGGGTGGCTCAGCCGGTCAAGCGTCTGCCTTCAGCTCAGGTCATGATCCTAGGGTCCTGGGATCCAGCCCCGCATCGGGCTCCCTGCTCAATGGGGAGCCTGCTTCTCCCTCTCCCTCTGCTGTTTCTCCTGCTTGTGCTCTCTCTGTCAAATAAATAAAATCTAAAAACAAAAACAAAAACAAAAACCATCAACTCTTTCTGGAGGTGGGGCTCAGACATTCAAATCAATTTAACCAGTCAAGTTTTGATAGAAAAAGAGTTATTTTAGGGCTACTTTAGGTTCTTTCCCATTTGTGTATGCCCAGTGCCAACTGTGCCTGCCATAGTTAAGTGCTGAATAAACGGATGTATGGATGACTCACCTAGTGGGTCTTGTCAAATCTCACGCGGGGCATCTCATACGAAAACACAGAGGCTATTATTAAAGAAAGCCCCGTCAATACTTTTTCTGTCACGCAGCTACTTAGGGTCCGGGGGAACCTGCTTCAGATGTGGGGCCAAGACTGAGGACCACGGCGCCACGTGAGAATGCAAAGTAGAGAGCCCAGAAATCCCGGGACCCCAGTAACACTCCGGACTCGAGCTGCACAAAGCCTCTTTTGCAGCGGGGCGGCCCATTTCCATCTTGGCGCGGGTGAAGTGCCGGTGTAGGCGGGGGACCGCCGCCGCTCAGCCTGAATGGGGGTGCGGGGTGGGACGGCAATGAGAGTGCAGGAATTCCACGCCGATTGCGGTGTTTGTAGACCCGAATGAAGAGTGGGAGGGAGCACTGCTCACCTGACACACCCCAACCCGCTCTGCTGCACCCCAAGGCTGCGGGTGGAGGGGGCAAGAGACTTTTCAAATTGAGTCCTGTAGAACGGAGAACACAGCACAACCGCCTGCGAGACTGCCCGCGCACGCGCATTCGTTACGCGCGGTCGACGGACAGCAGCGCACGCGCGGTGCGTCCTCCCTCATTCCGTCAGTCCCCTCAGAGCCCGCGACTCCGCCCCCGCAGACCACGCCCCGCTCCCGTGTGCCGAATGCTCCATATCCGGGTTCCCGCCGCCGCCGCCGCCGCCGCCGCCGCCGCCGCCGCCGTCGCCGCCGTCGCCGCCTCGCTCATTCAGCTTTGCCGGGAGTGGTGTGATTCCCGACCAAGATGGCGGCTGTGGGGCGAGTTGGCTCCTTCGGTTCCTCTCCGCCGGGATTAGCCTCGACTTACACAGGGGGCCCTTTGGCTAACGAGCTAACATCGGGCAACGGCGGCGCCGCGGCGGGAGACGACGAGGACGGGCAGAACCTTTGGTAACGACCCCACCCTTCCCTGGTTCCCCGCTGACACTCCCGGCCCTGCGGACACCTCGGGATCCCTTGCCGAGGCCACTACGTTCTCGGCAGCCCCCGCCCAAGCGCGCCGAGGCCGGGTCGGTCCCTCCCGCGGTGGGGCCCCGGTCCCCCGCCTCAGCGTGCGCCTTTGCTCCCCGCTAGGTCCTGCATCCTCAGCGAGGTCTCCACCCGCTCGCGCTCCAAGCTCCCCGCGGGGAAGAACGTACTGCTGCTGGGTAAGTATCCCCTGCCTCGCTCCGCCCCGCTCGGCCCCCACCCCGGTCCCGGTCAGGGTCCGCCGGCCCGCCTGCCCGCTCGCTTTGTGCGGACAGCCGGGCCCCGGCCCCGCCCCGCCGCCGGACCTGTCGCTGACAGCTGGGGGAGAAGGGGAACGGGGACCCCGGCCCCGATACCTGTGGGGACCCGCCTTCCCTAGAGCCCTTTCTCCCCAGGATGTGGAGGTGGCCCTGACAGCCTCCCATGGGTAGGACAGAATGCGGTAGCCCATCTGAGGGATTCTAGGGGCTTGAGGTTTACCTAGAAAAAAAGGACGGTTTTTCTTTCATAACAAAAATTGCTAGCAGGAGGCTCTTTGCAAGAGCTCCAGTGCAAATGGCATGCCATTAATATTTAATAGCTGATTCTTTGTGTAATTGACAGAGAAGCTAGAAATTGAGACCGGGTAATCGTGACAAATGTTCTTATTTGATTCAGCTTTTTCGGGTACAATGGACTCGTGTTGCAAATGCCTTTTTAACTGTCACTTATAATTCTGAAATTTGTAAAGGACAGTAGAACACCTTACTAGTCCAGTCCCTTCAGCCAAATGATTGTAATAAGGAGAAATGGTCTAATGTCTCAATTCTGTTCTGTAGCTCCTCTGCTCTCTGGAAGTTAGGTATGTTTCTTTACTGATTCTGAGGGTGGGCGTATTGGACATGGAGGGAGAATAAATCACAGATTCACATTTTTGCAGGCTTAGCTCCTGAGTCATTTACAGAAGACATTTCTTTCATATTCTTTAAATGCGAGATATTGACGTTTGCTTATAAAATGAAGGTTAAATTTTAAAACTTTGGTATTGGTGTCTCAAGACTATTTTTATGTACATGTAAAAACAGGAAAAGGAAACAAAGAAGTCCAATGCTACATGACAGGGTCTGCTTTTAATAAAAATGTTTAGATAGAGAAGAATTACCTATTTTTATAAATTGCTGCCAATCTAGTATATATAGGATTCTTGATGTTCTTTATTACATGGAGCTCATTGAAAAATTGGTTTTTACCTCATTTTTAATGTGACTGAAAGTCCCTACTGCATATTAACCTGGGTTCAGTCACGGCCCTATGATCTTAAACAGGTTCCTCGATATCTATAAACCTTAGTTTCTTCATCTTCACAGTGGATATTATAGAAATAATAATGCCTCCCTCCTAGAGTTATGGGGAGGACTGATGAGATAATACTTGTAAAGTGATAACAGCACGGTGACTTTTTGTGATGGATTTCTCTTAACTGAATTAGAAAATGTTTTATTAGAATTCTCTTTTTGAAAATTGAATTAGTGTCCACATAAGTGATATTTATAGGGCAGAGATGGATTAGGATCCAAATGCAAAAAAAAAAAATCCCAGAAAATGTTTTAAGTTTACTAATTTAAACAAATTACTCTTAATTGCTAAACTAAAATGGACTTAATGTGACCTCATTGAAGCGGATTATTTTTTAATGACTCTAAAAAAGACTTCAAATACTGCCATTATAAGGTTAAGATTCCTGAACTTTGTTTTCATTTTGTAAGTTCCTCCCAGTTATTTCTATGCATTAGGTATTACTTAGATGGTTCTGTTTGTAGTGAAACAAAAGTGACAGTTTTGTTCATTTTTGATGTCCCTGATGTGCTGAGGTTGCACCATGCTTTTTTTTTTTTTAACCCTTTTTTGACCCTGCTTTTGACACTGGATCAATACATGTGACTGAGTGTACTTAGAGGCCCCAGACACTTCTATCCTTCCATACTTAGAATAGATTAAGTTTCCTCCTTTATGAGCTTAATAGTTTGTAAGGCTCCATCTAGTATCAAGTGATACAAGCTTGAAATTTAAAATTTTTCTTTGAGTACTACTGGGATTTTCATCAAAGTTCTTTTCAGCTTTGGAAGAACAGATTTTTATACTGATTACATAAATAGGATTAATTTTTTAAAATATCTCTAAAGATTTCTTAAAGACATCTTACCGTCACACGTTATGGCAGCATTCAGTCTGTGCTGGTGGAGGGAAGAAATATATAAATAGGTATAACTCAAAGAAAACTTTGTTATGAGTTTGAGGGTGCTAAGCAGGAGGATGCTTGGCCTTAATGTGTCTTCATGAATTATGGTGATCTCTGGAGTCCTGTATTTAAAAAACAAAATCTGGGACTGTAATAAGGTTTTACATTTCCAGAAACAACCTAAAATAGGAACAATGACCAAGGCTTGCTTATGTACCCCAACACAGATTGCAGTTTAACCTTAGCTTGCTACATGGCCTCCCCTGCCACTGCCTATGGGAGAAGAGGATGAGGACCAGTAATGTATACATGTGTATGAGCCATTCTCAAAGCATTTTCATATAAATCCTAGTTTATCTCCTCTGCTGCCCTCCTTCTTTCACCACCTCCAAATCTGAGAGGTAGATGTTAGCACCAATTTATAGATGAGATAATGAATTTTAGAGACCTGTTAAGTGAGTTTTCCAAGGTCACACAGCTATTAAGATCCTCTGTTCTGTCACTCTGGCTTGGCTTTCCAACTTGATATAGTCCCTTGCAAGGGAGAGAGTGCCACGTATTCTTCCTACTGCGTGACTTTTTAAAAAGGCTATCTTTGAGTAAAAATACTAGTAATTATTTTAAAGTAAAATCCAAATATTTGTTGGATTCTAGGATGCAGCTTATTGAGGCACACCACTGTGGCCATGGCAGTCGTGTTTAAGCAGTCATTTAATCTACCTAGGACTGACCCATAGTGAAATCCAGAAACACTGACATTAGTGCTTAACCATTTTCTTTCTTGAAAGATTTTGAGAATGGACTTCAGTAAAGTTTGTTTTTAATATTAAAGGTAAAACTCGTGCACGTATTTTAAGTAGGATTTAACTTATAAATTGCCCTTGGAAGAACTATTTTTTCCTCTCTACCCTTTATATTTAATCAACTTTTACTTCAGTGATTGTAATTATATTTTAATAGCTGCTTTTTAAAGGGCACTTTCTCCATATCTTGGTTACTTTCTTCTGTTTTGTTAAGAAAACTCCCTAAGGAAAATAATAGTGCCTAACATTTATAGCGCATGTACATGTACCAGCCATGAAAGGATTGTTTACAGAATTTGATTATCCCCTTAAAGATTAGGAAACAAACACGGAGCTTTTAAGTAAATTGCTGTAGGGTTATACAGCCAGGAAGAGTCAACATCAGGAGTCTAAAATGCGTAGCCTACCTCCAGAGCCAGTATACTTAACGTATACACTGAACTGCCTCCCTAAAGGAAAAGAGTTCTCTTTGTAGGAAAAGTAAGGTGTTTAACAGTTTATATTAAGGAATTTTATCTGATTCTCCTGATGTGTCTGTTTCATTGCAAAAAATCTCACTGATTTAGATTAAATGAATTCATTATTTACTAAGACTCATTTATAATCTTGGCCCCCAGCACACTGCCTGGCTTATAAATAGAACGTCAGTATAACTTTCTGATTTGAGGCCAACATAAATTAATGAAAACTAGTTGGCCCTTTGGTAAATCATGTAAGCCTCATCTTTCTCATCTGTAAGTTAAGATATTTGGATTTAGTGATCTCTGAAGTCTTGTCTGATCCCACATTCTTTAATTTGTTTAAATTCTAAAGCTTGTGGGTTATAAAATATTTTTAAAGAGGTATTTTGAGGACATATTGCAGTTGGACTGAAATAAAGAAAGTATTTCCTTGTAGATGTGGGCCCTTTGATTCTACCCAGGGAAGAAATCTAGAGTCTATATTTTTCCTTGAAGGCACTAGTCCAGGATTATGTACAGCCAGCAAAGCCCCACAAAATGCTGAGCATCTTCAGGAAATATGTTTGAAACAGTCTTTCTTATTCAGGAATAAAACTAGCTTCTATTTATGCTTGAATTATTGGTAGGAAACCTCAAGATACATAGCAAAACTAGATATATAGTGGAACTAGAGATCTGTTCACAGAATTAACTTCTATGTGAGGATGGACTTTGAAAATAATGAGACTGTTCACTCTGAAACTGTTACCTTGTGAAGAGCTAGCTGGGATTAAAGATTATCAAGGTTTCATGACTTCTGGAAAACACTAGTTTTTATCAGTTGAAGTATGTTAATGCTGTTTTCTGAAATGATTGGTTATGGGAATATGCTACAAGGAGTGGAATGTTACCACATATTGGATATGGATGTGAGTTTTCCAAGGTCAAACAGCTATTGGTGGTTGATATTGGATTGGTAATTTTCAAAGAATAACAAAATTATTTACTGCATGTTAGGTGTTGCCACTATTAAAAATATATCATGTGTAGGGTTTTGAGACTCCAATGACATATTGGTATTTTATATTGGTCAGTCAGTGACCTATTATGTAAAGGGCCAGATAGTAAATAATTTAGGCTTTGTGAGCTATATGGTCTCTGTTGTAAATACTCAACTCTCCCCTTGTAGCCCCCAAACAGCCATAGACAGTACATAGATTAATGGGTATGGCATTGTTTAACAAAACTTTATTTACAAAAACAGGCAGCAGACCAGATTTGTGTGCTGGCTTGTGGACCCTTTAGGGTATTATGGACATCAATTTTACCAATAAGCACAGATGCCAGTTAATAGAGTTTTCTGGCTAATGGAGTATGATGCTTGGTGCATAATAGGGGCTCAGTAAATAAATGCTGAATGAATGATGACGAGCTTTTACTTAAAGTATCATTGTTATTCCAGCTAGAGTTATAGTTTGAGTATAGATTTAAGTGGTGTTAAGAGGAGTTCATATATTTCTTCCAGTGCTGAGAGAGAGCTTGAGCATGAGTGAACAAGGGCACAGCTTGAGTTAGGAAAAAGAAAGGACTCAGTAAGTGAGTGACCATGAACCAATCTTTTTGGGCCTTCTTTTACTTATAAAATCAGGGAGTAGCTGTTAGAAGGACCTCACAGATTATCTCTTTATTCATTTGTTCATCAAAAATTTATTAGAACATGCTGTGCATAAAATGCTTTGCTGAATCATCTGTGGAAACCAGAAGTAAATAGGACTCCGTCCCTGCCCTCTAGGAGCTTATAAACTCCTGTGGGAAAAGACTCAAAGTAGTAAAATCAAATGTGTCAGTATGAAATAATTGCTAAATAGGTCACATAAGATTTTGCAGAAAAGGTGGTATCTGAGTAAAATTTTGCTAAGTAAGATGGGGAGGAGAACACTGTGGCTGCCGCCTAAGGGAGCATGTTGCAGTAGCTAAAAAACTAGTGGAAAGGCCAGGGCAGCTCAGGTGTGGTGGGATCCTTACCTACAGGCACCAAGTCTGGGAGTCAGCCCTTCCTACTGTTTGAAGCTGTGGGATTGTGGGTGAATTACAACCTCCTGATCTGTTAGCTGAGATTCTTTCATACTTACTGGGATTAAAAGAACTAAAAGAAATTATGTCTTAAAGCACTTTCCTCTCAAAATTGGAAGTCACTATTTTAAATTGTAAAGTAATACATGTTTCTTGTCAGAGTGAGAGAAAATATTATGAAGATAAGAATGAAAACACATGATCCCACCACCTAGAGAGACCAGTGTTCATTTTTTCTATGTGTCTCTGTTTATTTGGTTTTTTTTTTTAAAGGTCTGGGCTTTTTTTTTTTAAGATTTTAAATTTATTTATTTGTCAGAGAGAGAGAGAGAGTGAGCAAAAGCAGGGGGAGAGGCAGGCAGAGGGAGAAGCTCTCAGCAAGGAGCCTGATGTGGGACTCGATCCCAGGACCCTGGGATCATGACGTGAGCCGAAGGCAGACGCTTAACTGACTAAGCCACACAGGTGTCCCTGTATTTGTTTTTTAAACAAATAGGCTCATACCTTATATACTATTTTGAAATCAGATTTTTTTTTTTTTAATTCATCAGGGTTGGGTTTTTTTTTCCCCATGATAATAGATATGGTTTCCTCCCTTTTAGTGACTGAATAATATGTATAGTTATGCCATAATTGTAATCAATGGGTAGACAGATTATTGTTGTATTTAATTTTCCACTTGCCCAATATTATCTTCGGGATAAATTCCTGTAAGTTGAATGGCTGGATCAAAAGTATGTATCTTTAGGGTCTTTCTATATATTACCAAACAGTCTTTTAGGAAAGTTGTGCCATTTTACATTCCTACCATCAGTATGTGAGAGTACTTGTTTACCTAGCACCATTACTAACACTAAGGATTATTCACTTTAATCTTTACCTGTCTGGTAGATAGGTTAAAAATTGGCATCCTAATTTAAAGGCAGTTGAACTGTAGAATATATACTGTATTTATTGATTAAAAACTGTTACTTTAGTGTAACTTTGACCTACTGGAGCATAGGAACTGTTAATAACCATTGGGATTAGCATTTATTGGCTATGATAAATCTTTATTTAATTAAACTCAGTGATTTTCAGTTCATGTCTAGTCAGTCTGAGAGAGTGAAGGAAATGATAAAGGATAAATTCTGTTTTTTAATGTGGATTACTGAATGATGATATTCAAAGGTAGAGCTTTGGCCAACAGATGGGATGGGAACATCGTGTGTTATGCGTGTTGCTTGGAGGTTCTGCTTTATTATATAGCATGTTCACTCTTTTACAGAAGAGGGTTTTGAGCCCCAGGTTACACAGCTGAACTGGGATTCAAAATTGAGTTTGTCTAACTTTCCACTGTACAGGTACTCCTTGACATATTAGAGGGATCTAGTCTTAACATCCTGCGTACATGTTTACTTAGAACCACGGGGTGCAGATGCTGCAGCTGATTAACAGCCTCTCCCTGTTCTTGCCAGCTGAGGCAAGGGAGGAGATGCTCTTTGCGAGATGGGGAGCAAACCAAAAGCCCCCACCCTGCCTGGGTCATCCAGATAACCTATGGAAGGCCACATAGCAGGTATGAGCCCAAAAGTAGTTCCAGTGAAGACCCCTCATGGCTCTTGTCACCAGAGCTTTCAGATAAAATAGGTAAGTTATTTTATCTGAAAGGACTACAAGGGGAGAGTTGAGTATTTACAACAGAGACCATATAGCTCACAAAGCCTAAATTATTTACTATCTGGCCCTTTACATAATAGGTCACTGACTGACCAATATAAAATACCAATATGTCATTGGAGTCTCAAAACACTACACATGATATATTTTTAATAGTGGCAACACCTAATATGCAGTAAATGTCAGGCCAAATAAAAAATGTCAACTTCACAATGTTGGTATCTCACTTGGATAAAGAAGGAATATGGAAGGCTAGAATTCTTTCTATTCTGATTATCATGATGCAGTAGGCCATAATGTATCCGATATAGCTGTGGAGATGTGAATCAAAGCTCTACACAGAAAGCAGGTATCAGGCACACAAATCTGTGCAAAGCAAGAAGAGCACAGTGTCTCAGCCTTCCACCACAACAGGAGAGGAACCTGGGAGAAAAGGGAGGCAGAGTACAGCTTAATTTTACCTTTTGTCATCCCTGTTTATCTCAAGTGAAGACTAGAAGCTGCTCCAAGTACAATGGCAATGTCTGTAGTGTTTAGGAGCATTGCTGGATTCTAATCCTGACCCTTCTTTAGCAAATTGCTTAATCTTTCAGATTATACTATTTACCTTTTAGGATTATCATGTGGATTATAGGAGATAATGTTTGTAAAACACTTATGACAGTGGCATACACTGGAAGTGTTCAAGATAGCTATTATTAATATATTATGAGTACTTAAGTGTTTTGCTTTGACTGCTCGTTTTCATGTGATTTTTGGGTTGTTTTTTTTTTAAGATTTTATTTATTTGGGAGAGAGAGAGAGCAGAGATAGGGAGAGAGAGCACAAGCAGGGAGGAGAGGGAGAAGCAGGCTCTCAGCTGATCAGGGAGCCTGATGCGGGGCTCGATCCCAGGACCCTGGAATCATGACGAGACCCAAAGGTAGACGCTTAACTGACTGAGCCACCCAGGCGCCTGTGATTCTTGTTTTTATGTTACATTTTTAAAACACTGTTGATATCTTATAAAAGAATTTTAGTTCTGGTGTATCACTGACCAAGAAGTAATGAATTGATAATAGTCATAGAACTTTAAGTCCATCACCATAAATTTTGTCTGCTTTTACCCCCCTCTACTTAGAACATGGGGAGCAAATGGAAACACTTGACTTTCCAGGTTTACACAACTAATTGTGATATTGTTACAGTTAGAAATCACATCTTCTGAATCTTCCTATTTCTGGATCTGTTAATTAAATTATCATGTAAAGTTTATGGACATTACCTGTGGTGTTGAATTAGAGATCTGTTGGGGTGATAAAACAGTATCATGAGCATACCTTTACCCCTCTATTGTTTTGGTGGAATTTACAGAAACTTTGTTTTGTAGTCAATTTTATTTTCAAAATTGAACTGAAAAGAAGTAAGAATTGATGGTTATTATTGCTTTATGCTAAAACTGAAGTTCTTTTGGGGCACCTGGCTGGCTCATTCGGTAGAGCATGCGACTGTTGATCTCGGGGTTGTAGGTTCGAGTCCCACATTAGATGTAGAGATCACTTAAAAATAAAATCTTTAAAAAAATTAAAATAAAACTGAAGTTCTTTTAAGTGCATGGATCTTATACTTGGCTTACAGAGAGTGACTTATTTGAACAGCACTCAGACAAATAATTTGGAATACAGGCTTATTTGCTGTGAGGAATTTCACTATAATCTGATCAACAAGTCTTTCCTCTGGTCCATCCACTAAGAGGGTTTGGCCTGTAGACTATTTTTGTATGGCCAGCAAGCCAAGAATGGGGTTGGTTTGTTTATATTTTTAAAGATTTGGGGGTTATAAAAAATCAAAGATGAATATGTGACAGAGACCTTATGTGAACTGCAAAACCTAAAATATTTACTATTTAGTCCTTTTACATAAAAAGTTTCCTGGCACCTGGATGAGGACATGAAAACAGCCCTATTAGAATATAATTTGATCTAATGAAATATTTCAGTTTGTTTTAAAAATATCTGTAAAATATGCCCTCTTTAAGAAAATCTAATATAAAATGAAAATTTAGATAAAATATTTAGAGAATAACTTTAGCATCATCATTAAAGGGTTCTTTATAGAAGGACTTTCATCTTAGTCTGTTTCAACAGGAGCTCTCAGTACTTGTGTAAATCTGTGTTTACAGATCATTAACTATTTGGCTGGCATACTTAAAGCTAGTATGTCTGTTTCACTGCCAGCTGAAGGCCGAGGAACCGAAGGTAAAGCTTTCTTACAGTTTATACATGACAGGTAGATGAATTCTTCCAACATTTTTTGAAGCCACACAGGCCACATTGCCTTATTTGCCACTTTAAAGCTATATTAATTGTATAGAATGAAGTATATCTATAGTTATTTTTCTTTTATATTACTGCTCAAACCATTAGGCTCTGTGTTTTCTTCAAAAATAACTTGGAATTTGGTGATTTTTGTTTCCTGAGTGGTCTGGTCATTAGAGATGGTTTTTATTTTGTTTATTTTTCTCCATGCTCTCCGTGGTTCTTTGTGGTTTTGATAATATAGGAGAATTTTAAGATCTCACTCTAAGTGATTCTAAGAAGTGTTTATGTGATTTTAATAGTTTGTATCATTGATTGATGTATTGTAATGCCACTTAGTGTCATAAAAGTCACCCAAATATTCCTATATTTCTGGGGGGGGGGGTTGTCTTTGGTCCTTTTATTTATGTATTTGGCATTGAATACTTTCTTTTTTTTTAATTTTACTTTTTGACAGCCTTCACCCATCCTCCCATCCCTGCAACCACTAATCTGTTCTCTATTAGATCTATCAGCTTGGGGGTTTTTTTGTTTTTGTTTTTTTTTTAGATTCCACACATAAGAGAGAGCATACTGCATTTGTCTTTGACTAATTTCACTTAGCATAGTGTCCTCAAAGTCCATCTATGTTGTCACAAACGGCAAGATTTCATTCTTTCTTATGGCTGAACAGTGTGTTATCTAACATCATCTTTATCCATTCATCAGTGGACACTTAGGTTGTTTTCTTATCTGGGCTTTTATAAATAATGCTGCAATGAACATGAGGGTACATGTATCTTTTCAAGTTAGTGTTTTCATTTTCTTTGAATAAGTTACCCAAAAAATGGAGTTGCTGGATCATATGGTCAAAATATGATCAAAATTTTTAGTTTTTTGGGAAACCTTATACTGTTTTCATCAATGGCTGCACCAGTTTGGACTCTTACCGACAGGGCACAGAGGTTCCTTTTCTCCATATCCTCTCCAACGTTTGTTTTTTCTTGTCTTTTTGATATTAGCCATTCTAACAGATGTGAGGTGATATTTCATAGTGGTTTTGATTTGCATTTCCCTAATGATTAGTGATGTTGAGCATCTTTTCATGTGCCTGTTGGGCATCTGTGTGTCTTTGGAGAAATGTCTGTTCATATCTTCTACCCATTTTTGAATTGTATTGTTTGGTTTTTTGCTAGTTGAATTGTATGAATTCTTTATGTATTTTGCGTTTTAACTCCTTATCAGATATGATGATTTGCAAATATTTTCTTCCATTCAGTAGTTTGCCTTTTTATTTTGTTGATGGTTTCCCATGTTGTACAGAAGCTTTTTAGTGTGATGTAGTCCCACTTGTTTATTTTTGCTTTTGTTGCTTTTGCTTTTGGAGTCAGATTTTAAAAAATCATTGCCATACCACCTATGTTTACTTCTAGGAGCTTTATGGTTTCAGATCTTATGTTCAAGTCTTCAGTCCATTTTGAATTAATTTCTGTGTGTGGTGTAAGATAGTGGTCTAGATTCATTTTGCATATGGCTGTCTAATTTTCCCAACATCATTTATTGAGGAGACTGTCCTTTACCTATTGTATATTTTTGGCTCCTTTGTCATAAATTAATTGACCATATATGCTTGGGTTTATTTTTGGGCTCTCTATTCTGTTCCATTGATATATGTGTCTATTTTTATGCCAGTACCATACTGTTTTAATGACTGTAACTTGTAATAGAATTTGAAATCAGGGAGCATGATGCCTCCATGCTTTGTTCTTCTTTCTCAAGTTTGCTTTTACGTATCCAGAGTCTTCTGTGGTTCCATACACATTTTAGGATTTTTTGTTTTATTTCTGTGAAAAATACCACTAGAATTTTGATAGGGATTGCATTGAATCTGTAGATTACTTTGGGTTTGAAACCACATAAGCCCCATTGCCCTGCTTGCCACTTTAAAGATATATTAATTGCTTAGAATTAAGTATGTATATAGCTATTTTTCTTTTGTTCTGTTTTTTTTTTTTTTCCAGAAATAATTTGGAATTTAGTGACTTCTGTTTCTTGAGTGGTTTGGCCAGTAAAGATGGTTTTTAAATGTCTGTCAATGCCAAATATAGGTATCCTGCATTTTAATATTTTTTAATCCTTCTAATTGCATAATTGAATAAAGAGAAGGGGTTCATGATGGACTTTTTAGTATTGTCAAGCATATTAATCTTGGCTGTGGCAGGGAGCTGAGTACTGACAACTCAGTCCAAGCTTTTCTAAGTTTAGTGAAAGAGGTATGTATTATGAGCTTACACAATTAATTGATCTGTTATTGATGAGAGGTAGCCATTTGAGTTTTACAGATATGAATGGATTTTAATCTATTTTAATAGATTGTGGGGAAAGGCCCAGGACAAGTGATTACAGATGAGGTATAGTTACGAAAATAGAGACTGTAGTTGTGATTAAGAGGTAATGAACATTGGTAAAGGATCTTCTGACTATAGCATGCGCGCTCTAGGGTGAATGTGTACCTTCCAAGTGAGTATGTTTAAATCCTACCCCACAGTGATGGCATTAGGGCGTGTGGTCTTTTGTAGATGATTAGATCATGAGGACAGAGGCCTCATGAATGGGATTAGCCCTTATAAAAGAGACACCAGAGAGCTCTCTCACCCCTTCTGCCATGTGAGGACACAGTGAGCAGACAGCTGTTTCTGATCCTGAAACAAGCCCTCATTAGATGTCACATCTGCCAGTGCCTTCATCTTGAACTTCCCAGCCTCCAGAACTGTGAGAAATAAATTCTGGTGTTTAAAAGCCATCTAGCCTATGGTGTTTTGTTATAACAGCCCCAAAAGACTAAGACAACATGGTTTCTGTTTTTGTTGAGCAAGCAGGGACAGTGTCTGTTAAGAATAGGGTAATTTCTTATCTCTAAGTACCTTAAAAGCAAGGACTTTATATCCTGCTTACTGTTAAGAGAACTTGCCCAAAGAATATTTGTTGAATGAAGGAGGACAGACTTGACAGACTTACATTCTGCTGAAGGAAACCCATAAATGAGCTGACACACTGCACCGAAGTGTCTTAAGTGTACAGTGTGTTGTTGGGAGTATGAGGGAGTGCACTTAACCAGACTTAAGGGGCAAAGAAAGCTTTCTAGAGCAAACTAAACTGAGACCAGGATAAGCTGCGGTTCTCCCACATGTGAGGGGAAGGGAAGAAATACTCCAGAAAGAAATGGCAGCATGTGTGAAGATTCAGAGTTGGGAGAGACCACCCTCTCTAATGCTCTGCAAGACGTGAATGGCTGGAGCCTCGCATGTGGGTTGTGGGACATGGTGGGAGAGGGGCAGAAAAATTAGGTGGCTTTTGTAAGGAACAGTGGGCTTTATAGTTTGCACTTTATGGCAAGAGCAGCAGGAAGACCCTGAGGGTTTTTCCTGACATCTTATGAAACTTCCAAACATGTTAAAGGAATTTTACAGTGAATATTCATATACCCAAACCTAGATTCTACTATTAAACTTAACTGTATATGCTTTATCACATAAGCAGTTCACTGTCCCACCCCTTTTTTTATGCATTAGAAGTAAGTTGCTGATACTACTTTACTTCACTCTAAATACTTCAGCTTTTGTATGTCATTAACTAGAATATCCCGAAGGGTCTTAAGAAGGAGAAGTGGCACGAGGAGATTGTTGCAGGAAGATCACTCAGCTGCAGGATGGGGAATGGATTGGTGTGTGATACGAATTTAGTGGGTGTTCACTTTTGAGGAGCATGTTTGTATAGTGAGAAGAGAACCAGGCAGAGGCCATGGGTTAAGTGCCTGAAGACATAAAAAGAGAAGAAAATAGTCTAACAAATAATGTGATTAGAAGATGTATATAACAGTAGAACAAAACTGCATCTTTGTAATACCAACAGCATTTTTCACAGAACTAGAATAAACCATCCTAAAATTTGTATGGAACCACAAAAGACCCTGAATAGCCAAAGCAATCTTGAAAAAGAAAAATAACACTGGAGTTATCACAATTCCGGACTTAAGTTATATTACAAAGCTGTAGTAATCAAGACAGTATGGTACTGGCACAAAAATAGACACAAAGATCAATGGAATAGAATGGGATACCCAGAAATAAACCTACAACTATATAGTCATTTAATCTTAACAAAGCAGGAAGGAATATGACCGTCTCTTCAACAAATGGTGTTGGGAAAACTGGAAAGCAACATGCAAAAGAATGAAACTGGACCACTTTCTTACACCACACACCAAAATAAACTCAAAATGGATTAAAGATCTAAATGTGAGACCTGAAACCATAAATATCCTAGAAGAGAACACAGGCAATAATGTCTCTGACATCAGCCGTAGCAACATTTTTCTAGATTTATTTCCTAATGCAAGGGAAGTAAAAGCAAAAATAAACTTTGGGACCACCTCAAAATAAAAAGCTTCTGCACAGTGAAGGAAATAATCCACAAAACTAAAAGGTAACCTACTGAATGGGAGAAGATATTTGCAAATGACATATCTGGTAAAGGGTTGGTATCCAAAATATATAAAGACCTGATACAACTCAACACCCCCCCAAAAATAAAAATAATAATAATACTCCAATTGAAAAGTGGGCAGAAGACCAAAAAAAAAAAAAAGGCCAGAGGACATAAACAGACATTTCTCCAAAGAAGACTTACAAATGGCCAGACACACGACTGATCATCAGGGAAATGCAAATCAAAACTACAGTGAGATATCACGTCTCACCTGTTAGGATGGCTAAAATCAACAACACAAGAAACAACAAGTGTTGGCAAGGATGTGGAGAAAAAGGAGCCCTCCGGAATGTAAACTGGTGCAGTCACTGTGGAAAACAGTATGGAGGTTCCTCACAAAGTTAAAAATGGAACTACCTTACTGTCCAGTAATCACACTACTGGGTATTTACCCAAAAATACAAAAGCACTCATTCAAAGGAATACAGACATCCCTGTGTTTATCGCAGCATTATTTATAATAGCCAAACTATGGAAGCAGCCCAAGTGCCCATCGATAGATGAATGGATAAAGAAGATGTGGTATATATATACAATGGAGTATTATTCAGCCATAAAAGAATGAAATCTTGGGCGCCTGGGTGGCTCAGTTGGTTAAGTGACTGCCTTCGGCTCAGGTCATGATCCTGGAGTCCTGGAATCGAGTCCCGCATCGGGCTCCCTGCTCGGCAGGGAGTCTGCTTCTCCCTCTGCCCCTCCCCCCTCTCATGTGCTCTCTCTCATTCTCTCTCTCTGAAATAAATAAATAAAATCTTTAAAAAAAAAAAAAGAATGAAATCTTGCCATTTGCAACAACATGGATGGAGCTAGAGAGTATAAGGCTAAGCAAAGTAAGTCAGTCAGAGAAAGACAAATACCATACGATTTCATTCCTATGTGGAATTTAAGAAACTAAACAAGCAAAGGGAAAAAATGAGAGAGACAAACCAAGAAACAGGTTCTTAACTATAGAGGAGAAACAGGTGATTACCAGAGGGGAAAGTGGGGCAGATGAGTGAAATAGATGAAGGGGATTAAGCATACACATTTATCATGATGAGCACTGAATAATGTATAGAATTGTTGAATCACTCTGTTGTACACCTGAAACTTAATATAACACTGTGTGTTAACTATACTGAAATTAAAATAAAGAACTTAATAAAAAATATTAATAACAAGAAATTAATGCAATTTAAACTTGGCACAAGTTATAAGGCACCTGGGTGGCTCAGTCAGTTAAGTGTCTGCCTTCAGTTCAGGTCATGATCCCTGGGGTCCTGGGATCGGGGTCCTGGGATGGAGCCCTGCATTTGGCTCCCTCCTCTGCTTCTCCCTCTGCCCCTCCCCCTGCTGTTGTGCTCTCAAGCTCTCTCTTTCTCTCTCTCAAATAAATAAAATCTTTTTAAAAAATAAATAAACTTGGCACAAGTTTAAAAACTTTAAAACTAGGCTAGCTATTCAGTGTTTTGGTAAGGATTTTTTTAATATTGTAAATCTATGTAAATACTACATATTATTGTCTCATGAACTTAGTTACTAGCAATATCATGTTAATACTTATAATAAAGGTGAGTTGAGTTTCTTAGATCTAGGGACTTATTCCTAGAGAACATTGATGAGTTCTCTGAAAATTTTAAAATTGTTTTCATTTTCATGTTAAACTTAAAAAAAATTATATATGTCTTGGATCTTCTGAATGACCATCTTTGGATCTAAATGCTGCCACAAGATTGCAGTACTCCTGCATCGGTGTTTATAGTCCTGGTGGTGACAAGCTGAGGCCACGTAATGCAGACAGAACAGAGAGAGGACACACAAATCTCAGGCTCAAAGGAAGTATCCCAGAGCAGTTTGTATTATATTCGGTTGTATTAGCCAGACTGGTTCTTTTTATGAACTGTTTTCCAACATTTCATAGCAATAAGTATCACCTTGAATAGGCAATAAAGAACTTGTCATTAAATAAGTACTTCTTTTTCAGGGCTATTTTTGCAGTGTACTATTAAAATAGACCAATAAAATAATAGATTGGGTTGAAAATAGTAATATCTATGATAATTGACAATGAGTATTTCCATGATGATCCGTCGTGCTTAAAATGGAAATAATGAAATTAACTAGTAAAAAATACATAAAAAATACATTAAAAAATACATAAATAAATACAAAGTTTATTAAACCCAATACTGGCATTTAATTTCAGCAAAACATCATTTGTTATATTGATTGCTAATTTGAATTTTATCAATTCTGTAATTTTTATGGCATTTAATATATAATGTCTTCAAGTAGTTATTCAAGAACTGTAAACAAGGGACGCCTGGGTGGCTCAGTCGTTAAGTTAAGCACCTACCTTCGGCTCAGGTCATGATCCCAGGGTCCTGGGATCCAGCCCCACATCGGGCTCCCTGCCCGGCGGGAAGCCTGCTTCTCCCTCTCCCACTCCCCCTGCTTGTATTCCCTCTCACGCTGTCTCTCTCTCTGTGAAATAAATAAATAAAATCTTAAAAAAAAAAACAAAACTGTAAACAAAAAGAATTTAAAGCATTTATATCTAGTCACCTCAGTATTCAGGAGCACTGGACATAAGAATAATTTAAATCATCATGTGAGGAGATCTGTGAAAACTTTCTTTTAAAGAGTCTGAATAGGCAAAGCAGAGGATTTTTAGGGCAGTGAAACTATTCTGTATGATACTGTAATGGCAGCTACATGTCATTATACCCATATAATGTAGAACACCAAGAATGAACGCTCACCTAAACAGTGGACTCTTTGGGTGATAATGATATGTCAATGTCAGTTCACTGATTGTAATAAATGTACTTCTGTGTCCAGAGTCTGGGAGGTTGTATAGATGTGGGGATGGGATATTCAGAAATTCTCTGAATTTCTCACTCAGTTTTGCTGTGAACCTAAAACTCCTCTAAAAAACAAAGTTTATTGGGGCATCTAGGAGACTCAGTTATTTGAATGTCTGACTCTTGATTTTGGCTCAGGTCATGATCTCAGGGTCGTGAGATCAAGCCCTGTCTTGGGCTCTGCGCTGAGCATGGAATCTGCTTGTGATTCTCTCTCTCCCTTTCCCTCTGCTTCCTCCCCCACCACTTGCACATGTGTGCTCTCTCTCTCTCTCTCTAAAAAATAAATGTAAAAATCTCAAAGTTTATTAATTTAAAAAATCTGAGTCTATTCTAGAACTAGAAAAGAATCGACATTTCTCTTATGACAGGCTACTTTCCTGAAAGGAGTCTTCTAAGTTAAATTGACATCAACTGAAAACTGATTATCCCACAGAAACAATGTTACATATTATAGGCAAAAACTTAGTGCCCAGACTTGTAAATAGAAGCTTAAATCAACAATAAAATGCCTAATTTTCTAAAGTATATATGCATCCATAAAAATAGGTGGTAATCAGATAAAACTTCATTTTTTTAAACCCAGGATTTATCTTTTCTCTTTAATTCCTAGTTTAGATGTTAGAAAATAAAAAGATACCTTAAAAAAGGGTCAGAATCAGATCGGTTTATTTCAACTTTTTAGTATTTCAAATGACTTAAATATAAAGGTTTCTGAATTTAAAAATGTACACTTGTAGATAAGCATAAGCAAAAGACCCAAAACCATAATAATATCACCTAGAAATAGTCACTGATTTGGTTATCTCTAGTGGTGATACTATGGAGTGGTTCTTCAGTGCAGAGGATCATAGGAGAAGGGAGGGAAAATTGAATGGGAAGTAATCAGAGAGGGAGACAAACCATGAGAGACTCTTAACTCTGGGAAACCAACTGAGGGTTGCTGGAGGGGAGGTGGGTGGGGGGATGGGGTAACTGGGTGATGGGCATTAAGGAGGGCATGTGATATGAGCACAGGGTGTTGTATGCAACTGATGAATTATTAAATTCTACATCTGAAACTAATGATGTAATATATGTTGGCTAATTGAATTTTAAAGAAAAAATATTATGGAGTGGTTCTTTAAATAACAAGTTTGTATCTTCCTTTTAGTTTATCTAATTCTAATTGTAAAGGTTTAAATCCATAGGCTCCAAATAGGTTTTGAATCCAAATTCACGACATCAACAATACAGTCAATCTTAACTACATATGCTCTATTTTAAATTCTTATAGCCATCACTAGAGCATGGCTGTTTCCTTTTTCTGAGAACTGAAGTTGAAGAGTTCTCCCCTACTTACGAGACCAGAGTTTATTCCTCTGAGTAAATGTCCATCATTCATTTCATTGGACTAATGATTCTCAAATGTGCCACACTCACCTGGGGCTGCTTAATAAACACATTGCTGGGCCTCCCTCCTGGATTTCTGGGGCGGGCTCTAAGAATCTGCATCTCTAACAAGTAACCAATGTTGCTGATGCTGCTAGTGTAGGTACCACACTTTGAGAACCATCGCATTAGACATTTACTACACTGAGCACTAGGAATACAAAGATCCTTATATCAAAGCCACTGTCCTCTAGGAGGCTCATAAACTGGAGAGGGAAAACAAACGAGATAATTTCAAGATACTGTCATTAGGACTACGCTGGAGATAAGCAACAAACCAGGAAGCCAGCCCTAAGGAAATACTAGGGTTTTGCCTGGAAGTCAGAAAGGGCTTTGTAGAGACGGTAGGTAATACTTTAGCCAAATCTTGTGGTGTTTAATGAGCCATGGACAGTTAGTCATTCCAGGCAGTAAGGAAAGCATATACAGAGGCCTGGAGGCAAAGAAGTGTCTTTCTACAAAGGACAAATAATTTGAATGCATGAGCTTTAGGATGTGAGGGGGAAAAGGAGTTGGAAAGTGAGAACAAGTACGGCATGCCAGATCAGGAAGGGCATCTTTTGCCAGGCCAAGAAGGTCAGACTTTATCCTGAAGATAATGGGGAGCCACTGGCAGTGTTTAGGTATTGTAGAAAGACTGCTATGGCAGAAGTGTGGAAGACTGACTGACAAGGATAAATTTAGGAGTAAGAAAACTAGGTAACTCGATATTAATGGAGTCCTAGCAAGAAATGAGGTAGGCCTGAACTAAGGTATTAGCTAGTAGGGGGGACAGCTGTACTCAAGGCAGACTTGGTTGGGAGCTGGCAGAGAGAGGAGGAGGAAGACTCAGAAGTCAGAGAAGGCTCTCCCTTGCCATTGCTTCAGTAACATCCCTCTCTCCTACTGTACCACTGACCTCTGAGGTGGCTGGTCCCTAGTCTTCCTTGCAGGCTGCTTTTCCATCCCCACGCAACGTTTGTGTTGCCCAGGGTTTCTGTCTCAGACTTCTGCTCTTCTCACTCTGAATGTAATTCCGGGAGCAGCTCCACACACAACTTCAACACCACCTATACCAGTGACCCACAGATTTCCTTCCAGCCTCAGCCTCTCCTGAACTGCTTACTGGTCATCACTACTTGGATGTCCCATAAATACCTCACGTTTCAATATGCACAAAAACAGTATCATTCTCTTGCTATCTTACCCGCAGACACTCGCTTATATAATTATTAATGTAAGATTCCAACTTCAAAGACTTTCTAAATGCTTGTTCCCTCTACCTAGAACATATTCTCTCTAGAAACCTCTATGTTGCCTAAACTTCTGCCTTCTCTCAAATATCACTTCCTTGGGTAGGCCGTTCCTAACCACCTCATTTAAAATCTCAACCTCCCTTACATTCCTATTCTTTCTCATCTTATTTTTCTCCATTGAACTTAACTAACATGGACAAATTTTACTTAGTCACCCCCTACCCTCAAAAGGTCCAGCGGAACAGGCATTTTTGTTTTTTGTTTACTGCTGTATCCCCAGTACCCAGAAAGTACCTGTGACTACAGTGCCTGTTAACTCTGCACTTTCCATAGTGAAATGTACATTCCTAAGCCTCTTACAGGGCAGCCACTGATACATCTGGTCTCAGACAACAAAAATTGCCCCAAAATATTAATGAATTTCACAAATCCCTGAATGAAGGTATAAATTTTGTTCCCTTAATCTACTTCGGGATTATTTTAAAACTTATTGTGTATTAATGAGTTTGAAATACAAAAGCCTAAGAAGTTAGGACAGAAAAAGGATAAAATTTCAAGTCTGTCAATGTGTTTCTATATAACAAAAAACAAAGGATTGTTAACTGCTCCCTTGGTCCATATCCTAGTCAGATGGAGCCATCAGTGGCTTCTGTTTCTAGCTCCATAGCAGGAGCTGCAATCCTTTCCAGAGTGCCCTCTACATTCATTTAAGCAACAGTAATTCTAACATAACCCTGAATGGGGAACAGTGATTATCTCCCATTTGGCAGATGACAGTACTGGAGCTCAGAACTGCCAAAGATAAGTATCTTATTCAAAGTTTCATGGGAAATGACAGGAGCAAGATCTAAATTCATAAAAATTTAAGTTCGAAGCACACTCTTTCCAATATGCAACAGTGCTGCTATTTTAGAGGCCATTAAAATAATACTGTTTATTATTTTTACATTATGACTCATAAGAGAAAAAGGTATTTCTGCTCCCAGGGGTCATTTCTATTTTCAGAAGAAGAAGAAAATGATTTAATGCATTCTTTGTGGGCTGCCTCTGAGTGACAGGTGGATATATTCCTATTCTCTTGATTCTACCTCTAAGGACTGGGAATAAAGTTTGTTTTATTATACTAGTAACTTCTTCGCTCCTGAAATTTTAAACGATGATAGTTGTGCCTCTTAATATTCAGCACCTTGGAGATCCATTTTAAGATAAATCTTACAACATTAATTTTGAAAAAGAGTATACTATCAAATAAATGTAATATGGTAAATACGGTAGTTTGAGATTTTTTTTCCCTACCCTGCAATTTCAGAATTTCTCACTTCTGGCAACAAATTGGAAGTGTTCACATTGAGAATACAGAACAGTTCATAGACACATGCAGGCTGTACGGACATCTAATGAACTCCTCTCTACTTAGAGATGAGAAAATTGGGACCAGGCTAGTCACAAAGATTGTGGGAGCATGGTAATAATTCAAGCCTTGCAAGAGAATCCAAGTCAGCCTTCTCAAGAGTGTGACTCTTGTTTACTCTCAGGAGAAAATGGAATGAAGGCAAAAGCAATATCTATTCCCAAGAATATTCTAACATAGTGCTTGGCACAGAGAAGATTCTCACGATGTCTGAAGAAGCACTTTGCTAACTGAAACAGAATTTTTCTGGGAGCAAAACTTCTATCCACTACTCCTCTCTTCTTCAGCTTTAACAACATTTGGAAGCTACAGTTGGTTGAAAATTGAACATTCATATTTTACACACATTTTAAGCCCATTTCTTCTTTTCATAAGTCTTAAGCCTCCATTAAAATGACCAATTTCTGCAGCTGTCACTTTTTCTACATCTAAATGAACTCTGACGTGATTTGTCTTGATGGCAAATGCAGACATCTGAAAATAAACCTGTTTCATAAAACATCTGAGAAGGCCAATGAAGACATGTTCTGCAGACAAACTCTCATGTGTTACCTACCATTTCTATCTGAGGTATTTATAAAGATGCAGGGTTTTTTTCTTTTTCTTTTTCTTTTCTTTTTCCAGGATTTTATTCAAATTCAGTTTAGTTAACATATACTGTAGTTCCATTTCAGGAGTAGAATTTAGCGATTCCTCATGTACATACAGCACCCAGTGCTTATCACAACACATGCCCTCCTTCATACCCATCACCTATTTAGCTCATCCCCACACCCAGCTCCCCATTTTTTTCTTTTAAGTTTTTTATTTAATTTAATTAAAAAAATTTTTTAAGTAGGCTCCACACTGGGCGTGGAGCCCAACTCCTGGCTTGAACTCATGACCCTGAGATCAAGACCTGAGCCGAGATCAAGAGTCAGATGCTTAACCAACTGAACCACCCAGGAGCCCCAAGTTTTTTATTTTAATTCCAGTATAGTCAACATACAGTGTTATATTAGTGTCAGATGTACAATGAAGTGACTCAACAATTCTACACATTATTCAGTGCTCATCATGATAAATGTGTACGCTTAATCCCCTTCATCTATTTCACCCATCCTCCCCACATCCCCTCTGGTGATCACCTGTTTGTTCTCTATAGTTAAGAATCTGTTTCTTGGTTTGTCTCTCTCGTTTTTTCCCTTTGCTTGTTTAGTTTCTTAAATTCCACATAGGAATGAAATCGTATGGTATTTGTCTTTCTCTGACTGACTTACTTTGCTTAGCATTATACTCTCTAGCTCCATCCATGTTGTTGCAAATGGCAAGATTTCATTCTTTTATGGCTGAATAATACTCCATTGTATATATATACCACATCTTCTTTATCCATTCATCTATCGATGGGCACTTGGGCTGCTTCCATAGTTTGGCTATTATAAATAATGCTGCGATAAACACAGGGATGTCTGTATTCCTTTGAATGAGTGCTTTTGTATTTTTGGGTAAATACCCAGTAGTGTGATTACTGGACGGTAAGGTAGTTCCATTTTTAACTTTGTGAGGAACCTCCATACTGTTTTCCACAGTGACTGCACCGGTTTGCATTCCCACCAGCAGTGCCGGAGGGCTCCTTTTTCTCCACATCCTTGCTAACACTTGATTTTTGTGTTTTTGCTATTAATATTTTTTAAGTCTACATTTTATTTTTGTTTGTTCTACATTCTTTCTACTCTTGTTCAATATATTACCCCCACCTCTCTCCTTTACTATTATTTCTTATGACTTCATGGTTTTGGTGAGGCTACAGCCAGAATTCCCTGCCCTGGTCAGTTTTGATGTACCATCCATCCTCCATGAGTGTGGCCCGTGGGTGGGTACATGACCCAAACTGGGCCAGTTAAGAGTCTTTACCTGAGGTGCTTCAGACTGAAAGCCAGTAGGGAGAGTCTTTTGTTCCTTGTATATTAAACTGGGATGACATAAGAGTTGAACTTCCTGAAAAGTACCCACAGACGAAGCCATTTGTAATAGGGTAGAACCAGACTTAACAGGAAGGGCTGAGACACCAGGACAAAGAATCTTGGAGGTGAAGTCTGCATCTTTAGCTGTATAATTACCTAGATCTCTTCCATCAAATTACCCTTTTGGTTGCAGTTAGTTCCAGTTGGGTTTTTCAGTTGACACTAGAAAGCATCCTTAAATAATCTATATTATAATTAAAAAGAGTTGTCCTCTTTTACAGGTGAAGATGGAGCTGGAAAAACAAGCTTAATAAGAAAAATTCAGGGAATAGAAGAGTACAAGAAAGGAAGAGGGTTAGAATATTTGTACTTAAATGTTCATGATGAAGACAGGGAAGGTGAGTGTCATTTATATGTAAAACAAGTTTCCTGAGGCCTTTCCAAGTTGCACTGCTGCTCATATTAGTCTTTGACTTTTCTTAGTGTGTCATTTTTCACTAGGAGTCCTAGTCTGTCACGCTAGTCAGTGAGTAGTTCTGTGTGGGCATACTTTTATTGGTTTGGGATTGGGATTCATAGAGTGATATTTTTTAACATCTTAAGGTATTCTGGTGTGCAGACTAGGTTTCTTGCTGGCCTTGAAGAATCTCAGTGCTTCAGTTCACTTCTCCCTCAGAGAGTGGAATAATAGTATCCTAGGCTTCTTTTGTTGACTCCCTTTTCACCTTCTCATTTTTGACACAAAAATGTCATCTACTCCCCTGCTTTTTTCAATATGATCAGCCATTTTTTTCTTGTATACATCACTTGTCTTCTCATTTTTGTGTATAATATCTTGAATATGCATGGCTATCTCTGCTGGTAAGAAGAGAGAGAGAGATCCTGATGGTAAGAATAGAAACATGTAATTCATGTTGGTGATTTGAGATTTAGAAAAAGAAAGTAGAGGCTGCTGGTGTTCTGTGTTGGCAGTTAAATCATTTTCCTGAATGTTTGTTAGGCCTTTACTAAATTGATAGATGTGGCCTACCTAAATAGTTGAACCTTGTCAAAGGAGACCTCTCCTGTGGAGGTGCCCTAAGATACCAAGTAGTGTTGTTAGTTGGATAATGAAATAACTTAATCCTATTGCCTTGGTAACTTTCTTTTGTCTATTATAGATCAAACAAGATGTAATGTATGGATCTTAGATGGAGACCTGTATCACAAGGGCCTCCTTAAATTTTCACTGGATGCCATTTCTCTGAAGGACACTCTAGTTATGCTGGTTGTGGATATGTCAAAGCCTTGGACTGCTTTGGATTCTCTACAGAAATGGGCAAGTGTTGTTAGAGAACATATTGACAAATTGAAAATTCCTCCTGAAGAAATGAAAGAAATGGAACAAAAGTGTGAGTAGTCTAGAAATACTAATATAGATTTCAAACACCTATGTCCTAGCTATTGTAATTGTAGGAATTTTTTACTTTTAATAAGGTTTAATGAAGGATACATAATGTGACTACTGCTTTTGAAATTCAATTTGATGTGCTAGGTTTTAATGTAGTTTTAAATTGGAAACCTATACATAATGGCAGACTCTTTAATAGAGGTGTCTTTTCTCCTTTGCTGAAAGGCCATAAATGTTCATTTTGAGAAGTAGGTTTCAGGATTAAAAAAAAAAAAAAAAAAAAAAAATTGAATCTTTCTTCAGCTGTTCATTTTCAGCACTTTCATTTCTTAATAAGTAGAGCAATCTTATCAACCTTGTCAAAATGAAATGTGCCCCAAAAACGTTAACAACATAAAGATGGTAAGCTGGTTTTATGATTTACAAAGTATGTATTTTGTATATACCCATGTAAATTGGAAATTTTCAAGTAAATTATGAAAACGATACAGGTCATTTTTTACAAATTGTAAGCCAGTTGTCACAGTTCTTAATTTCACTGAGAGCTCTTCATTTGCCAGTGTTGTACTTTGCTTAAGAAAATATACAGATGAGGGCGCCTGGGTGGCTCAGTTGGTTAAGCAACTGCCTTCGGCTCAGGTCATGATCCTGGAGTCCCGGGATCGAGTCCCACATCGGGCTCCCTGCTCAGCAGGGAGTCTGCTTCTCCCTCTAACCCTCCTCCCTCTCATGCTCTCTGTCTCTCATTCTCTCTCTCGCAAATAAATAAAATCTTTAAAAAAAAAAAAAAAAAAAAAAAAGAAAATATACAGATGAATGCTGCTTTTCTTTGTTATTGTTAGCTGATTATAACTTCTAGGAGAAAATTGACAGCTTACTGGAATTTATATGCTAGGAAATAGTAGAGATTTAGGAGAATGTATGTCCTAAATCACTGAAAAAAATGTGTAACTGCTTTTAGTTTATACCTGTGTTTCCCTCTTGGCCATTGTCTGTGGGTCTTTTTTCCCCCAAAAGTTTATACTGTAGCACTGGTTCTCAATTTGTGGGTCCTAGGACCCGGTACTGTATCAGTACAGCTGGGAACTTGTCAGAAATACACATTCTTAGGCTCTACCCCAAACTCAATCAGTTACTCTGGTGCATGCTAAAACTTGAGAACCACTGTTAGATTTCAGCTTCTGATTTGAAGGGTAATAGCTACCAGATCTGCTAGGGTTGTATGCATTACCCTATGTTCCTAGAGGAACTGCACTCAACTATTCAAGGTTCCCTCTTCCTTGACCCCATCTAAGTTTAAGACAGTTTTCCTCCTTTATGGCTTTGTATAGAATTCCCTCATATACTGTTTTAATCCTATGCTGTGGATTTGTTTCCAGATGTGTTATTTTGCTTTTAAACATGGAAAGCAGCTTTATGTAGACATCCTGCATCACTGATTATTTCCTTGAGAATTACTCAAAGAGTAATCATTGAGTCAAAGTATACATTGTTAAGGCTCTTAATACATTCACATTAACTTTTTGTTAAATGGAGGTTTTGACAGACTTGCAAATGAGTTCTAAAAATTTATCAGCATTGGTAATATCTCATTAATTCTTACCAGAATTACAGAGTGAATTGCACCTAGATTGCACCTAGGTAAAAAGGAAAAGACCTGAGTAAAGGGTTTAGAGAAAGGAAAGTAATGTTAGAAAGTCATCTAGGTCTGACGTTCATTCATTCATTCACTCATTTATGATTTTATTTATTTATTTGAGAGAGAGAGTGTGAGAGAGCACAAGCAGAGGGAGGGGCAGAGGGAGAGGGAGAAGCAGGCTCCCCCAAGCAGTGAGCCCGATGTGGAGCTTGATCCCAGGACCCTGGGATCATGACCTGAGCCGAAGGCAGATGCTTAACCGACTGAGCCACCCAGGCACCCGTAGGTCTGACTTTTAAATTGTGGAACATTCCCCTCCCCTCCCCTCCCCCCACACACACACCTATTTTTTATCCTCTCAGTGCCCTTTGTGAATTAGAGAATGTAGCGAAGCAAAACTAGATTGTGACTTACCCGAAGTAATTTGCACAGACGGAACTGGGCTTACATTGAACCCCACTCTTTGAAGCCACTCAGTGTTGTATTCTGCCTCCTCATAATTAATGTGGGTCTAGTGTTTCTGTCCTGTCTTTGAAACAGATTTCTCAAACTTTTTGTTTCTTCTCTTATGCAAGACTAAGTATAAAGTCTCATAAAATACATATTTAGATTATGGCAGAAAAAGCTACCTGCTGAAATAAAGCAATTTCTAAACTATGTATTAAATTATTTACTTTAATTTTCAGTGATTAGAGACTTCCAAGAATATGTAGAGCCGGGAGAAGATTTCCCAGCCTCTCCTCAGAGAAGAAATACTGGGTCACAGGAAGACAAAGACGACAGTGTGGTTTTACCTCTGGGTGCGGACACACTTACACATAACTTGGGCATCCCAGTACTAGTAGTTTGCACAAAGGTTAGCTTCCTTCCTAGAGATTCTACTACTGCTATTAACCAAGGATAAACAGCTGTTTTGTTTTCCAGCCTCCTTTTGGAGGAGATTTCCTAGCTTTCCTAGATATTTTTTCTTAACAAATAGAAATAATAGTTTAAAATATTGAATGATAATCACATGTTGGTTTTGTGATCTTAGTCCTAGTTTCTTTGAAAGAAAACGTTACTTCAAATATTCTGTTCTTGATTGAATTCATATTCCTAATTTCAATTAGACTTCATTGTCCAGTCAGTTGACTAGAAATACTACAGGTAAGATGGTAACTTTGGTATTAATTTTTATAAAATACTTTCCACAATAAATTGTGATACACTAATATCCTAATATCAGAAGATTATGCCCTTAAAATAGACTTAAACACCTACCAGCACTCATTATGTAAAGTTGATACGCAGTTATCAAGGGCTTTTTATTTATTTACTAAAGAGGTTCTGATAGGATTGCTATTACCAAATTCTGTTAATTTAGTTCCATCACTGTGCACACTTTATAATAAAATCAAATTTCCCTTAAAAATAATTTCTAGTTCAAGTTCATCTTCTTCCCATTTGGTCTTGAGTAGTATGTCTTTATTGTTTATAGATCATGGAATATTAAGGAAATGACAGAACATACAAACCTTTTTGAGATCTAAAATTATTAATGTTTTCCATAACATGTAAAAACTTGCACATGTAATTGAAGGGAGGTATGGCACTTACTCATCTGTGGAATAAAAATGATAAAAAGTATTTTTAAGTTTTATTTTAAACTCTACAAAAATTATCAGTAACAAAGGGTGGGGGTAGCATTTAAAATAATTAAATCAAAATCTGGTATCTGCTTTTCAAGTAGTGATTGTTGTGTAGTTGTTACTTACACCTTTTCTCTAAAACTGTTTTTAAACTCTCACACTAGAATCCTTCTGTGTGTGGTTTGTTTTTGCTTTATTTTGTTTGACAGAGAGCTGTTTGTTGGCAGATACTTCCCTGTTTTATAGCACAACTTGCCTCTTATAAAAACCTCTTATTTTCAAAGGAAAACTGTTAAGCTTAAAGGGACCTGAATTAGTATCAAATGAGTCAGAGTCATAAGATTTTTAAGCCAAAAGAGATTATCTACTGTATTTCACAGACTCTAAGACAATCTTCAGTTTTGTATTAGCTTAGGAGCTTTTAAAATGTGTAGGGGGGGTGGTGGGAGAGGTGTCTCAGGACAGAGAAATAATGGCGGTTTAACTCTTCTTAAAGACTCTGGAAAATGAGATTCAGAGAGACTAAGTGTCTTGCCTTAGGTCCAGATCCTCTTATTGCATTTAAATATGTTCCACCAAAAGTATTGTAAGTCAACAATACAATAATTATAAATATCTTTAGTAATTTGAAGTAATTACTCTGTGTTCTATAAAATGGACAAACATGCTGTATCATGATTATACAGAGACTATGTTGTATGACGTATATATGCATAACAAAAAATTGCATGTCAGATTTGACCTCAAACTAATATTAGGTATAATGAACATTATTATTACAGGGTTATTTTTAGTTTCATACCTTCAGTTTCAGGAGGTTTTGGTGAAGTAATTTGGATATCATGTTTATTTTTTTGTAACATTTTTCTGTAGCAAGCAGAATTCAGAATCGTCTCAGTGACCGTACAGGTGACACTTCAAAAATAGCCTGTAATTCGCCTTTTTTTTTTTGCTGTTGGTAAGATTGTAGTAAGAGTCAACAGAAGAACCAGAAAAGAAATGAAGGTCATTTAAGAGTTATCAGATAAACAGAGGAGCAAAGAGGAAATAGGGAAGGGTGCAGACTCCCAGATATACGGTGTTTTATAGAACTAGAATAGAGTTTAGAACTTAAAAACTTCGTTTAAGTCAAAAGGAGTTGTTGAGTCAGCAAGTGTGAGCAACCATCTGCTTGTCCTGTTACTCTTCATTCCTTTATGTACCGAAACTTTCTCTTTGGTGTTTTCATCATTCAATAGAACATGGACATTAATACTTTTTAAGGAAATTATTCCTTAGTCTTGATTCTAACTAAAACAACTTAGACATGTAAGAGTAATGGATACTCTAATAGTCTGATGTTCAGTCACCATATCAGAGTGGTAGGTTTGTGAAATTCCCCCATTTCATTCTAAAACTGTTCAAATCATTATATTTAACTTTGATTAAAGTTAATATTATTGTTTTTCTTAATTATTTTAACTCAACAGTGTGATGCCATTAGTGTATTGGAGAAAGAACATGACTACAGAGATGAACATTTTGATTTTATTCAGTCACATATCCGGAAGTTTTGTTTACAGTGTATCCTTTTCCTGCATTCATCAGTGCAATGTACCTTACCTGTTTGTTTGCTTTTTTATTTTTTTATATTTTTAATTTTTTTTTTTAAGATTTTTATTTATTTATTTGACAGAGAGAGAGGGAACACAAGCAGGGGGAGTGGGAGAGGGAGAAGCAGGCTTCCCGCTGAGCAGGGAGCCCAATGTGGGGCTCGATCCCAGGACCCCGGGATCATGACCTGAGCCGAAAGCAGACACTTAATGACTGAGCCACGCTGGCACCCCTGCTTTTTTTAATTAATGGAATTAAATTGATGGACTTCAGAAATTCCATAAACGTTTTTCCTCCTGCTTCTGGTTAGAAATTTCATTTTAGCTCCCAAATCATTTATATCTGGGTATTTTGAGCTATAAAAGCAAGTATTGAAATATGTAATTTTGATTTGCTGTGTTTTAAAGGATTATGCCTGAGAAAAATCATTTATCAAGTATCAGTCTTTTTGGAAAATTCTAATGAGTTGACATTGTAAACATTCTGATTATAAAGCAGTATTCATTTATTGGGAGTGGTGTTGGGGCAAGATCAATATTTAGGTTTGTGTATTCCCATTTTTAACATGTTCACTATGTTACCATCTCTACATATAGTCTAATGCAATGGTTTCAAAATCTGGGTGTGCCCAGCTAAGGCTTGCTGAATTGGAACATTTCAAGGTGAGGCTGAAGAATCTCTACTTTTAAAAAGCTTTCTGGGTGATTTTGATAATCACAAGGTTAGAAAACCTATTATAAGGAATCTTGTCTAGGTTGCAAGGATTGGAGGAACCTCTGAATAACATTCAGAGCTAAAAGAAGGATAAAATGAGGGTTGCACATGAATGCTTTTAAAGAGAATTTGCTATTGAAAACTTTGTCACAGCTTGAGTGCACTGAGGAGAGCTGTTCTCACCCACCCCTCTTGGATTAGAGAGTCTATGGTTACATTCCCTAAACAAAGCTTTTGTGTCTGAAAAGTGAAGAAATGATGACATTAGCAGTAGGTAGGAATCATAAGTAATATATACATGTTTATAGTGTCTGTAGTTTTTCATTTTCATTAATGGACATTTAATTTAAGGACCACTTACAAGAAGCCTAGATGAATAATGAATAATATCACTTGATACTAGCAGCTTCCCTTTCCCCTTTTCTCCTCAGTACTTTGTCCTCTCTGTGGCCCTTTCTTTTCTCCTGTCACATAATGGTTGACTTGGTTGAATTGAAGGGCATTTGTCTACATAAGAGACTTTAAAAAGAAGACAAAAAGTGGGAGTAATTGGGGGCGCCTGGGTGGCTCAGTCGTTAAGCATCAAGTGTCTGCCTTCGGCTCAGGTCATGATCCCAGGGTCCTGGGTTCAAGCCCTGCATCAGGCTCCCTGCTCTGCGGGAAGCCTGCTCTCCCTCTCCCACTCCCCCTGCTTGTGTACCCTCTCTCGCTGTCTCTCTCTTATCAAATAAATAAAAATCTTTAAAAAAAAAAAGTGGGAGTAATTGAAGTAGATGTCTATAGACTTTTTGTTATCTTTGAAGATAGCAAATTTGGGAACAAGCAGTCTCTTTAAACATTTAATTAATACTGTTCTTGAAAATGTACATACAGAAATGTAATCAAGGAGACTGTCCACTGAAATAATTACAGACCTTTAGTAGAGCCCACTGATTTTAAAAGAATACAAACTGAGAAGTCACTTCAAGATAGTGAGGCACACACGTGTGTGTGTGTGTGTGTGTGTGTGTGTGTGTATGTGAAGGCAACAGTTCAAAATCATTATTTTTTTATTTTGTTAATCATACATTACATCATTAGTTTTTGATATAGTGTTATTTATTTATTTTAAGATTTTATTTATTTATTTGTCAGAAAGAGAAAGAGAGAGCACAAGCAGGGAAGCGACAGGCAGAGCAGGCAGAGGGAGAAGCAGGCTTCCCACGGAGCGCGGAGCACGGAGCCCGATGTGGGGCTCGATCCCAGGACCCTGGGATCATGACCTGAGCCAAAGGCAGCCGCTTAAAATCATCTTCCAAGTTTTTTAAATGTTAGTTTTAATACAAATTTTTCAGCTATATCATAAGTTGGTTCTCATGAGAAAAGATCACTCATTAATGAAAAGTTCACACAATTTTTACTTAAAATGATAATGTTTGTTTCTATCAAGTTAAGTTTTATGAGAAGTCCTATTTAGCAATACCACTTTTAGGTTCATAAGCTTCAGTTCATGCACTAATAAATATGAGTATCCCAATCCAGAAGTAGAAGTTTGACCATTCCCAGCCTTTTCCCTTGGTTTAAGTTGTCATCTCAGGACACAGTGGGCAGTGCTAGAGTGTGGTCCTTAGCAATGGCCATAGAATTTCTGATAGTCACTCTGACCACATCATCTGTTAGTAGTCACATTGCCCCTTTTCCACAGGCCTCTCTTGATCTTTGGATCTACCATATCATTTGGTAGGGTCTGCCTTAATTAACACATCCTCTGGTGAGGTTGTGTTACCTCAAGTTTTGGTCATGAAATCAACTTTTTCCTTGAATTATGCCTCAAAGTTTCCTGATGATACCTATTCGTTCATTTCTCTTCAGTAGGTCCCCTGAGCTTTGCTCCTGAAGTTCTAATTCCTGGGGCTAGTGAAAACCACAAGAAATACTAGTATACACCTTTTTTTTTTTTTTAAACGCAAGCAAAATAGTTGTTGATAAATAATATCCCTCCTTCGTGAAGTTTAGGAAGGTCAAAAACAAAGCCAATTACCTCTTCTTGTGCTTTAAATGGAGAGGTAGTAGCAGTATCAGTATTATTAAATTTACCTTTACTTTCTTGGTTTAATGAGACTTTTGCCCTCCTAAATGAAGTTGATAATGTAAAGATAGTTTTATTTGCATTTTAGCCTATATATTTTATACTTTTGAAATTCTTGACTACCCTATAATGTACCTTTTGGAATTATTTTTGAAAGTGCTGTGCATATAACTGTTAAGCTGAGAACACAGAATTTTATGGTACCTGATGTTCATGGAATTTGTCCAAAAGTTTCTTTAACAGTATTATTCAGATGGTGCAGCACTTATTTACACTTCAGTAAAAGAAAACAAAAATATAGATTTAGTATATAAATATATCGTTCAGAAACTGTATGGATTTCCCTATAAGATTCCTGCTGTTGTTGTGGAAAAAGATGCAGTATTTATGTAAGTATCCTCTTCAGTGTATTATTTTATTGTGTGTTATTGCTGCAATTTGATGGTGAATCCTCGTTTTTGGTTTTGAGGTGAGACCAGTAGACCTTTCCACGATGAGTAGGTGAGAATCTCTTCTAGATTGTTTTATTTATAACCTGTGATCCATTTATCTTTGCCTGTTGGATTTATTGCTGGCCTGAGCCCCTTTTGGAAAGCCTTGCTATTATATATAGCTAAACCGTTGAGTGCATATATCAGTGTATTTACTTACTTTTTACTTACTTTTTGATTGATACTCATCTATTGATTGGGTTTGATACATAAAGGACCCAGTATATAATCTAGACATGCTTTCAAAAAGTTACGTGAATACACTAAGAGGTAATAATAATTAACCAGACACCCCCCCCCCGAAAGAACCCCCCAAACTGTGCATTTTTAAAATCAGGAAGATTAAGAACCTTTTTAAGTAGTAATTAGTAAACTATAACTTGAGCATTATAATAAAAAATCTGATTAGTTTTGTTTTTTTTTTTTTTTAAGATTTTTTTATTTATTTGAGATAGTGCCAGTGAGCACGAACAGGATGGGGGGAGGGGCAGGGGGAGGGGCAGAGGGCGAGAAGAGGCAGACTCCTCGCTGATCTGGGACGGAGCTCCATCCCAGGACTCCCATGATCATGACCTGCCGAAGGCAGATGCTTAACCAATTGATCCACCCAATCTAATAAATAAAAGCTTATTAGTTGTTCATAATTGGTCAGATTTGTTCCCTTTAATATGATCATGGATTTAATGAAGGAATGACTGTATAAATACTTGAGATTTATCATATGCATTTCTTTCCAGTCCAGCAGGGTGGGATAATGATAAGAAAATAGGAATATTACATGAAAATTTTCAAACATTAAAAGCAGAAGATAATTTTGAAGACATTATAACTAAACCACCTGTCCGAAAGGTAACAGTTTTAGTATATATAGTCTCAATATTTAGCCTTTTAAACTGAGGGGGGGAGTCCATAACTTTAAGATTATAGTTAGAAAGGTAAGGGGGTCCTTTCCTATCAAGGGGTTTTCTAAGTATAATTTGGGTGTTGCTAATGTCAATTCAAAATAAAAATCTGTGTTATCAAAATATAAACCAGCTGTTCAGTTACTGAATTCTTACTTAGCCTTTGGCATATTTATATTAGAAAATATTAGTGTGGATTCCATAGTCTAATGGAAATAATGAACTGGTAGGAGTGAATGTATGGATATTGAAGAGAGTAGGTTGAAGCTGTGAACTTTCCATCCTAGAACTCAGCCAAAAGCCAAGAAAATATAGGTAGAATAAATGTGTTAGCTTCTCTCTGTTGAGGTAGATCTGGAGCCTTCTCCACAGTCACTAGTTACCCATGCTAGCCCACAGCTATCCAGGAGCTTCCAGTTTAAACTGTTATATGGCATTCCTATGCCTATTTAATCTGCTTCCAGAAAGTACTCTTCTTTCACATATTTTGATTTCATGTTAAGTAATATATCATGTTCTATAGTTAGATGTTACAGATGTTTCTAGAAAGTTGTATAAAAAGCATTTACATATAGTACTTCTCAGTGACTTTTAAGTGGACATGCTTTAGGAAAAATAATTTTGATTTAACATAAAATAAGATTCTTACTTAAAAATCCAAACAAAAAAAAATTCCAAACATTGATATTGAGCATCTGTCTTATGTTTGTGGGTAATTAGAAAAAAGAAAGTTAATGACAAATGAAAAATCAGTTGGCATGGTATTTGGTTTGGATGTCTATTAAAAGAAGTGCAGACATCAGGGGGAAAAAAAAAGCAACAGTTTTTCCCATTCTCTTTTACCAACAAAATTGTGCTGTAAGTTATCTTTTATTCATTCCACTAATACCTCCTGGGCCACTGTTTAGGCACTAGGTGCTAAATAGGACGATGATGCAGTAGTAAATCGGTGCGCATGCCAGTGCTCAAGTGCTGATAAGTGCTGTGGCTGTAAAGCCCAGTGAGGGAGGGTGGGGGAGAGCAGGGGCACGGGGAGGGTTACTGTTTTAGGAGTGGTTAGGGAATGACTCTGATAAGAAGGGAGAGTGTTGCATGCTGAGGGAGCAGAAAGTGCACCTGCTAAGGCAGGAATGTAGAAGGAGGGCAAAGAGCCTCGAAAAAAGTGAAGAGGAGGGCCAGATTGATAGGAGATGGAAGGCGGAGTTAAGATCTTGTGGGGCCTTCTCATGCAGTTGGAGTCAGGACTTTGAATTTCATTGAGTGGAATGGAAAGCGCCTGGAGGGGGAGTTTGAGCAGAGGAGTGATGTAATCTGCCTGACCTTTTGAAAGGATCACTCTGGCTGCTGGTGGAAAATAGTCCCATAGCGTGCATTGTACAGTAATAGTAGAAGCAGGAGATGGTTGCTGCTTCTTTTTGCCTAATTACTCAGCAGGTAGAAGAGCCATTATATTTTTATTTCAGAGAAACCAGGGGCAAGTTGCTTTTCACTCACCTGGGGTATTATTGGCCCTTTTAAAACACCTAACTGTTGGGTAACAGAAGCATGATTAATATACCTATTGACTCTAAGATTGTGCTGTCCAATATCATGGCTACTAGTCACATATGGCTTTTAAACATATTAAGTAAAACTAAATAAAATTAAATTTTCAGCACCTGAGTCACAGTAGCCACATTTCTTTTTCTTGTTTTGAGAGAGAGGGTGCGAGGCGGAGGGCAGAGAGAAAGGGAGAGAGAGAATCTCAGGCAGGCTCCATGATCAGTGCAGAGCTGGATGCAGGGCTCAGTCTCCCAACCCCACGATCACAACCTGAGCGGAAGTCAGGACTCAGATGCTTAAACGAATGAGTTACCCAGGCGCACCATAGTAGCCACATTTCAGATGCTCAATAGCTACAGGTGGCTGGTGGCTACAGTATTGGACAGGACAGCTATCAAAGATTCATACTATTGCAGATGGTTATTGGACAGCTCTGCTGTAGGGGCTTGGGTCGGGCAGTTCACTTGTGTAAGTATAGGTAATGTTTGTATTGAATTTTTTTTAATTAGTCTAATCTAGAGAGTATGTTATTAATGGTTTTTTAGCATAATATATTAGACTTGCTCATTTATGCATTGCTCATTTCAGTTTGTACATGAGAAGGAAATTGTGGCAGAAGATGACCAAGTGTTTCTTATGAAGCTACAGGTATGAAATTATATCAGAAGCAGATTTAGTATGGTTAATGGGTAAACTGTTCTTACATATTTTTTAAAATACAGCAGTACATGCTATGAGTGTCTGACCTAGAACTCTTTTGTGTTTTTCAGTCCCTTTTAGCAAAGCAACCACCAACTGCAGCTGGAAGGCCTGTGGTCAGTATTGCAGATTTTGACAAAATTATTAAAGTGCCGTACATTATTGGTTTAGTTCCCTTTTTTCTTAATCGTATACATGTCTCCTGTGGGTGTGTTTTGATATAAACTTGAATTAAAAATTCTTCTGGAATTTGTGACATTTTAAACTTCACTCCTTTTTAGAATATTTAAATCCTAAAGATCCATTTTGCCTTGTTTGTCATGCATGAGTTACTGTGTGGAACCATTTTTATATGGTTCCTTACCATTTATATAAATCCTTAAACAACAGCCCTGTGGGGAGGCAGGTACTACCAGCCCCATTCTGCAGGTGGGGAAACGGAGGCTTTGGAGGACCTTATAGTTTGCCTGAGATTTTATAGATAGTAGGATGCAAGTCCTACTTGGAACTCAGATCTGACTCCCATGCTTATACTCGTAATCACACCCCATTATTCAATATGTTCTTTTCCCATTGAAGGGGAATTTGTATTCTAAAATGTGATGGGTCTCGTGGTATTTTCTGATAATGAGTACACAATTGCTAAACATGCAATGGCTTGCAGTGTAAATGTACCAGTAGAACAGATGGGACAGTTAAAAAGTAATTTCTTTTTATAATAACTTTGGTGAAGTTGGAAGTTTCCTGTTTTGATAGTTATGGCTTTCCTGTTTTTACATAGGATGCCTCACCAAGAGTCCCAGGAGGCTCCCCTCGAACACCAAACCGATCTGTGTCATCCAATGTTGCCAGCGTGTCACCCATCCCTGCAGGGTCAAAAAAAATTGATCCAAACATGAAAGGTACATTTCTCTCTTTTCCTAGAGAAAACAACACAATACATTTCACACTAAAAAGAAATCTACCTAGCTTCCCACCTTTTTTCCATAGCTGTTTACATTTTTGTGCAATAGCTTCTAACCTTTGTCTCTGTCTCTAACCTATAATCTCATAGTTAATCAGACTTCACACCGTTTTATAGTATAGCCTTAGTATATGATATCTATGGTGTGAGCTCTATGAAAGTTTTGTGTTATATTTAAACTTCTCCTAAGGTAGGTCATTGAAGAAATTCATATGTTAATAGGTTATCTGCAGTTAACATAAAGAGAAAAGCTATATGCGTAATAGCTATTTCAGTAGGAATAATTGCCATAAATGGGATTAGTAGGTGAGAGTTTGTACATTTTTATGCCTTTTGATAATATGTTTCAAATGGCTTATTCAATTTACAAGTCATCAACATAGAGTGTTGCAATTTTGCCACAACCTAATCAGCATTCTTTAAATACTAGTAAGAGCTTTGTCCCTGGTATTTCCTATTTGCTTCTCTTCTGTGAATTGTTTCTTGTTATCCTTTACCCATTTATCTCTTGGAACTGGTTTTCACACAGGATTAGGTAGCTTTTTGTAATACTTGAGGCAAACATTTCTCAACAGTTCATTTTTGAAGAAACTTTTTCAGAAGGGAGGTATAGTAGCATCTAATCCCTGTTTTAAATGCTTTTGGTTTTTTAAAAATAACATTCTAATTTTTTAATAATTATCTTACACTCTTAAAGTTTACTCATATTTTGTTTTACACATGAATAGATTAGAGATAAGTTACCCAGGCTCAAAAGATCAAACTAGACTTGAATTTTGAATACACAGCTCTTAAATTTTAAATATTAATTGCTCTCTGTGATTACTGTAATAATAATGTATAGAAGAATCTAATGTTTTGAGTGAAAGTTTTTTGGTTTTTGTTTTTTTAATAGCGGGAGCTACAAGTGAAGGTGTCCTGGCAAATTTCTTCAATAGTTTGCTGAGTAAAAAGACTGGCTCTCCAGGAGGCCCTGGTGTTGGCAGTGGTAGCCCTGGAGGTGGGGCTGGAGCTGGAAGCAGTGGTTTACCGCCATCCGCCAAGAAATCAGGTAATGTTCGTAGAGCTTTTTTTTTTAATAGCTTTATTGAGATAAAATTTACATACCATGAAGTTCACTCATTTAAAGTATAAATTCAGTATTATAGTATTTTTACAGTTACACAAACCACCATAATCTAATTTTGAAACATTTTAATCAATAATGTTTTCAAGGTCCATCCACATTGTAGCATGTATCATTATTATTACTGAATAAAATTCCATTGTACATATGCCACATTTTGTCTACTCATCAGTTGATGGACATTTAGATTGTTTCCCTTTTTGGCCATTATCAATAGATCCACCGTGAACATGTGTTTTTGACAGATGTTTGACAAATGACGTGTGTTTTCATTTCTCTTGGGTATATACCCAGGAGTGGAATTGTTGGGTCATGTGGTAACTCTATGTTTAAAGTTTTTGAAGAACTGGCAAACTGTTTTGCAAAACGCTGCACCATTTTATATTTCCAGCAGCAGGGAATGAGGGTCCCAATTTCTCCACATCCTCTCCAACATTTGTTTTTGTCCATCTTTTTGATTAGAGCCATCCTAGTGACTGTGAAGTCATATCTCATTGTGGTTTTGATTTGCATATCCTTGATGGCTAATGATGTTGAGAATCTTTTCATCTGTTTATTGACCATTTGTAGATCTTTGGGAAATGTCTATTCAAGTCCTTTGCCTGTTTTTAAGTTGGGGTGTCTTTTTGTTGTTGACTTTTAAGTGTTCTTTATATATTCTGTGTCCTAGACCCTTGTCAGATGTAGGATTTGCAGATGTTTTCTCCCCTTGTGTTGGTTGTCCTTTCACTTCTTTTTTTTTTAGATTTTTTTTTTTATTTATTTATTTGAGACAGAGAGAATGCGAGACAGAGAGCATGAGAGGGAGGAGGGTCAGAGGGAGAAGCAGACTCCCTGCCGAGCAGGGAGCCCGATGCGGGACTCGATCCCGGGACTCCAGGATCATGACCTGAGCCGAAGGCAGTCGCTTAACCAACTGAGCCACCCAGGCGCCCTGTCCTTTCACTTCTTGATGGTGTCCTCTGAAGCACAAAAGTGTTTAATTTTTATGAAGTCCAGTCTATTTTTCTTTTGTTGCTTGTGTTGTAACTGCCCTTTAAACAGACTTTTTAACCCATTTTCCTTTTTAATCCCATCTTTTTGCCACCCTTTTCACAAAAATCATTGTGCAGCTACCATTTTTGTAACCTTTTACAGGTTTCTGGGTATAAACTGAATTACTTCTTGGCTTTTCCCACTGCCAGTGTAGATTAAGCTTTCCCGAGACTGCTAATATAGTTACTACTAATTCATATTCTTTCTACATTCCAAAATTTTGTTGCTGTTTTGTTTTACTGTTCTTACTGTCCTACGCCTTTTTAAAAAATATCTTTATGAGATTAAGTGATAGGTGCTAGTTTTACTTCCATTTGGTAACAGACCCCATAATGTAAAATGAGGGGATTTATTTTTTTTTTAGGGGATTTATTTTTAAATTAAGGATGTTTATATAACTTAGTATGCTAGATAAAGTTAATGAAACTGTTGGCAGCTTTTAAATGAAGAGACATTGGTGTAAAAGATACTTTGACTTCTATCTAAATCTTGTTTCTTTTCCTTCAATGTAGGCCAGAAGCCTGTCCTATCAGATGTTCACGCAGAACTAGACAGAATTGCACGCAAACCAGTTACGGTTTCTCCTACAACACCTACATCTCCTACGGAAGGAGAAGCTTCTTGAAGATACCAAATAAAGCCATTTATTCAGTTTTTTGGGATAATGTAAACTGGTCTCTGCCTTCTCCTTGAAAAGTGGAATTAGGGAACTGGAGTGCTTTTTCAGATGGACTAAATTTCTTTCTTTTTTTTTTTTGTGGTTGCCCATTTTTATAAAAGGAAGCTATACAGAAGAAAAATTATTCTACACTATGTAGGATTGCTGTTTGCATTGCCACTTTGCATAAGGAAATAATTTTGGATTTTGAAAAACTCAAAATTTATAGATCTGAAATACAGCCATGTGATCATACTCTAAAGGCTCTTTAAAACATAAGAGGGTTTAGGAAAGGGCAGAAAATAATATGCTTTGGGCATTTGACTGACTTGGAAGTCCAAGCTTATTTTAGTTAAGACTATTAAAATCATTTGAAAAATTATGTGTTAGTTTTGCTGGAAAAGAGAAAATGGTCAATTGTCAGATTTTCCACACCAACGTAAATATAACACCACACATGGAATATACTGAGAAAACTATCAGATAGCATTTTATACACTAGTCATTGTCTCAACCCACGATCCTGTAAGCTCTCATCAAAATATGATTTCGAAATATTGGCCAAGATTCATTTCTTTAACTGAGAAGAAAAAAGCACACTGCCTAGATGCATAAAAGAAAAATGCAGAGGTTATTAAAACGTAAAGAGGTAACAGTCTTTGGATTTGTCTATCTATATCTGTATCAATATATAGATACAGATATAGATATGGCTCTGCCTTAATATACCCCTTTTTTGTTTGTGACTTTCAACTGTAATCAGTTAATAAAGTATTTATTCTCTGCATTCAGGTTCAAATAGTTGCATTCTCTTATACATAATTTGTATTTATTGGACAATGAATGATTCATTAGTATTTTGAGGTGTTTGACTTAATAGGATTATTAAGCATTCTGATCTTCTTTGTAAGAGACAAGTGAATACATGAGATTCACTAACCTGTAAGTTTCCTTAAGTTGGGAGTTTACCTTGATCAACACAACTTCCCCACAAGCATGTCTTGAACTACAGAATCTTATGTCAGCATTTCTAGTAGATAAAATGTAGCCTTTTACCATTATTTATCGGGCAGAAGCTATTTTAAAAGCTTGGCAAATGCACTGACACAGGTCCTCTCTTACAGGTGAGAACACCTGTTAGTAGTTCCACCTGAATTTTCAGTACTGTTTTTAAATGCTTGTTTTAGAACCTTCATAAGAACAATTTGACTTCTTGCTGAAGTTCAACTAGAGAACACATGCACATTTAACTTATTGAATCATTACAGATAACTGGGGAAAAAATGGCTACTGCCCTTTACGTTGGCCTTTGTTATTACTTTAAAATATATATTCCAAAGAGTTTTTTTCTTCAGCAAAATGTTTGAGGACAGTACTTCTACTATCTAACATAATCCTTTCATTAAAACTTTAAAATCTTTACTTTTAAACAGTATTTGTCTCCTAATAGTTGAATATAAATGCTAAAAATACATGAGAGGGTAATAATTAGTTTCAAGGTGGGAAAAACAGGTTGTTCATGGGAACAGAAAAATGAATTTGTAAAAACATTTTGCTTGAGGAAATACGAGATGAAAAATGCCACTGGTAGAATCTTTAGTCTGGAATGGGTTCTGCAGTCATGGTGTTGTAAAGACCAGTTTTTCTAAAGTAGTACCTGATGAAATAAGGGAGACTTATGAAAGAAAATCACTGACTGGGCATCATGGTATACTTTGATATGTCTGCTGTGTTTGCATGTCTAGGCCAACTCGTTCTTTTCTGTGTGACATTGGAGACGTACTAGAAAATCCTTGAAATTAATTGAGTCATTAGCGGAAATAACTGTAATTGTTCACTTTATAGGGTATTCAGTTTTAACTAATCTAAAACCTTGTGTTTACAATGTTTAAACCTTAAACCAATTTTTGTCCCTATTTTTTGTAAGGAAATTTGTTTTTAAAACTACCTAAAACTTTTTGTTTTTAAGCACTTTTTATTCAAGTATACATTAAAGAAAAGTATACAAATTACGGGTTATAATGTTTGAAAGACCACTAATCACCACCAAGGTCAAGAAAGACATTACTGGCATCCCATATGCTTCCTATGTGCCCCACTCATCAGCACTCCTACCCACCAAGTGACCACTGTCCCAACTTCCACAGCCATATATAAGTTTTATTTATTTTTAAGTTTTATATAAATGGGATCTGAGAGTTTATATTCTTTTTGTGCAAGGCTTCTTTTCAATATTCGTTCTGTAACACATCAACAAATCCATGTAGCAATAATTATATCTTTTCATTGCACCATAATATACCACCTTGCAAATATGCTGTAATTTATCCATTATGCTATTGATGGATGTATATTAGTTTCGTATTGCTGCTGTAACAAGTTACCACAATTTAGTGGCTTAAAACAATACAAATTTATGATCTTACCATTCTGGGGGTCAGAATTCCAAAATCAGTCTTCCTGGGCTGAAATTAAGGTGTCAGCAGTGCTAATTTCTTTTGGAGGCTCCAGGGAGCATCTGTTTCCTTCCTTTCCAGCTTCTAGAGGCTGCTTGCATTCCTTGGGTTCCTGGCCCCTTCTCCATCTTTGAGGTCAACCGTACAGCATCTTCAGCTGGGTGCTTTCATCACATGGCTTCTCACTCTGAACCAGCTGCCTCCCTCGTGTCAGCATCCATGTGATTAACTTGGACCCACCTGAGCAATCCAATGTAAGCTCCCTCAACACCTCACTCTCCTTGCTAGCATGGTTTCTGGAGAAATTGGGCATCATTCTTCGCTCCTCCGTAGGTTCCCCCCGCTTTGGCTTCTTTCAAGGTTTTTTATCTTTGATTTTATGCAGTTTGATATGTTATGCCTAGGTGTAGTTTTTTGGAATTTATCCTTCGTGTTCTGTGAACTTTCTGGATCTGTGGTTTAGTGTCTTGACATTAATTTGGGGGAAATTCTTAGTCATTATTGCTTCAAATACTTCTTCTGTTCCTTTCTTCTGATATTTCCATTATATATATGTTACATCTTTGTAGCCCTACAGTTTTAGGATATTCTGTTCCTTGCCCCCTCCCCCTGCGGTCTTTTTCTCTTTGCTTTTTAGTTCTGGAAGTTTCTATTGTCACACATATTGTCACCCAGAGATTCTTGACACAGCCATATCCTGTCAACTAGCCCATGGAAAGCACTGTTCATTTCTGTTACAGTTTTTTTTTTTTAACTCTAGCATTTCTTTTTTATTCTTAGAATTTCCATCTCTCTGCTTATTATTGCCCATCTGTTCTTGCGTGTTGCCTACTTTTTCTGTTAGAGCCCTTAGCATATTAATCATAGATGTTTTAAATTCATGGCCTGATAATTCATCATCTTTGCCATATCTGAATCTGATTCTGATGCTTCGTCTCTCTCTTCAAAATGCTTTTTGCCTTTTACTGTGCTTTGTAATTTTCTGTTGATAGCTGGACATGATGCACTGGGTATAAAGAACTCCAGTGAATAGACCGTTAGTAAAGTGGTAAGGTGTTGCAGGGAGGGAAAGCATTCCCTAGTACTGTAATTAGGTCTCAGTGAGCCTGCACCCGTGGGCTGTGAACTTCACAAGTCTTTCCCAGATGCCATCTCCACCCCCAAGCCCTTACACCTTAGGTGGGACAGGATGGCTAGATGGGGAACACCAGGGGATTTTTCTCTGATTTTTTCCCTTTGAGATCCTGGTAGAGCTTCTGGAGGTAAAACTCACAAAAGTGTGGGGGAATCGCCTGAGACTAGGGGTTTTTAACTCACAGACTTGCCTACTCTGAGTCTCCAGCAACTTGTCAATTACAGTTCAGACTTTCTTACCCCAGAACTGTCTCCCTCAGAGGTTTCTGCTTGGGAGTTTCTAGTTAAGCAAGTTGTTATTCTGTGTCCACTTGCCAGTCTCCAATTCTGGGAACAGGAGTTGGTCCTGGGACCTCACTTCTCTGACAAATGGAGTTGATTTTTCAGTTCAGCCTTTTACTTGTTGGGGTAGAGAGATGACTTCCAAACTCCTTACTTGATGGCTTGGAAACTGGAAGTCTCATTTCTCCCTCTCAAAATCTAAGCACATCTACAAAGTCCCTTTGCCAAACAAGGTAACCTTCCCAGGTCCTCAGGGATTAGGATATGGACACTTTATTAGGATCATCATTAAGCCTCCCTACAAGATGTTAGCAACTTTAAGCTTTTCAATTGCTATTATGAATTGTGCTGTTACGAACACTCTCAAATGTGTCTGGTGGGAAGTACATTCTAATTTCTATTGAGTATATATGTAGATGTGGATTGCTGGGTCCATAGGCTAAGTGTATATTCAGCTTTAGTAGATGCCAAATGGTTTTTCCAAAAAGGCTGTAAGAATTTCCATTCCTGGGAGAAGATATTTGCAAATGATATATCTAATAAGTCTAGTATCCAGCTTATATAAGGAATTATTACAACTCAAGACAAGTAACCTAAAGTTAAAATGGCCAAAGGATTTGAACAGACATTTCTCAAAAAAAAAACCAAAACACAAATGACAAGTGCAAGGAAAGATGCTTATTCTCATTTGTAGTTGGGGGAATGCAAACCAAACCACAATGAAATACCACTTCACAACCAAAATTAAAAATGAGTGTTGGCAAAGATGTGGAGAAATTAGAACCCCATACATTGCTGGTGGGAATATAAAATGTAAAATGGCAACCACTTTGGGGAACAATGTGGTGGTTCCTCATAAGGGTATACACATAGTTACCATATGACCCAGCAATGCCACTCCTAGATAAATACCCCACAGAATGAGGACATATGTCCTCACAGAAACTCGTATACAAATGGTTATAAGCAGCATTATTCATAATAGCGACAAGATGCAAAGAACCCAAACATCTACCAACAGACAAATGGATAAACAAAATGTGGCATATCCTACAATGGAATATTTTTCAGCTATAAAAAGGAATGAGGTATTGATACATGTTACAACATGGATAAACCTTGAAAACATGTTAAGTGAAAGAAGCTAGTCAATAAAGTCACGATACAGGATTCCATTTATGCAAAATTTCCAGAATGGGCAAATGCATTGAGACAAAGTAGATTAGTAGTCTGTCTTTCATTTTAGACATGCTGGCAGGTATACAGTAGGATTTTCTAGTGGTTTTAATTGTATTTCCTTGATAACTAATAAAATTAAGCATGTTTCATGTTTATTGGCCATATAGATCCCCTCTTTTGTAGAGTACCTGTTCAGGAGTCTTAGGAGTCTTGTCCCTTTTATTTTCTTTTTCTTTTTGGGGGGAGGAGAGTGGTGGGAGGAAGGTGAGGGGGAAACTATCTGACTTTTTCTTACTGACTTACTCTTTACATATTCATGATGCTAGTCCTTGTCAGTATGTATTGTAAATATCATCTCTCATTTTGTGGTTTGCCTTTTCACCCTCTTATTGGTATCTTTTGATGAATAGGAGTTATTGATTTTAATGTTCCACCTGTCAGCTTTTCTTTATGGTTTTTGCTTTTATGACCTATTTTAAAGAAATCTTTGCCTTCAAGGTGATGATATTCTATGACTTTTTTTTTCTAAAAGATTTATTGTTTTACGTTTCTACAATCCTGGGATTGATTTCTATGCATGGTGTGAAGTAGGGAACAAGATTCTTTTTTTTTTTTCCTTTACCATGGGTATTCAATTAGTTCAGTAGCATTGTTGGGAAAATCATCCTTTTTCACCTCACTGCAGTGCCGCTTTGGTCATAATTTGTCCATTTATGTGTACTTCTGTTTCTGGACTTTCTATTTGCTTCCATTTGCCAGTTTGCCTATAATGTACCAATACTACAGTCTCAATTTCTGTCCTTTATCTGGTAATCAAGTCCTCCAGTGTTGTTTTTCCTTAAGATTGTTTTTGCTATTCTTGACTCTTTGCATTTCCATATAAACTTGAGAATTAACTGGTCCATTGACACACACACACACACACCCTGCATTTTGATTGAGATTGCATTGAATTTATATATCAATTTGGGGTTCATTTGTCATCTTTAAAACATCTTCCAAACTATGCACAGGAATATCCGTCCACTTACATAGATTTTCTTTAGTTTCTCCTGGCAATATTTATATTTTTCAACGTATCATCTTGCACCTCCTGTTGGTAGATTATTTTTTCCAGTGAATTTTTTGATGCTATCATAAATGACATCCTTTTAAAATTTCATTTTATTTGTTGCTGGTGTATAGAAACACATCTTTTTCATATTATCCAGAAACCTTATTCAAATCCCTTTATTAATGTAATATTTCATGTATAATTTATTATGGATTTTTCTACATAAAATTATGTCATCTGCAAATAATTCGTTTTATTTCCTCCTTTTTAATGTTGTCTTGGTTTATGACACTTGTACACCAATATAGAATACTATAGAACCGATGAGAGGAAGCATCTTTATCTTGTTCCCCATCTCAGAGTGAAAGCTTTTAATATTCCACTATTAAGTGTATTTGCTGCATGTTTTTTTGTAGATACTCTATCAAAGAAAGAAAGTTCTCTTCTTTCCTAGTTACTTCATATCATGAGTTTTATCATGAATGAGTGTTGACTTTTATAAACTGTTTTTTCTTTGTTGAGATAATCATTTTTTTTTCTGTTAATGGTATCATTTACATTACCTTTTAAGAATATTAAGCGAACTTTGTATTCCTGAAATAAATCTAACTTGTTCTTGATGTATTAGTTTTATTATATTGCTGGATTTGGTTTGCTAACATTTTGTTAGTATTTTGCATTATGCACCCGAGAAAGATTGGCCTGTAATTTTTATTTCTCATCATGTTTTTGTCAGTGTTTGATATCAAGATTATGTTGACCTCATAAATCAAGTTGGGAAGTATTCTCTTTTTGTGTTCTTTGTGAAGAGTTTGTGAAAGATTGGTGTAAATCTTGTCAATTTGTTTCTTTAAAACTATCCAACATCAATTTATAAGGCCCTTTGTGGAAATTAACAACCCAAATGGTAATATCCATTACAGTTTTCTTATTTGGGCTTCACTTTTCAGAGAAATTACTTTTTCAGTTTGCAAAATGCCAGAATATGGGAATTCCTCCTTCATGTAGCACCTCATTAATGTCTGTACCAAACAGTTGTTCCCTCTGCTGAAATAGGATGACAGTCGACATCAGGGAATTCTTGCTGAATGTGTAAGTCTTCTCATATGATCATAGTTATTTTAGGGAATTTTGGGAAAAATTATAATCCATACATACAATAAAAAATACAAAGTAATGTGAAGAAGTACATGGATTCAAGAATATTTTTAAATATACAGCTCAATCCTGTAACTAGAGAATAGATGGATATGATCATACTTAGAGAAATAATAGTTGTTACTATCCATTTTTTTTAAAGATTTTATTTATTTGAGAGAGAGGATGAGAGGAGAGAGAGAGAGCACATGAGAGGGGGGAGGGTCAGAGGGAGAAGCAGACTCCCTGCTGAGCAGGGAGCCTGATGCAGGACTCGATCCCGGGACTCCAGGATCATGACCTGAGCTGAAGGCAGTTGCTCAACCAACTGAGCCACCCAGGCGCCCTGTTATTATCCATTTTCTAGAAGTATGGAGGCATAGAGGCATATACGCACACATATGTACACGCTCACACACACATTGGGGGCAGAGTAGTACCTTGAACCCATTGTATCACCAAAATCTTAGAATTAGCTGATGACAATTCTTGACTGTCTTCTCTTGGGTTAAGATTTTTTCTAAAATTCAAATACCACGATTCTCCAATTTTTTGTCATGGGACTCCTTTATACTTGCGCTTAATAAGGAAACTCCAAAGAATTAATTACGTGGGTCATATTTAAAAAATAATAGTAATATGGGTCATATTTATCTATATTTGCCATATGATAAATAAAAGCTGAAATTTTAAAAATATTTATAAATAACAATGGTAAGTCTATTACATATTAAATAACATTTTTTACAGAAAATAACTTTTACAAAACAAATGTATTGAGAAGAGTGTCATTGTTTTATGTTTTTATAAATTTTTTTAATGTCTAGCTTAATAGAAGACAGCTGGATTCTAATCTGCTGTATTACATCTGATGTCATATGTTGTTTGGTTGAATTCTATGAAGAAAATGCAGCCTCACAAATATATAGGTGGAAAAGATGGGGGTATTTTAATAGCTCTTCCAGATAATTGTAGATTTTCTTTTTGTTTCTAAAACTCAACAAGTTGTTTTATAAAGGTCAGTTGCAGTGTGGAATGCGTCGATCTGTCTTGCACTTTGAATGGATTTTTCCCCATGTGATTTTATAACATTATTCATTGATCTTTAGAAAATACCAGTTCACTGAGTTAGAGTTCTTCCAAGTATCGACATGTCTTATAAAATAACAAACAAATCACATGTTTAGTATTATTACTGATCTCTTTAGAAAAGTTTAAGACATGGGGCGCCTGAGTGGCTCAATCAGTTAAGTGTCTGCTTTCGGCTCAGATCATGACCTTAGGGTCCTGAGATCAAGCCCCATGTTGGGCTTCCTGCTCAGTGGGGAGTCTGCTTTTCCCTCTGCCTCTCCCCCCGCTCATGCTTGTGCTCTGTCTCTCTCTCCCCTCAAATAAATAAAATATTTTTTTTAAAAAAAGAAAAGTTTAAATGAAACTATCAGGCTCAGTGACAGATACAAGTTTTCCAAAATTCTCATTTTCTCTGGAAAGTTCAAATTTTATCAATGAGTGAATACCATCAGTTGTATTCCTTGTACTGACAGGCTCACTTCATTCATATTTGAGAAAATGCCTGCCAAATACTGAAGTCTGAAAAACCAGTTGGCCTATAAGTCGTTCTTTCAAGTAAATATGGTGAAATAAAGTGGCTAGTTTAGCTTATAACTATTCAATAGCACAAATGCTTTTCCTTGAAACATCATTCACTTCAGTACAGAGCAGAAGTAATGTATGTACACCTCCCATTTCCTTATACAGAATTTGAAATAAGACTGGTACCAAATGGTTACAACTTAATAAAACCAATAATTTTCACTTATCAAGGGAATTCTCAAGTGAAATTGGGTTTGTTTGTTTTTTTCACATGTAGTGGTGAAGAGTACAATGACTACAAATTCAGTTTGCCGCTACTGCCTTGCTTTGGGCTGGAATGCCAGTAGTTTTATTCCACCAGCAGTGCAAACAGCTGTCCACACAATGAAAAAGGCAAATGACCTCTTGGTAGTCTTATGAGAATAGTTTTGACCTCACAGAACCCTGGCAAAGGTCTCAAGACCTCTAGGGGTCCTCTGATCACCCTGAGAACTGCTGTTATAATCCAAAGTCAAATTACTCCTTTGATTTTGCCCCATGTTGGCTTAGAATTTAAAACAAGGCTTTGATTCAGAAGTTGTGGTTGATATACTGTAGAATGTGACTCTTCCAGGCATTTTCTATTGAAATGTTTTCTGTCTGTAACGCTACAACTTTGCCATAGTTAGCTGAGTTAGTCTTGTATTGGTCTGTGTTTTGAGTGCATGCACTCTGCCCTCTCCAAGTTTTGCTCACACAGAAAGTACTATTTAGATGGTAGGTGATGACCACATCTTTTGCTGCTCTACCACGGCTTGATATTTGGAGCACATTTAACCTTCAAGTTTTATTGTATAGACTTACTTCAGCCCTGCTCTACAAGATGTCTGAGCATCTTAGCCACCACCTCCACGACAACCTTGATGTACAAGACTTGCAGTGCCGAGACACTGTGGAAAGAGCCAGAAGAGCTGGGCTACCCCATTCACTAATCACATGACCGTGGAAGAGGCGTTTGTTGTCCTGAAACCTTCATCATCTGGATGATGGCGAGGACAACCTGCTCAGGTGTAGAGTTACAAGTGAGGATAAACAAGATGGAGGGTGTAGAGGTGCCATATAAACTGTGACGTGTTACACAAATTTAAATTTTTATCACCACGGAGGAAGGCGTTTTATTTTATTTTATTTTATTTTTTTAAAGATTTTATTTATCTGACAGAGAGAGACACAGCGAGAGCAGTAACACAAGCAGGGGGAGTGGGAGAGGGAGAAGCAGGCTTCCCGCAGAGCAGGGAGCCCGATGCGGGGCTTGATCCCAGGACCCTGGGATCATGACCTGAGCCGAAGGCAGACGCTTAACGACTGAGCCACCCAGGCGCCCCAGGAAGGCGTTTTAATTTGCATAAACTTCATATATACTAGTCCCATGCATAAATGATTCAAGCGAGCATTTTTAGATATTACCCTAAATGTATCAGTGTAATTAGACCACTTCTGAAAAGCCTGCTGCCTTGTGTGCTTGTTTCTAAAAAAAAAGATATGTATATGTAATAATACTAGATCAACTGCTAGCTATTTGTAAAGATGAAATTAGATCCATACCTGACATCAGTCACAAGAATAAACTCCAAATGTATCAGACCTAAATATAAAATATGAAACCATACAAGTACTAAAAGAAAATAGAAAATTCTTTTACATCTGAGTGGAAAAAGGCTTTCTAACTTTAATTCAATCCACATGTAATAAAAAAATTTTAAATTAAAGTACATAAAAATGATTGAAGAATACACGATGACAAAAAGCACCATAAACAAAGCCAAAAGGCAAATAAAAATGTAGAGAGAATATTTGTAATATATCACAGATAAAGAGCTAATACTCCTAATACACGAAGAACTCTTAAAATAGGCGTGGGGAACCAAAATCCCTATAGAATATAAATAAATAGGTAAAAGACATGAACAGACAAGTAAAAAATAATATGAGAATAGCCCTTGAACATATATAAATATGTTTAACTTTCCCTAGGAAGAAATGCAAATCAAAACTACACTGAAATATTATTTCTTCCTATTAGAATGAGAAAAATTCAAAAGCTTGACAACACTTTGTTGGAGAGGTGATGCAGAAATAGACGTATTGGGGAGCTTGGGTGGCTCAGTCACTGGGCGTCTGCCTTCCGCTCCGGCCCTGATGCCAGGGTCCTGGGATGGAGCCCCGCATCGGGCTCCCTGCTCAGTGGGAAGCCTGCTTCTCCCTCTCCCACTCCCCCTGCTTGTGTTCCCTCTCTTGCTGTGTCTCTCTCTGTCAAATAAATAAATAAAATCTTAAAAAAAAAAAATAGATGTATTCATTCACTGCTCCTGGGAGTGCAAAACAGCTTAACCTCTAGTGAGGGACATTTGCCGTATTTAATGAAACTACACACACAAACTCAGCAATCATGGAACTTACCCTAAACTTCCATACTGACAATACAAAAATAGTATTCACACAGTTATTCAGTGTGGCATTATTTGTAATTGCAAGGTATTGGAAACAACCTAAATGCCTGTACACGGGAAATTGGATGAATAAACTGCAGGACAGCCACACAATGGTGTACTATGCGATTATTCAGAAAAAAAAAAAAAATAAGGCTGATTTCCATGAAATGATACTTCCAGGATGGTATCTGTCTTTTTCCACTGAAGAGACACAGGAAAGGTCACCAGAAACAATCACAATTTGTTACCTGCGGAGGGTGGTTGGGTGGAATGAGATGGAAGATATAAAGGCTGAGCAGCACTTCTCTAAATATACCCTTTTGTATGTTTTTCCTTTGAGATCTTTGTTAATTTTTCACATTTTCAAAAAATAATAGTTAGGGGCGCCTGGATGGCTCAGTCGTTAAGCGTCTGCCTTCAGCTCAGGTCATGATCCCAGGGTCCTGGGATCAAGCCCCGCATTGGGCTCCCTGCTTGGCAGGAAGCCTGCTTCTCCCTCTCCCACTCCCCCTGCTTGTGTTCCCTCTCTCGCTGTGTCTGTCTGTCAAATAAATAAAATCTTAAAAAAAAAAAAAAAGTCTGGCTTTCTGTTTAAAAAATAATAGTAATCATATTTAATCAACAACAATGAAAAACTCTAAGACGGGGGCGTCTGGGTGGTGCAGTTCGTTGAACATCTGACTCTTGACTTTGGCTCAGATCGTGATCTCAGGGTCCTGGGACTGAGCTCCACATTGGGCTCCATGCTCATCCGAGAGTCGGCTTGTCCCTTTCCCTCTGCCCATCCCCTGTTCGAATGCTCTCTCTCTCTAAAATAAATAAATCTTTAAGAAACAAAACAAAACAAAAAAACCTCTAAGATGGTTTTCTTTTTTTTTTTTTTAAAGATTTATTTATTTATTTGAGAGAGAGAGAGCGAGCATATGAGAGGGGGGAGGGTCAGAGGGAGAAGCAGACTCCCTGCTGAGCAGGAAGCCCGATGAGGGACTTGATCGTGGGACTCCAGGATCATGACCCGAGCTGAAGGCAGTCGCCCAACCAACTGAGCCACCCAGGCACCCCTCTAAGATGGTTTTCTATTATCTTTAATGACACTATGGGCCATGAGGGAAAGTCTTGTGTTAAGGGTTGCCTTGTGATGACAGGGACTCCCTGTAATCCAAATCCCAAACTGGATCCCACCTTCTCTCTTCCCCAGTCAAAATCTTCTACACTTCTTCATCACATCTGTCACCCAACTAATCAAACTGTCCTGTACTAAAATACCCAACTGATGGGGCACGTGGGTGGCTCAGTCGGGTAAGTGTCTGCCTTTGGCTCAGGTCATAATCCCAGGGTACTGGGATGGAGTCCCACATTGAGATCCCTGCTCAGTGGGGAGCCTGCTTTTCCCTCTACCCCTTCCCCCTGCTCATGATCTCTCTCTCTCAAAGAAATAAAATCTTTAAAAAAAAAAAAAATACCCAACTGATAACGAGAGCAAAGAGGCTAAGTGATCCATGGTGTCTGTCTCACCCCCCAGACCAAATACCACTGTGGAATTAACTCCCTGTGGAGGGCAGAAACCCTAGACCAAAGAGCGTAATTAACATTCCTTTGCCCTTGCAGCCCTCTGCTGGTAATAAATGAAATGTGGAGATTGACCATGTTGATCGCTTATCCTCTCTAATCTAGTTTTGTTGGGAGAGGAACTTGATAAGCTATCATCCCAAGAAGATCTCTGATCCAAACTTTTCTTTGCATATCTGGCATCCTTGTCCACTCTGCAGTGTCTGGAAATGTTGGCAAGGAAAACGTAAGACTTTTTCTTTGCCTTTCATAGCACCACTTCCTGTGTTCTCCTGCTGTCTGTAAACACCCCTTTATTTCTCTGCCTCCTCCTTACCTTCTCTCTCCCACTGCCTCCAAAGTTCTAGCCTAAATCCTTTTCTTTCTATAGGAGCTTCCCCTTAACATTTGTATGGTTCTGTCAGTTCTATGTGTATCCCCCAAATGCCTTATCTCTTCCAATGCTCTAGATCCATATTTAAAACGATTTATCAGGAACTCTACTTGGTGCCCTCTGGCACTGAGACCTCTGTCCTAATCAGAGTTCTTCATCTTCCTTTTGTTAAGACAAATGATCCAAAACCTGGAAATAAGGCAAACGGATTATTGAGTGCCCTTTCCATGTCATACGAGAGTAGTGTTCTCAAAGTATGGTCTTAGACCAGCAGCATCAGGCATCACCTGGGAACTTGTTAGAAATGTAAATTCTTGGGTTCTACTCAAGATCTACGAAGGAAAAAACTGTGGAGATGGGGCCCAGAAGTCTGTGGTTTAACAAGCCCTCCAGTGAGTATGATGATCACTCAAGTTCGAGAAATATTGAACAGGAACACGGCTGGCGAACTATGAGCCAAATCCAGCCCGATGCCTGTTTTCATGAAGTTTTCTGGAACATGACGGCATTATGGCATTTAGTTCTGTATCATTCATGGCTGCTTTCACTTTATAACAGCAGGATTGAGTTGAGTGGTTGTGACAGACTTATATGTCCTTCATAATCCGAAAGACTTACTATCTGGCCCTTTATAGAAAAAGTTTGCCAATCCCTGGACCAGCAGCACATCATCTACCAAACCCTCTTACGGGTCATTGTTGGTTAAAAGATAATTTTATGTGACTTACTATTTATTATTGAGTTGGACCCAGAGTCTGTGAAGTTAGGTGTTAATTACAGAAGATTGATAAGCTACAAATGATGTTTGCTGAGAGAGATGAAAATGATTTCTCTCTGCTAGAGTTCATCACAAAGGCAACAATTTTATTGGCCTTGTAGAAGGTTAGTCAGTTTTGAGTCTAACCTAGTAACCGTATTCCAGCATTTTTTCCCTTTCACTGTATATTTTTAAACACTGTACATACATCCATATATATACAGATATGCATATACACACATACCACGGTCTCTCATATCCTCCTCTGAACCAGTTTTACTTTCTCCTGATGACTTTACTAATAAAGTAAATCTTTGAAGCATGCTTACTATATACTTGTATGAGAGTCATCTTTTTAATTCTTTGAAATTTATATTTTGACACTGACAAGGGTTAACGCCTCCTTCCTCTTCAAACAAACCGGTCTCCAAATCTCACTGATTTTACCTCCCACAGCTTCTCTTCAAGCCATCCTCTTTCTTCTATTTCCATGACTTACTTTCTGAGTTGAAGCTCCTGTTCCCTCTTTCTTGAACTTTTATAACAGCCCCTACCTGGCTCTTTGTAACCGATCCAGTCTACATCAGCCTGCTAGAAAAACATCCTCAAGGAAGAGCTCTGGTCATTTTACTTCCCTAACCTAAAACCCTTCGGTGGTTCTTCACTGTTCAACAATAAAGGAAAGCCCCAGTTCTTTAGCCTGATTTTTAAGGCCCTCCAATATTTGACTCCAAGCTTGTCTTCCTTGACTCCTCTTTGTCCTTTCTTCCTTCCATTCTCTGTGCCTGTGTGTACTTTCTTTGCCTTCCTTCCTATTGCTCCTCTGCCTACAGTATCCTCCGTCCTTTTCTGCATACCCAAGCGTAAGTATCCTTTAACCCCCAGCTTGAAACTCCACCACACTGATCCTTTAGTTGCAAGTGATTTCTCTCTGAATTCCCAGCACATTTAATTTGTATCTCTTTTATGGCAAATATCACTTTCTATTTTATGACATGGTCCTTTATGGAAGTTTCTGTGGCCTTATTGTAGGACTTCATCTGTGATTCAGCTTTGTATCCACATTATTGCCTAACTGTGCTAATATAGATAAGAAAGCCAGTAAAATAGATAAGAAAGCCAGTAAAAGTTTTTGAGTAGGGGCTGCTGAAAAATCAAAACCTGAACTGAAAAAAGTAGCACCAAATTATTTTTTGAATGTCTAAAATCTCATCAAAGTATATTTTCCCAAACTATCACTTTTTGTGAATGTTTCCTATTCCTCATTTTAAAAAAATATTAACTGCATAATATTGAAGGAGAAAAATGAATATTCTTCAAAACTTAAATGAGCCTTTCTTTTTTCTCTTTGGTATATCTTTTCTCCATAAATAAGATTTCTCATTTTGCTGTGACATGTGACTATTCAGTGCTGTTTATTCATGAACAAACATGACAGCTTTCCTAGCTGATGCACCCATCAAATGGGGTCCCTAATACAAGTGTTTGTTCATGAAGCCCTAAACTCTTTAGCTGGTCTTTTATTAAGAAAACTTAAGCAATGCACAGTTGATGTTGTTTTTTTTAACTGGGAGGTATATTAGTGCCTTAGTCTAATTGATTTGGACACCGCTAAATCAATCAGGACAAAGGAAGTTATGGCACATCTGCTGTCTCCTTCGTAATGGCTTTCATTCTTATCACATCATAAAACAATGTTCCTTCGTATGCATGGATTTCTCACCAGTCTCCTCTGGAGAGCTTGTTACAAAAGTATATTCCCAAGACCCACCCAAATTCAGAAACTTTGGGGCAGATCTCCAAGAACCTTTATTTTTAGTTAACCTCCCAGATGATTCTTAGGCATCCCGAAGTTTGTGAATCATGAGCTGAATTCTTATCTTCTTCTGAATTCAAAGAGAGGTAGAGACCCCCTAGAGCATGCCCAAATGCACCTTAAATAAACTGAGAGGGTTGAGAGAATCTGTCCATCTTCTCTCCTTGCTCAAAGTTTTTAAATATAACTTCCCCTCAATATTTTATCTTGAAAATGTTCAAACACACAGAAAAGTTGAATTAAGAAACCAGCACAGTAGTCACCCATATACTACCCCGTTAACGTGTTACAGCGGTTGCTTTAACACAAGCTTATCCTTTTATCCTTCTCTCTGCTCCTCTACCTGTCTTATTTTTTTTGGATGAATTTCAAAGTAAATTTCAGACCTCGGTAATGTCTGATTTGGGATTATGGCCACTTGAAGAATTATAGGGCAGTGAGTCCTTGTAGCCCTGGTGAAAACACAGTGGCTTCGTTTTATTGAACGGGATCTGTGGCTGCTTGGCAGGACATTTAGAATGCATTTAATCAAAGACAGAGGGTAGTTTGGGCTGGCTGTAGAGACAGCCCCGCAGAGTAGTATCTACTTGTCTCTATTCATTTGAATAAGAGCTTTTGTTCTGTCACCAGAGGAAGAAAGGGAGATTTGGGGCCATGGAGGAGAGTAGATTAAATATGGAAGTAGGTGGCAGCAGTGGCCCCTCCCCTGTTCCATGGGTTTTGAGGCTCTAATGGAGAGATAGGTTAGAGGCTGAGGTTTGCTGGGTTCATGTTAGCAACAAGGTTGTGAGTCAGACTGTGTAGGTCTGCATTCCAGCTACCCTTAGCTGTTTGCCCTTGGATATATTCCGCCTCTTGGTCTCAGTTTGCTCATCTGTAAAATGAAAGTAATGATAGTACCTACATTACACTGTTGAGAAAATAGGTGTGCCTGACATGTAACGCAATCAACTTCAGTTGCTAAAATAAAATATGAAAGTATGAGTTTCCTTAAGTTCACACAAAATTAACATATATGACTGCGGGAGTTGGTGCACAAGGAAGAGACAAGTAAACTAAATGGTTTTAACAAGTAAGACTAAAAGGAATTCAGAGAGATGCAGGAGGGAGCAGTCCTGAAAATCCTTTCAGACAATGCACTGCTCTCAAAATGAAACCTAATTTCTTTCCTTGCTCTGCAAGGCCCCTACATTATGTGGACTCTGCCTACATCTCCAACTTCCTCTCCTCTCCTCCCTTACTCGGGCCTTAGGACATGCTGTTCTCTCTGCGTGAAATTTTCTCTCCAGATGTTGAGCAAGTTTGAGGCGTGGCTAAGGCGCGGGGGCGGAGCTAGAGCGGAGGCGGGGCGGGGCGAGGCGGGGTGGGGCGGAAGCGTGGGCGGAGACCCAGGAAGTGACGGCCGTGCTGGTGGTCCTGGTGTCGGTGAAGTCCGCGGCGCCACCTCTGCGGCCACCGCGTTCCTGGGCGATGGAGAATGGAGTGGTATACGGCCCCACCACGGAGGAGGACCCGGGCCCAGGCAGGGGCCCCCGGAGAGGCCTCGCCTCCTGCTTCTCCCGGGGCCGGCTTCCGTTGCGTCGGCTCGCGCTCAAAGGCTTGCAGCTCGTAAGTCCGCTGCCGGGGTGGGCGAGCCGGGCCCGGGGACAGGGGGTCTGGCCCCGGGGCCGCCGGCCTGCGGGCTTGGGAGGCTGCCGAGCTGCTTCTCCTCGACCTGCTTGTTCAGGAAACGGCGGTTTCCACACACCTAGTTCCTTCTCTCTCGGCTGGAAAGGGGGGCGTTACCTCCCGCCGCCGGGCGGCCTCTCCACCCGAGCCTCACCCCCGCTGGGTCCCCGGTGACGACGTAGGGCCCCCGAGCGTGTTCCGCGGGTCCAGGAAATGCTTCGGAAACCCAAGTCAACAGCTCAGACTTCTTTCACTCCATCCTCTGTTACGACCTTCGTCTCCTCTCCCAGCTGTTACTCTGCATTATCGCCCGAAGTGCCTGTATTTAGATTCCCAAGTGCTTTTTATCTTTCCCTGGTTCCTGTGGTTTTCCTGGCAGGAGCCCGTGGGGGGCAGTTTAATTTGTTGGACGAAGTCTTCCGTTACCACGCACGGCATTGGGATGGGTGTTTCCAATAAATTGTCTCCCAAGTGTTTTATATTGACTGGAAAAGAATTACCTCTGAATGAGCAATATGTGTGTGCGAAGTACACAGAGAAAAGGACAGCTTGTATTTGCATGCAGGTAGCAAAAGTTGGGCATGGTTTACCCCTCTCTGAATTTCATTGAGTTTTAGTTTCCTTTAGGCAGTAAAGGTACCTTAAACCTTGTAGTGAAAATATCAAAACATCTTTGGATTTTAATTCCAGTCACGCACATACTGACATACTATGTTCTGTTTTAAGCAATGATGAACATTTTCTGCCAGAGGAAAAATCAGACTTCCTAGAATGTTCCTAAGTTGGTTTTGCTTGGTTTTTTTTTTTTTTTTTTTTTTTTTTTTTTTTTGCGTTTAGTCATCTCAAGTAAAAATAGCCAGTTTGGTTTCCTTGGGACGAACTTAAATTCTTAGAACTCCGATAACGAGAACTTACATTCTTAGAACTCAGATGACCTACTTTTATTAAATAAAAAAATAGCTCTCAGAAAACTGGCACTACTTCTGGTTGTCAAAATGATCACATCTGGGAATAGTTTGGAAATCACCTGGAGGCAGGTGACAGTGTGGCCTACGGAACCCAAGAGGGTAAGGCTCTCTCTCTCCAGCCTCTTTTTAGGTAGTTCCCAGTTGTTACCAGGCATAAGGGGCTCCCTCCTGGCATTACTCCTTTGTATCATATGGTCCTTCTACCCAGAGGTGCTCCTTTCTGTTCTTCTCTTGTCAGTTCTAACAGGACTGTTAGATATCAGTGGTGTTCTCTGCAGTGGAGCTCAAATGTTTCTACACAAATAGAAATCTTTAGAACAGAAAAGATTAATATCCATATCTGAAGTATTCTTGCTGCTCTACAGACATCATCAATATTGGTGTCCTGCCTGTTAAATCTCATTTGCCGTTGTCTGTTTTTCTTTTCTAATCAGAAATGGCAAAGCTGAGGTAAAATTTCCCATTACCTTATTTGTAGTTTAATAAACTGTAGTTCCATGTCCTTGGAATAGACATACAACCAGAAATTTTGGTGATAGACTTTTTACTTAGATGTGGAGAAGCGGGGTGGGGGGGGGATGAATTTGCCTTGTAGGGGTTGGTGGACTGTTCCAGCTTGTTCCCCATCATAAGGAGAAAGAGGGAAAGAATAAAAACTAATGTCTCTTCTTGAAATCCATTTACAGGCTTATCTTGGAGGTACTGCAGGTTGGGTTCCACACCACCGCAATAAAGCAAATATCACAATAAAGCGAGCCTAATGAATGTTTTGGTTTTCCAGAGCATATAAAAGTTATGTTTGCACTATACTGTAGTTTGTTAAGTGTTCAATAACATTATGTCTAAAAAAATGTACATACCTTAATTCAAAATATATTTTTTTGAGAGGGAGAGCCGGAGCAGGGGGAGGAGTAGAGAGGAGGGAGAGGGATAAGCAGACTCTGCACTGAGCGCAGAGCCCAACAAGGGTCTCAATCCCAGGACTCCAGGATTATGACCTGAGCTGAAACCAAGAGTCGGGTGCTCAACAGACTGAGCCACCCAGGCTCCTTAATTTAAAATATTTTATCGCAAAAAAATTCCAGCCATTTTCTGAGCTTTCAGCGAGTTGTAATCACTGATCATATCACCATAGCAAATATAATAATGAAAATGTTTGAAATATTGCAAGAAGTACTGAAATGTGACAAAGACATGAAGTGAGCAAATGCTGTTGGAAAAATGGTACCAATAGACTTGCTTGACTCAGTGTTGCCACAAACCTTCAATTTGAAAAATGTTAATTATCTATGAAATGCAGTAAAGCAAAGTACAGTAAAACAGGTATGCGTTTATTTATTTATGGGGAACTTGTAATGTTATAAGCTTTCTTTAATAGAGATTTTAAAAAATATTTCATTATTGCTTTCCATTTTGATTGTTGTCTTTTAGTTCCTGCTTTGAGTGATGGCCTCTATCTTTTCACAATAGTGTATATTATAGGAGTTACCCAGAAAGTTCCAAGGAAGTTATAATGAAATAAATTAAAGCTGTCATCCAGCCTGGGGCAACAGGCAAAGTCATATTCTGCCTTTAGGTTGTTTTACTTTAGATAACTTATTTTTTTTTTTAAGTAGTTTTTTTTTTAAGTAGATTTGCAGAGCTCCAATAAGGAAACAACTGTAATATAGAAACCCATAATCAGAAGAGGTACTTTAATAAGAGACATGCAAGCCCTGTGACGTATCCAAAATGTGCATTTCTGTGTTTGGGTATATTATTCTAGACCCATAAATCTTATTAAAGTCTCAAAACCCCAAAAGAGAAAGGAACCTTATTCTAAAACTTAAAAAATCAGACTCTGTGTACTTAGGAAGTTCTTAAGAGTCCAAGGAGATTGAATTGGATTTCCTCCGAGGTTCTTCTCACTAAGATTTTTACAAATCTCTGAGGCTCTGTGGGGTGTGCTGGTACAGAGCTGAACACCAAACCAGTAGAGAGTGGAGCCTACAAACAGAAGGAGAGATTAGAGATAAAGGAGCATAACTAGCTCTTGAGTTACATACCCCTGGAATTATATAGCTGTGTCTGCTACCATTCAGATAAAACCTTAATTTTGTCAAAGGCTTGTCCAAAACCTAAGCATCCCTTAACTACCATCTGCCCTTCCAGAGCTGAAGAAGAAATACTCAGCTGGGAATGCAATGTAAGGAGTCATCGCAGTCCTAAATTTATGCAGTTTATTTCTTTATCAGTTTATTTTATCCTTAGATTGTTCCTTATGCGCATATATATATACACAAAAATGTATATTTGTGTATGTGTGAAGTTTTTGTTGTTATTTTTGAGGGAGTTTGTTTTTGTTTTCAGGGGAAAATTGACATTAGGCAACCTAATTCCTTGCTGGTAAGCTGGTGCAATGATCTGAATATGTGTACAAGCTGACATTGTGTTTATGGTACCAGCTGAATGTCGTGATGGCCTCTCAGTACTGTGATTATAATGACTCTTCAGGCAGACAGTTTGATTTAGAATTCACCAGGGATTTAAATTTATCAAATTATAAAATAATGTTACTCTGTAAGTGCCAAGAAACAAGTCACTTAGAAGCAGTTTCTCTTATATTGGTGCTCTCTTCATTATTTCAATGTGAAAATTGATCTGTAAATTGAAATCCTCTATTTTTAACCTTGAGGAAGATCCATAAGGTCAGCAAATTATATCTTTGAACCTTTGTAAGTAAATATTTGCCTAAGGCAAGGGAGGCCTAGCCTAACTTCAGGCTGACTGACGGATTTGTTTACTTGGACCTTACATAGGACTACAGGTTTTAGTAGCAAGTTCATTAATTCACAAATTAATTTTGTAGTGGGGCCTTATAATGAATGGCATTAAAAAGCATTAAAAAGTTCTTTTTATAAGAAATGTTTTAGTAGGAGACTTTAACAAAGACCGATGATGGAGAATTTGTGTTTAATATAAAGACTGTTAATGTTAAGGAAGACGGACGTTTCAGAAGGGGTAGTGAAACTGAAATGAAGAGAGACACAGGGTAGTCACTATCTGAATGTTTAAATCACCAGAACTGTGACTAAGCCACGTTTTAGTCACTAAGATTTCCCAAATGTGTTGATCCTAGCACATTGGTCTTAATGTAAAATTTAAAAAGGGGAAATGCGCAAAAACTCTGATTGTAACTTCAAAAATCCAGTCTTAAGGGAAAACCCACGCAAACATACATAGCTGTAAAATGAGCTTAATAAACAGTGTTTGGGGGGCGCCTGGGTGGCTGAGTCGTTAAGCGTCTGCCTTTAATTCAGCTCAGGTCATGGTCCCAGGGTCCTGGGATTGAGCCCCGCATCGGGCTCCCTGCTCTGCGGGGAGCCTGCTTCTTCCTCTCCCACTCCCCCTGCTGTGTTCCCTCTCTAGCTGGCTCTTTCTCTGTCAAATAAATAAATAAAATCTTTAAAAGAAAACAAAAAAAAACATTGTTTGGAGTCGGGGGGGGAGGGGAACAAGCGCAAAGTGGGAGTCAGGAGACCTGGGTTTTGGGCCATATCTGGCCAGGGTGGGACCTAGCAATCAGAGATTCGTTCCTCCATCGCCTGTAGTCACAAGGGTGGGAGACTGTGCCCTCCAAGGACCTCCCAGCTCTAAAGGCTTGACAATTCCCATAGTTCTATTTGGGTAAAATTTTATGTCATCAGAAGCGGTCACATTGGGTGTAATGTTGTTAGGTTCTTAATAGTCAGTAAGCGATATTTAATGTGAGGTTTTCATGCTACTGAGAGTAAAACTACCAGAAAATAATAATTGAGTCTTTCAACCTTTAACATTCATTATGATTTCCTTACCCAGTGACCTTACCTCTTTTATCCTTAACCACTTTGGTATTTAATGCTGGTGATTACCCATTTCTTGAAATTATTCCTTCCCTTAACTTTTACACTTAATTTTTTTTTCTTTTTTAATACAAAAAGTGTTTGTTTACCAAAAAATATATATAAATTAGGAAATATGATTAAAATCAGCCATGCTTCACCCCCCCACATCACTGTTTAAATTAATGATTTGGAGTATGTTCACTTGCTTATTAAAGAGTCTTCCTAAGAAGTGTTAGACCCCCTGTGACTTGCTTGTCAGGTGCGAGTTACTCTTTTCCCTCCTACTCAGGCCCCACCCAGTCCTCTGCTCCTCCTGTCTTCTAACCAGCTAAACCAGGCAGGTAGTCCCTGTTGCTTTCATCCAAAAGTCCATACTCCCTGGCCTGATCACCACATAACCACACCCAGCTCCTTAAACATTTCCATCATCACTCCCCACTCAGGTCAGTTGCCTTATTATCCCTGTGGGGTTTACCATGCAAATTCTTGCCTTCATGAATCTGTTCTTTTTTGTCCTCCACCTGGAATGTTCTCTGCCTTTCCAGATCCTATGTATCTCTTAGCCCTGCTTTGAGTCTTGCTTTTCCACTTATCCTTTCTAGCTACTGTTAGTCCAGGTGGATCCGAGCATTTTCCTGAGATTTCCTGAATCTATATATAATGGATGGTCAATTATGAGGTGTATTGTTTTCTTATACATTGATCTTGTTGCTCTGTCATTACATGTTCCTATACATATTATAGTGTTGGATACATGATACCCAAATGCACTTCTTAAAAAAGATTTTTGTAATTGAGGTATAATTGACATGTATTAGTTTCAGATGTATAACGTAAAAATACTGTAGAGTGCTGTGGGAGATTATATAGGAAGGTTCGGAGCATCAGACAGATGGGAGGAGTCAGGAGAAAACTTCATACTGAATATAGTTTGTAGTGCTGATTTTTTTGGTCTTAAACTGGGACTAGGAACTAGTAAACATCCAAACTTGATATCGTACCCCTTTAATCTCTCAGGATGTCCGGGTAGGATCTGCCTCTTAATACTGCTCTGAGGCTTGACTCCTGTTCATAAGTTTGGAACAGGACTGGTAAGGAAGACCCTGACTGCTGCTGGCTGAGCTGGGTCCTGCCCCTTTCTTACTGAGAATAGACAAGCAGTCTGTATCTCTGCAGAAAAGATTTTATTATCATATGGCTTACATAGATGAGCGTTCCTGATAACCTAGTTATTGTGATAAGAATGGCTCACGATCAACTAGTCTCAGACCCCAGTTAGAGCTTTAGGCTGATATCTTCTCACAGTTAATTGGCTTTTGTATACCTGAGGTATATTTTGCAAATTTGTCATGGAGGAACTCCTAAAAAGTTGGATAAGATTTAACACAGAGGCAAGAATAAAGCAAATGGAATATTAGATGTTTAGTATTTTATTATACTGTAGTCATGTAAAAACTCACCCTGTAATTATAATTACAGGAGACTAAGGAAGTACCTTTACACAATGACTTTCTGGGATTTGTCTTGGTGTGTCACTTTGTATCCTATGGTGTAATAATTGGGAACACCTTACCTAACCTAACAGCTGTCTGAAGGCGGTTGTTTGGGATATGTTGGACTATTTTATGTCTTACTAACTTGTAGGAAATCATACCAGTAGGCTCTGTTTTCATCCTTATATGGATTCTTTTCAGTTGTGGGATATATGAAATTTTGTATTAACCAGTTGGAGAGGGAAAAATCCCTTAGAGACCTTCATACCAATTTAGGTTTGACCATTTTTTTTTAAACTTTTTATTTTGAAATAATTATAGATTCACAGGAACTTGCAAAACAAAACATACAGGGAGATCCTCTGCACTTTGTGTATGTGTGTGTGACCTGTGTAGCTTCCTAGAGTCACCACCACAGCTGGTCCAGAACCGTCCTATCACCACAGGGTTCCCTCCTGCCACCCCTTTACAGCCACACCTTTCCCCTCTCCCCTGGCCACCACTGTTTAGTTCTCCAGCTTTGTAGTTTGTTATTTGAAGAATGCTATATAAATGGAATCATGGGGGTGCCTGGGTGGAGCAGTTAAGCCACTGACTCTTGGTTTCAGCTCAGGTCGTGATCTTGGGGTCGTGAGATCGAGCCCTGAGTGGGGCTCCACACTCAGCACAGAGAATGCTTGGGATTCTCTCTCCCTCACCCTCTGCCCCTCCCCACCCAAAATAAATAAATAAATAAATCTTTAAAAGCCTAAATAAATGGAATCATGTAGAGTGTAACCTTTGAGTTTGGGATTTTTTTCACTGCATAATTTGGACATTCATCTACATTGTTGCATATGTGAAGTTTGCTCCTTTTTACTGCTAAGTAGTATTCCATGGTATGGATGTAGCACAGTTTGCTTAGCCAAACAGGGACATCTGCATGGTGTCCAGATTCCAGAGCTGTTACGAATAAAACTGTTATGAACATTCATGTGTCAGTTTTTGCACAGACATGTTTTCATTTCTCCTGGTCGTATGCAGAATGTGGGAATGCGGTTGCTGGGTCATACAGCAGTGGTGTGTTTAGTTTTTAAGAAATTGCTCGATTGTTCTTCAGAGTGGTGTACCATTGACTTCTGTTTGATGAAAATATTTTGTAGCCTGGGTGGTTCAGTTGGTTAAGCATCCCGACTCTTGGTTTCGGCTCAGGTCATGATCTCAGGGTTGTGGGATTGAGCCCCGCGTTGGGCTCCACGCTCAGTGGGGAGTCTGCTTGAGGTTCTCTCTCTCCCTCTGAGCCTCCCCCGACTCATGCTTTCTTTCTCACTCTCTAAATAAATAGAATCTTTTTTAAAAACGAAAATATTGGGGCACCTGGGTGGCTCAGTCGTTAAGCGTCTGCCTTCGGCTCAGGTCTATCCCAGGGTCCGGGGATTGAGCCCCGCATCGGGCTCCCTGCTCGGCGGGAGGCCTGCTTCTCCCTGTCCCACTCCCCCTGCTTGTGTTCCCTCTCTCGCTGTGTCTCTCTCTGTCAAATAAATAAAATCTTTAAAAAAAAAATATTTTGTAGGATAACATTTTTATAATATGCAATGTATCTGCTGATTTTGGTAGCACACTTGTTGTCATTAATATATCTGGTTGCTTCTACTGATCTGAGGGGCAAAATGGCATTTCCCGATAGGCTTTGATTTAGGTCACCAGTCATTTTGATGGTCTTAATGCTTGAAGGAAACTCCCTTGGCTTTCACAAAACCCACACTAACTGCCCAAGTGAACCTCTCTTCTCTCTCTTCCTATTTCCAGAGAAGAGTTAGCCCCAAACCTGGGCTCTGAATCCTATCTATAGAGAGCCTCTTTTCTACCTTGTCTTTAGACCGACCCGTCTTATTGGTTTCTGCCTAAGTATTTAATCATGCTCAGTTCTCTCCCATCTTGAAATTCCCTTCCCTTTGACCTCGTCCACTACTCTCCTATCTGGCCACTCTTCCCACGCTATACCTCTTGACTCTCCTGACTCTCTCCCATTGCTTTGTCTTCCCCTCACTTCCCACCATACAGTACTGTAATCTCAGCCTCCCTGGTTGACTACATTGACATGGGCTTGCTGATGTCACCGGCAGCCTTCTTGTAGCTCAGTCTCATGTCAGTGTCTCTGTGTTGTTCTTACCCGACCTCTGAGTAGCATTCATTACCCGTGCTTACTTTCTCTTGGTAGGAATACTTTTTCCTTGGCCTGCTACCTCCTTGGACTGCTGCTCCTAATTGTCCTTTGCTGATGTCACCCCCTCTGCACATCCCTTAAATCTTGGGTTTGCTCAGAGTTCTGCATAAAGCTGGCTTTCCTCATTCTGGGTGATCTCACTGGCCGATGCCCACGTCTTCATCTCCACCCTAGACCTCTCCCCCGAGCTGCAGACCTGTATATCCTTTTGCCCCCTAGACACCTCCCTTAACTCTTTTGCAACCCCCTCATATACAGCACATTTAAAACAATGTATTCTCTTCCCAGCATCCTTGCCTCTTAAAAAAAAAAAAAGACAAAAGAACCCCGACTCCTTTTCCTGCAGTGGGGCCCCAGTATATTAATACCTTATATACAACAGTGGGAGTGCTGTTAAATCCCACTTGCATTTAATTGAGTTGCCAAATTCACCGGACCTTACCATTGTGCATTCAGTGCACGGCGTTCTGACCCATGCCTGTCTGAGCACTTTTGCCTCTGCCATCAGTTGACTTGGGTTATTCCCACTACTACCAATTATACTTTTTATGGTCAGACATTTAATTAAATATCACACAGACTGAAATTGAGTGGGAAAAGGAATTGTTTTTGTGAAAACTAAGTTGAATGCTTTGGAAAGTCCAGAAAATAAATTACTAAAATATTTGCTGCGGAATTAAGTGAGAGCAAGGTAACTGTAAAGGGCTAGTAAAACTAGTCCAAATCTAGAAGGATTCTGCCCTCCGCTTCTCTAGTGTCCAAGGTCTTGCTCCACTTCAACTAAACATTAGTCTGCAAGTGGTAATTATAGATGATGAAAGTGATTAGTGCAGAAAACATGACGTGGAATTCCAATCAGTAGGCTCAAACCCAGAGAAAAGCCCTATTTCCAAAGATTGGTGAATAAACATGCCTTTTTGCTTTAAGTTAAAATAAAGCGTTCACGTCTGTTATCTTGTTTCCTACTCTATTTGTATTGGTCCTGACAAAGGGCTTCTGCCGCTTCTTGCCTCTTGCAGTGATTGCAGGAACTGTTCTCCATCACCACTCCCCAGCTCACTGTCTTCCCCTGGTTTCTTCCATCAAGCTTCCCAGCTGGAAGCCTGAATGTTCGCCCCTTTGCTTTAAAACCCTTAGAACCCAGATTTTTTTAAACTAGTAAGTGAGGACATTTAGATCTAGCCTCCGCTTACCTCTCTAGTCTCGTCTCATCATTTTCTTGCTGCCATCCCCTTCCTTCACACTGGGTGCTTGAACCAGGTTGACTGAACTCGCTCTCTCGGCTCAGTGGGGGTGGTGGGATCTCTGCGTGCCTTGGGGTGGGAGGGTGCCAACAACACCCTGTAATTCCTGGTACCCTGTAATTCCCCCAAGTCTAGCATTTAGCACTGGGTAGTTAATTATTTGTGTACTTGGGTTCCCTCAGGCAACCAGATTGTGCAGTTCTGTGGAGATGGGGTCCATTCAGTAATCGTGTTTGCCACAGTCTCTACTTTCCAGAGAGTGGAGTGAACAGATGAGTTTTCTGAATACTGTCGGTTTCTCTGGAAAACACTTGAGTAAACAGCTTTGTTTCTTTTGTAGTTGCTGTCCCTGCTGGCCTTTGTGTGTGAGGAAGTCGTGTCACAGTGTACACTGTGTGGAGGACTTTACTTTTTTGAATTCGTAAGCTGCAGTGCCTTTCTTCTGAGTCTCCTCATCCTGATTGTGTACTGCACTCGCGTTTATGACCAAGTCGATTCTACCAAAGTCAAGCAGTCGGTAAGCGTGAGAAAAATAGAATCCCTTTACGAAGAACATGGCTCCTTTGGAATCTTGCGTAGTTTTATTCTTCAGAACAGTGCTGCTTTCAGAACTCCGTAGCACGAGAAGACACTCTCCATGGTTCCAGTTCTGCCCCTGAGCAACTCCATTTTCCCTGCCAAGCAGGGTGGGAGAGGGGGAAAGTGAAATCAGAAAGGGGAAAGGGGGAGACAGACTCGGTCAAGGGTTTACAGCTAATTGGTTTGATCTCATTCACACGAGGTATTTTTTTTTCTTTTTTTTTTTTTTTTTTTTTAAAGATTTTATTTATTTATTTGAGAGAGAGAATGAGAGACAGAGAGCACGAGAGGGGAAGAAGGCCAGAGGGAGAAGCAGAGCCCCCCGCTGAGCAGGGAGCCCGACGTGGGACTCGATCCCAGGACTCCGGGATCATGACCTGAGCCGAAGGCAGTTGCTTAACCAACTGAGCCACCCAGGCGCCCCTCTTTTTTTTTTTTTTAAACACGTATTTTTTAAAAACTAGGATTTTTGTCCCTTCTGATTTCTCACTTTTCAGAGCGTCACTCTTGGGTTCTACAGTTGTCCGTTGTGTACCTGCTGTGCGCCGGGCATTAGGCTAGACGTTAGAGAGAGTGATGAACTCATGTGAGGTATTTCTGGAGCTTCTCAAATAAAGCACCACATCATGCTGCCTATTTTGTTTTGATTTTGATATTATGAAAGAAGTTATCAGGGAGTGAATTAAGGCACTTGTTGAATTCACTGTTCAGAAATTTCCCTTTTAATGAAAGCACACATGAGAATTTTATTTTCACAGAATCAGTGATGCATAACTTTCTAAAGACAGTCTGCTGGTGCATGTTTTTGAGTATAGTGTGGATTTGTGAGATGACACATGATTCACATGTTTACTGCACTTAAGAAAGAATTGAGCAGTTTCCTTCTTCAGTAGTGTTGGAACTAAGCTAATAGTGGTTTGTGACAAGTACATGTCAGCGTTGACATATAAAAGCATTCACACCTCTGAGGGAAAAGATACAGTTAGGGTGAGTTTTTAACTATTAAGAACGGAGGATAACAAGATCAATACAAGCAGTAAGATTCTGTTAATTTTTTTTTTATTTTTATTATTATTTTTTTAATAGATTTTATTTATTTATTTGACAGAGAGAGAGCACAAGTAGGCAGAGTGGTAGACAGAGGGAGAAGGAGAAGCAGGCTCCCTGCTGAGTAGGGAGCCCGATGCGGGGCTCGATCCCAGGACCCTGGGATCATGACCTGAGCCGAAGGCAGACGCTTAACGACTGAGCCACCCAGGCGCCCCTAATTTTTTAAATTAATGCAGAGTAAGCATCGGGTCAGATATTAATATACACCTAAGAGATTTACTTTTTTCTATATACACTTTGGTGCCTTTTAAGTCTGGTGCTCTAAGAATCCATTACCTTCTTTTAACAGAATATTTTAAGTTTAAAAATTAAAAAGCAAAAAAAGTTGATACCACAACAGTTAAAAAAATAACTTTGAAAACCAGATTGGAGCTGAATCACATCCACCAAGCCTTTGATGAGCACATACATGCAGCTCTTGGTATGGCCGATACAGGACTGGCCCATTACCTTTCCTGATAATAGTTGCTGTCAGCACGGACTTGCGCCAGACACTTCATGTACTGTGATTTAGAATCCTCACACCATAAGGCTCCATTTTCCTGTTGAGGAAATTTGGGTTCAGAGTGGTTACATACCTTGTCCAAAGTTACACAGCTAGGGTAAAAATAAACTGAGACTGGAACCCAGGAAAGCCCTCAACACTCTGCATTCCATTCTCTGGCCTCCCCCGATTCCGGCTGGTACCAGCGCCCTACCAACTTGTGATGCTCTTGTGGCAAATGTTATCACCTCAGGGATCTCCCTATAATGATGGCAACAGCAGAACCCATTTATTGTATGGAATGCATATTAAGAGGATGCAGAGAATACCTTAGAATTTTTGTTAATTTTATTTGTAACCTTTGTAAATCCTTCCTTTTTACAGAGAGGTATTCGGTAAGATTTTTGGATGAGTGAAAAGTTTAGTAGTATATTTGAGCTGATTGATTTGTAGTTCTAGTGTATAAATTTATATTTTAAGCATTAAAGATCGAAATTATTTTTTCTTTTCTTATCTCTCAATGGCAAAACAGTATCACCGTCCATATTTTAGAAAGGTTTAGTCTTTAGTGTTGCATCTGTAATGTTTAAGAACATTGATCTTTTTGACAAGAAAACATTGATCTTTTTGACAAGAAACAATGTTTTCCGGTTTAATGGTTTAACTAAACTAAACAAAATGTAAAACATTTATTACATCAGAGGAGCATTTAAAAGTAATTTAAAAAAAAAACATTTTAGAGTAAGTACTGATCTTAAAATGTTGGAGGGGGGAATAAATCAGTCATTTCATCCTAAAACAGCTTTTGTAAATATTTTACTATATCTCTTTTGGGTCTTTTTTGTCTATTCATAGGTGATTTAAGAGTCATATATGCTGTACTTTCCACCTAACATAAGGATTTCATGTTTGTTTAAAAGGTTTAAAAATCACTTTTACTCTCAACTTACTAATGTACTTACATACTTTTTAACGTCAGAGAAGTTTTCTGTTTTACAGAGAATGTTTTGAGAGGGTGGTGGTGGTGGTAATGCCTAGGGAGTGGGAGGAATAAGCTTTTTGAAGGGAGAATCTTTTCTGTTCTGTGCTGTTGGGGCTCAGATTCTGTCAAGAGTAACAACAGCCAACACTTACGGGACATTTACTGTGTGCCTGGCACTAATCTAAGCACTTTCTACCAATTAACTCTAATCTTTAGAATCGCCTCTGAAGAACATACTGTTACTACTCCCATTTTGCAAATGAAACTAAGGAAGACAGATGTTAAGTAACGAATTCAAAGTCGTAGAGCCAAGAAGTAGCATGACTGGGATTTGAACTCGGTCTGGTTCTAGAATCCATGTTTCTTGAACACCACATTAGTCTGCCTCAAAATGGTTGTCTTGTTTAATACCTCCTTGAATGTACTCCAGATATTAGTAAATGGAGTTTTATTTGTATGTCACAGATATGAAATAATATTCAAAGGAACAGGAAAAACAGAATATTGCAGAAAAACCACCTCTTTTAGAAGCAAAGAGAAAATCTCTTACTTTGTTTTATAAATGTTAAGTGTACAATTGACAGTATAGGAATTCTGTATTGGATGGGTTATTGATATTAGGTTTAGTGGAGATTGCACTTCAGAAAACCCCGAAAGTATCAGACTTAAAACCCTTTGGAATGGCCATCATTTTACCAGTTTCTCCTCTGAGTCAAGTGTGCATGTCAAGCACTGGTTTCACTTGGCATCTGAGAGGAGCCATACAAGAGTGTGCCTGAGAGAACCCTTGGAAACTCAAGGAGAACTTCATGTCATGAACTGCATTATGAGGAGATATGGAAGCTTTTGTAGAGTAGATAAACTCATGATACAAGCTCATTTTGGGTTACTCACTTGGAACGATTGGAAGCAATATGTTATTGCAGAAAGCTTAAGTGTCTAGAAAACATACTATTGGCATATTTTATGTAGTTAATGATGGTGGTTCTTCTGATTCTCTCTTTTCCAGAGTGCTTTCAAAGCACTGAAGTACCCTCAGAGAGGCCATCCTAGCATAGAATACAGATCTTCCTCGACTTACAGTGGTTATTACATCCCAATAAACCCGTCATAAGTTGAAAAGACCCTGAGTCAAAAGTGCATTAATACACAGCCTCCTAAACATCATCGCTTAGCCTAGCCTGCCTTCAGTGTGCTCGGAACGCTTACATTAGCCTGCAGTTGGGCAACATCATCTACCACAAAGGCTGTTCGATAGTAAAGTGTTGATTCATGTAATTGGATACTATACTGAAAGTGACCAACAAAATGGCCGTGTGGGTACAGAAGGGTTGTCCGCGTACCTGTTGTTTACCCTCGTGATTGGTGGCTGACCCGGAGCTGCTCCCACTGTGCAGCATCACAATGGAGGATCGTCCCACACAGCGCTAGCCTGAGAAAGCATCCAGACTCACAGTCTGAAGTACAGTTTCTCCTGAACATGGAACATTTTTGCAACATTTAAAGTGAAAAATCATAAGTGCAACCATTGTAAGCCAGGGGCCATCTGTACTTTGAAAGGAAAGAAAAATTTTTTTGTTTCTAGTTTTTGGGGGTTTTTTTTGCTGGCAGTAAGATGATTTAATAAACCTTTGGCTTTGATAATTTAATATGTCCTTGAGAAAAAGACACACACACACACAACCTTTTGGGGAGCTGCTCTTATTAAAAGATTATCTTGTGATGTACTTTGAATATGCTCTGTGCAAAGTGTGGATAGTGTTCCTTTATAGGGAGGTTAGTGAATGCCTGATTTATGGAAAAGTTAGGAGCTGAAGTATGTAGGTTTGGGCTGTGTGAAGAAAAAACTGTCACAAAGGTTTTTAAAACTAAAAAACAAAAGTATTTGTTTCATCAACCTAACCATGTTCTTTATGCACACGTTACAGGATTTTTATATTACTATGGGAACAGGATGCGTGTTTTTGTTGGCATCCATCATTTTCGTTTCCACACATGACAGGACCAAAGCTGAGATCGCTGCAACTGTGAGTACCTTGTATTTCGAACCCTTGCTTAGTTTTGTTTCCTTGGAAATATGGAACTTGGAAAGTACTTGACAGGTGATACAATATGGGAGAGTAGTTTATCTTGTAATTTTTTAGTGTAATTTTGAACAGAGGACTTAAGAGCAAATAAATAGGATAGCCTTAGAAACCGAGAACCTGTCTTTAGACTTTAGAATAAAAGCCCCTTTACTCCACATATGAACGTGTCACTGCTAATGGAAGTGATAGAATTGACTTTATTATCCCGTACTTTTCTACTTTGCAGTCCAGCAAAAATATACTTACATGCCAGGTGCTGTTCTAGGTGTAGAGAATACACAGGAGAAATGATCCAAGGGTTCAGCCTTTATAATAAAAGAGATAGATAAGTAAATGTCTTTATCTGAAATCCTTGGGGAGGGGGCAGTTTTGTTTTGTTTTGTTTAGAATTCAGAATATTCTGGTTTTTAGAAAGATAATCTTGCACATATCATATCTCAACTTCAGAGGCCTGGGGCAGCACCCTATAATCCAACATGTTAATATTTCTGAAGCATGAATATTCACAGTAAAAAGGATAAAGACTGTAAGTAGTTTTACCTCGTGCCACTTTTGAGCCCAGTAAATTATGAAAACTTTACTTTTGTAGCTTTCTGGATTTGAGAGTTACAAATCAAGGATCATGCACCTGAATTGGTACCAGTGTTGTGAACGTGAATAACTGATAACTGAGTAACAAATCCTCTTGCACGTCAGCTGGGTTCCAATTAATCCTTGGTTCATGACAAAACTGAAGTTATAATTAATTGACTTGTCAGCTAGTAGATCATTAAAACTACTTTTAATTACAGAACAACTCAAAAGGAGTTCAGAGCCTTGCATGGTTCTACCTACCTGTTCATGTGAGCACAGTTTATTAGCACACATGTAAAACATGTAAAACAAAACAGAAATGAAATTAATGCTGAACCTTGACTCATTCCAGCAATAAGTAATATTTCTGCATGGGCACATGAACCAATGGGTACATGAAGAGAAATGTCAAAGTTTTAATAGACCCTTTGGTTAATTTCAGTTTATATACATATTTTTGTTGCGGAGGAGTATTAATAAGGGTAATCAGTAAAATGTTTTGTGGTGTGGAAATGTATTACTATAAAATCCTTGGAGGGGGCCACCTGGTTGGCTCAGTCAGATGAGCGGCTGACTCTTGGTTTCGGCTCAGGCCATGATCTCAGGGTGGTGAGATTGAGCCCTTGCCTTGGGCTCCGCGCACAGCGGGGAGTCTGCTTGAGACTCTCTCCCTCTCCCTCTGCTCCTCCCCCAGCTTGCTTGCTCTGTCTCTCTCTAAAATAAATAAATAAATAAATCTTTAAAAAATAAAATAAAATCCTTGGAGGAAGTGAAATAGAGTTGAGGAAAGTTGAGTTGAAGGGGGAAAGAGAGCATGGCATGAAATTACCAGCTATTAAAACAGAGCTTATTGGTGTGTGACAATAAGGTGATGTGTTAGATTAGTGCAGTATTTAGATTTCATTGGATATATTTAAGAGTTAATGGTAGTTTAAAAACTCAGTATTTATAATATGCTGGAAATTACCTTTTGTAACTATTTAAATTATGAAAAAATTTACAGACTTGAGTGAGGGAATCCATTTAAAAAAAAAATTGTGAAGTATGTGAGCAAAAGCTCTGGAAGATCATTTGTCTGGATGATATGGCGTAGAGGGCGCTGCTTGGACTAAAGCTCTCGAGGGGGTTAGGGATGACTTCACAGACAGGGTGATATCTGGTCTGTCCTTAGAGCATGTAATATGTTTGCCGGGCAAATAAAGGGATAGATGCCATCAAGCCAAAATGAAGACTCCAGAGGGGAGAAGTGACTTGGGTTTGGAGATGTGGGATTGATAATTTAAATGGAGGTTGGATGTGTTGGGGCTATGGGGGTGAAATCATGAATTTGGAGTTGAGTTTGCTTTACAGTGAGATGAGGCAGAATGCATATTCTTTAGGATAGAGGGATTGGGTGTGAAGGGTCGAGAAACTGGAGCAGATGACAACAAAATGTTAAAAATCTAGAACAGGGGCACCTATGTGGCTCAGTCTGTTAAGTGTCTGCCTTCGGCTCAGGTCATGATCCCAGGGTCCTGGGATCGAGCCCCGCATCGGGCTCCCTGCTCAGCGGGGAGTCTGCTTCTCCCTCTGCCTCTGCCTGCCGCTCTCCCTGCTTGTGCTTGCTCTTTCCCCTTCTTCTGTCTGTGTAAAGTAAATCTTTAAAAAAAAATCTAGAACAAACTGCTGGTTACCAGAGGGGAGGTGGGTGGGGGGATGGGTAAATAGGTGATGGGGATGAAGGAGTGACTTGTTGTGATGAGCACAGGGTGATGTATGGAGGTGCTGAATCACTGTATTGTACCCCTGAAACTAATATTATGCTGTATGTTAACTAACTGGAATATAAATAAAAACAAACAATAATAAAAATCATGGAGAGATGGGGTGTTAGAGGTGGAAGGGACTTTAGCCATTACCTACATAATTTTCTCTTTTAACAGAGCAGTTCTTTGGCTCCCATTCCTTTAAGGGTTTTGCTAGTGAAGATCTCTTCTTGACAGAATTCTCAGAATGTTTGATCATATGTTAGAAGAGTACAATGAGGAAGTGATTTAAAGGAAGAGGAAGTAGGTAGTGGTGTCATGTTGCTGTGTCATTATTACAGTGTGACAATTCACTGGAAAATATTTTTTAGGTAATTTAACCTAAAAGTATCTTCAAAATAGAATTTCTGTTGATCAGTCAATGGATATTGATTACTTCTTGCCATTGTCACCTGCGCTCAGCTCCCTACTCACTCATTTCCCTTACCTCCTCTGTGGGTCAGTCTAACCATTGCTAATAATCTTGTGTTTTGTATCATTTTATAAGATTTTGGTTTTCCTCTATTAACCTTAGTTTCACAGATTGGCACCCCACACATACACGTGCACACACACACGTAAGACAGGACATCTCTGTTTTGGGAAACTTCAACTAATAGCCATTATTCTAGAATTTCTTTTTGTAACATCTATTTTTTTGATGCCCTTAAAAAGTCTTTTATTACTAAGGTTAAGAATAATGTATATAAGATAGGGGCGCCTGGGTGGCTCGGTCAGTTAAGCACCTGCCTTCGGCTCAGGTCATGATCCTGGGGTCCTGGGATCGAGCCCCACATCAGGCTCCCTGCTCCGCGGGGCGTCTGCTTCTCCCTCTGCCCCTCCCCCTACTCGGGCTCTCTCTCTCTCTCTCCCTCCCTGCCCCTCCTCCCGCTCATGCTCACTCGCTCGCGTGCTCTCTCTCTACACTCTCTCTCTCAAATAAATAAATAAAATCTTTAAAAAAAAAAAAGACGAATGTGGATTAAATTGACGAATCATCTTGCTTGTATAAAACACTACCAGAGCCAAGTAGGAAATGTGAGATTATATTCCAAATCTGTCATATAAACCCTTGTTCTTTTTTCTCCTCAGGTGTTTGGATTTCTAGCAAGTATTATGTTCCTGTCTGACGTTGTCATTATGTTCTGTGAGAGACGACAGGAGTCCCAGATGAGGAAACCAGAGGCTACCAGGAGGGCAGGGCCCCTCACAGAACCCCTTAATGCTTAAGGACTTTGGGGACTGCGTGTTACATAAGGTATTGACTGTGCCTGAGCCCTGGCCGCTTGTGTAGAATTTGTGTAATTGTTAAGCCACTTCTTTTGGAGAGCAAGGGGAAGGGCAGGAAGGCAGTTTTATTAACATTGGCCTGTGTGTCAGTCACCACAAATTAGGCCAGAGAGTTTTTGGGCTTAAAAAAATTTTTTTTAAATAACAGTCTGTCACATGAAATGGTTCTGTTTTTGTTTTGGAGGCGAGGACAGTTGTTTCTTTAAATCACATAGCTCAACTGAAGATAATTTATTCTGTCGTCGTTACTAGGCCTAGCTTTCAAATTAAGGCTGCACAGCCAGCATGATTAAGTTCATCCATTTAGAAATTGTTTCATTTTTAAATTAATTTGCTTAGCCAGGATTTTTTTTTTTTTTTGATGATCAGATAAAATTTAATGTATATTTAAGAGATCACTATTTAAAATATTGGTCTAGATTTTTTTTTCCCTTAAAAATGTAATACCCAGGCTTTACTGTATCTCAGCCTTAAAATTATATTGTTACATTTTAGGATAATAACTCTTTCTGAGACCTTTTATAGCCTGATAGAAACTGTATGGGAGGTGTTGGTATTTTATATGTATAAAAGCAACAACATCAGAAACCACATGTTTTTACTGCACTTTGGTGGTTGTTGATAAGCAAAAAAAAAGTTTATATAACACACAGAAAAATGGAAGAAACTCTCATGGCTAAGGACCAAAGATAAAGAAGATACACTTTTTGCACAATACAGTGAAAGTAATTATAAAAACAGGCTTCAACCACCTACCACTGTCTGAAGAGATAAGTTCATACTATGAGTTAGAAATTGGTCCATTTCCTTACTGGCATATGGTTATTTCTACTGAAGTTAATACAGCTCTGCAGGCCCCATTCAGAGTTTTCTTTTAAGCCTCCCCTCTTTTTAAAACCCCAGCCTTTGATTTTTCATCTATTTGAGATTCTCCCTTTTCTGTCTCTTTATCCACATGGTCCATACACTGCTTCATCACCCGACAGAGGTGAGCCTCTAGCTGTGACTCTTGCTTGATGGCAGTGGTCTTTAGGTGGTCCAAAATTTGGGGCCCTTTTAATTGCATAGAATATGTAGCAGGATCTTTAGGGTTCTTGTTCCCACATTGGGCATTACTCTAACTTCTCTTTGGGGGAGCCCTTCTTAAGAAAGTGAGCATCTAGCAAATCCTGCCCAGGTTAATACTGATGATGGTGTAAGGGAGTAGTCTACCCATTCTCAAGAGACACTTCCTAACTAGTTCTGATAATTTGGGAGCATTGTCTCTTGCTGGCAGGTTGTCTTAGACCCAGCCAGACAAGGCACTCAAGACAGGACCTTTCTGACCAAGTGGTTCACAGAGTAGACCTCTCTTGTCCTCCTCTTGGATTTTTGACTCAGGACTCTAGAGTTAAGGCAATGAGCCCATGCGTCAGGTACTTCAGGACTTTGGTGGAGGTCTCCTGGGCTAGCTGGGCTGGGTTATCTATTGGAAGGAGCGGAATTATGTTTCCAGTGAGACAATTTAGTGACCCTGTCCTTTTTAAATTTCTCATTTATGTGTTGTCGATGTGGCGAATGTGGTGGTCAGAATTCATTATGGCCAAACACAGCTTCTCCTGTCTTTACTGACTCAGGACCTTATCCCTTTGTACCAGAGCTCGGGTGCTAGCTAGTTCTGGTGGGTAGTCACCACTGCCGCCTCCCTGGGAGATAATGAAACCGATTACTGATGCTGTCGTTACTGGGCATACCATCCAAGAGAGGAGAAATAGCCTGGGTCTGGGCTCCAAGAATAGAGTGGTGCAAAAATAACTCACTTCTGGTCGGCAGGTTCTGGAATTTCCCATCTAACTGTACCACTGTCATTTGAAATACCACCGAGACCCAGCTGGGTTTCGCAGCAAATGGTCTGGGCTACCTCAGGGGCCTCTCGTGCGCATGGATTTGGTTGAGGTTGATGGACATGTCCCCGCCGGCCTCACACATGGAGCGCATTGACATTGAACTTCAGCTCTGCTTGTTCTGAGGCTTTGCTTCCATTTGTTTGATTGGAGCACAAGTGAGCCTCATAGCTGCCACTTAATCCTTCCCTTTTCGGGAAGATCATATATTCACTAGTACTTTTGGTCACTCCAGAACTTCTCTTCATATTGTTTGTTATGGGACCCATGACTGATTAGCCTCCCTCTTCTGTTATAGAAGGAATGAGAGGAAAAAGACCATGTGGAAAATAAAAAGTTTTCAAGGAGAACTTGGGACCAAAACCCCTCCTATGTCCAAAACAGGGCACACTCAATAAACTGAAAGTTATCATAATTTTTTATTAACAGCCATGTTAGACTTAATTTGTTATATTTTGTACAAATAAACTGTTTAGAGTGGTTCTTAAAAATTATAAGGGAAATGCACATACAGTATAAAAATTTTATAATTGCTGTACTTAAATTATGTTCTGTTTGGGGACTGGGAAATGTATTTTTACATTGTTTATAGCCAATCGCTTTTGTATTTATCAATTTAAATCCTGTGTGTCTTTTTTTTTTTTTAATCTTGCTCAATGTCAAATTTTGTAGTCTTCTTTTTAAATAAATCCATTTTATTGTCTGCCTTTGTAGTTGTTTCATTGTTACTTCAGAAGCCTGATGCTCAGGGTGCCTGGGTGACTCAGTCAGTTAGGCAGCTGCCTTCAGCTCAGGTCATGATCCTGGAGTCCCAGGATCCAGCCCCACGTCAGGCTCCCTGCTCAGCGGGGAGTCTGCTTCTCCCTCTGCCCCTACCCCCTCTCCTGCGCGCGCTTTCTCTCTCTCTCTCTCTCTCTGCCTCAAATAAATAAATAAAATCTTAAAAAAAAAAAAGAAGAAGCCTGATGCTGAGATGAAAACTTTCTCCAGACTTCTAGGAGTTGGCTCTACAACCGTGGTAAGTCCCTGTGTAGAACACTGAACTGGGGGTCCACCCAGGTGTGGGGCACAGGAAACAAACCCTCTTCCTACCCAGGCGCCGCCCCTCCCGTTGCCAAGACGGAACACACCTTCAAACGGTATTTTTAAGGAGCCATATAGGAAAAGTCACAAAGCAATAAACACCTTGAAATACTTGCAAAGAAGCATATTGGGACTCTCCCATCACATCTCTCGATGTGGCTAAACAATGCTAAAAACAAAATAGGCACATTCTCTTTCAGACTGTCCAGTGACTGGGAAAGTGTGAAGCAAAACCAGGGTGGTTCTGGTAAAGCTGCAATCGTTTGTGTCGTTGCAGAATTCCTGCCTCCGGTCTGGACGAGAACAAGATCTTTATTGTCATCAAGAACTCCCTGGAATTTGTACATTCTTCAGAGTTTTGTGTTTTGTTTCGATAAAGAACATTGTGTATCAACGTGCAGTCAACTTCGAGGAGCAAAAATGTAATTTAAATAGGTCTTAACCAGTAAGGACAATGTCTTTCCTAAGAAGCCCGGGTAGGGCAGTTCTGTGACTGGTCAGAGTTCAGTGACTCAGTGGTATTATCAGGCGCCCAGACTCTTTCCATGTTTTTCTGCCCATCCATCTTCTGCTGTGAGTTTTTATCCTTAGGGTTGACCCTTGATGGTGTAGCAAGATGGAGGCAACATGTCCAGACATCGTCCACTTGCACGACAATGTCCAAAGGCCCGAAGGGAAGAGATTGTGTATTTCTCTGTCCCGAAGGTGTTCCTTTTTCCCAGAAGCCCCTCAGTGGACTTCACCTACTTGCCTTCTACTAGAAGACTTTCAATGCCCATTTCTAAATCGCTTACTGACCTGGAGAATGGCATTACTGAAGAAATGGCCTAAAGTAATCCAGATTCCTCTCCTTTGATGGGAACACCCTTGGAAGCATATAGCCTTCCATTACCCGAACAGATTGGTTCTGTAGCAGGAGAAGGGCCACTGGCCTGGGGTTCAACAGTATCTGTCATAAGCAGGTTGAGGATCGGGCCCCAGCTAGGGGAAATAAAATTCCATTTAAGAACATTTCGCAGGCCTGACTACCCCAAAACAATTTAAAATAGAAAAACTAACGGTTTTGATGTCTAGACTAAATTATAGTTGTACAAGTAATGGGTGCCATAGAAAATTGGTTTAATAAAAGATGGTAAGTATTGTTCTTTTCCTGAGATCTTCACTTTTAATTGTGGGACTACGTCAAGCACCGGAAGTACGGAAGATCAATACCCTGTTGTAGACACCACCCAACTTTAGTAGATCTTAACTTTTTACCAGATTTTCTTGAAAGGTCCTTGTTTAAAACAGAAAATGAAGTTTCACTTGTGAAGTACCACCACCTCGAATTTTGCTCTTTTTACTTTTCCAAAGGCAAACACTACCGTGCATTTGGTGGCTATCTTTCCTGCTTTGTCGTCTGTGCTCTCTATAGAGATGTACCCATAAGCAATGTATAACATGGTATCTATGCTGTATTTATCCTTTTACAGATGGCTTTCTTCAGTCAGTAGTATTTTGAAATGTATCTGATACATGCAGCTCTAGTTCATTCATTTTAACTACTCCTTGGAATTCCATTGAATGGATATGCCACAAATTACTTACCTCTCCTCTGTTGATAGAAAACTTTTAATGTGGTTTATTTTTGACCATTTCAACCAGTGTTGCAGTGAACAAACATTTGAACATCTCACGCATATGTGCAAGAGTTATATATAGAATGTGTACTTAGAAATAAAACTGTTGGGTCACAGTTTGTGTGCAATTCCAACACAGCGAAATATTTCCAAATGGTGTCCAAAGTGGAGACTTCTCAGCAGGGTACGGGGGTGCTTGTTTCATTATTCTTGTCTTGCACTGAGTTAGTTCGGCTGAATAGTTCTGAGCTGGGATGGAAGTGGTCTCTCATTTGATTGTACACTCTCCTTATTACTGGTGAGTCTGATCATCTTCTCATTTGGTTGTTGACCTTTTAGGCTTCCCCACATCAAAGAGTTGCTCGTTCATATCCTTTGCCTTTCTTTCACATTGAGGTTTTTTTTTTTTTTTAACTCATTTGAGAATTTTTGACATATTATGGATGTTATCCTTTGTTAGTAATAAGCCTTGGAAATATCTTCTCAACATCTGTATATTTTAACTTCACGTCTTTGCTTATTGATTCTTGTTACCTCAAGGTCAGAGATGTTCTCTGCTTTCTAAAATGTTTAAAGATTTGCATTTTATATTTAGTACTTGAATGTACCTTGATTTCTGTTTGTGGTGTGAATACCACATGCCATCTGATTTCTCGTGTTAGCAAGTGACTCTTTGCTCCTCTAAGAGACAGAGTTCCCTCTGTCATTTACCAGGTTTATGTATATGTGTGGGCCCAGGGCTGGCTTTCTTGGGCTGTTTTTCTATACCTAGGCTAATACCACAGTCTTGATAAAGTGTTAATATCTAATAAGTTCAAAATTGTTCTATTCTTGGCACTTTTTAAAAAAGATTTTATTTACTTATTTGAGATAGCACAAGCGGGTTGTGTGGGGGCAGAGGGAGAGGGAGAAGCAGACTCCCCACTGCAGCCTGATGTGGGGCTCAATCCCAGGACTCTGGGATCATGACCTGAGCTAAAGGCAGATGCTTAACCAACTGAGCTGCCCAGGCACCCCTATTTTAAAGACTTTTTAAAGAATAGTTATAGATTTGCAGTAGAATTGAGAGAAAGGATACAGAGGTACTCCACTTTTTACTCTAAAATTTTACGATAGGTTTGGCAAGTTCCATAAAAAGCCCTCATTAACTTTTTCTTGGAATTGCATTGAATTTATAGATTAATTTTTGGGGAAATGATTTATCATTAAACTTCATCATGAACCTAGAATCTCCACTGATTTGGGTCTTTTATTGTTTTTTAGTAAAGTCTGATGGTTTTTTTTTTTTTTTAAGATTTTATTTTTAAATAAAATCTTCCCAGCGAGAGAGGGAACACAAGCAAGGGGAGTGGGAGAGGGAGAAGCAGGCTTCCCGCAGAGCAGGGAGCCCGATGTGGGGCTCGATCCCAGGACCCTGGGATCATGACCTGAGCCGAAGGCAGACGCTTAACGACTGAGCCACCCAGGCACCCAAGTCTGATGGTTTTCTTCATAAAGGTCCTGCACGTCTTTTGTCAGATTTATCCTAGATACTTCATTTCTGCAGGTTTCCAGAATGGGATCTTTATTCTAAAAATTACATATTCTGGTTAGAATAGTGGGATGGGATTGTGATAGATTGTTATTGATCTTGAATCCAGCACTGTTGCTGGCATCTCTTGTTACCTCTGAGAATTTTTGGATTCCTGTAGGATGTCTCACATCCTGGATTTATTTGTGTCCTCATGTCATTTAACCTGTTCCTCTCTTCCCTGTGTTTCCTCTAACCGAAAGAGAGCTCTAAAGGCTTGCTTAAAATCAGATTAGTCTTTTCCTTTACTTAAGGTTTTCTGGCGGGTGATGCTGTGGACTTCACCAGGCTCTCGAGCAGGCCTGCACTAACTGTACCCTTTGTGGTTGGGGGGCTGACATCGGATCCCTCCCACCACCAAGGTTCCGATCAACTTTGTAGTTCAAGGTTTCCATCCCTTGACCTTTCTCTACATCTGTTATCAGAAGTTGCAAAATGGTGACTGTCATTCCTGCCACTTTTATTAGCTAAAATTCTTCAGTAATGCTCTTCACACTTGTAGCACACATATTTGACGTTCTAAAAACAACGGTAATCGGTACTCCTACTCATCTCCTGAACGATACTAAGTCCTTAGAAGTAATGCCCATCAGTTCTTCCTGTCTACTGCTACTTCCTGTCTTCTTCCTGTCCACTGTTAATGGCCTAGTAGTTTTTGCTTGATCGTGTTTTAACACCTCCCTCGCCTTCCACGAGTTCGTCTCAGTGCTTTTCTCTAGATGTGGTTGCTTCACATAACCATGGATATAACATAAATATTGTGCCTGTAATTAACTAGTTATGTGTTTCCATGGGGGCCACATTCAATTTATTATGTCATCACTAGCCCAGTCCTGGGTGGCCCAAACACCCGACCATACGGCTAGGCCATTAGTGACAGCCCATGAGCCGGCATACAGGTGTTCACGAGATCCCAGGGAGGTGAACGCTGGCTAGAAGTCCCACGTGTTCAGCCCATTGCACGGGGTGTCCACAGCTGTGGGCCGTGACCCGTTTACCACCCCTGGATGGCTTTAGCGTTGCAGAGGACCTGCTCGCCTTGGAGGTGGGTGGGCTCTTTCATCACGGATTCTTGTCAGCTGGCTTATTTGGTAGGTGAGACCTTCATTTAACCAGCAGTTCATTAGGGAAAACACTATTTCTGTCTAATGGGTGGGCAACCACCTGTTTGTGAAGATGGTTAAAGGCTCAGGGTTTGGCCCTTCATCAGAAGATCCATTTTCTTCTCAGGAGAGGACTTTCTGGATCTTGTCCCACCTATGGAATCTAGTTCAGAGTTGCCAGATGAGAATGTCAAATTGGACACGGTTTGATTTAGGGCCCAGGAATGCTAGCAGTTGACTCTCGGCAGCAAGAGGAAGTCCTCAAATTCCAAAGTTCACAGGCCCAGAAGTGGAGTTTTCATCGCTGGAGGCACCAGTCAGCTGGGTGATCAGTCAGACGCCTCTAGTTCCTTGAAGTCTGAGGGAGACAGGCTCTAGGGGAAGGCATTTACTGCTGCCTGAATTGCCCCTATGATTTCCTTGTTGTGGCCTTCACTGAAATGGACACATGTCTGGTGACTTGAGGTGGAGGCTGGAGGAATAGTCCCAGGTTTGGGACATACTGTCCCCGATAGTTAATATGCAAAGCAGCCAGTTTGAGTGTGGGGCCACTTCTCTTATAGTTGGTGGCTACTATAAAATTTGTCCTAACTTTTTTTTTTAAAGATTTTATTCATTTATTCATGAGAGACAGAGACAGGGAGAAGCAGGCTCCCCACGGAGCAGGGAGCCTGATGCGGGGCTCGATCCCAGGACCCTGAGATCATGACCTGAGCCAAAGGCAGACGCTTAACGACTGAGCCACCCAGGTGCCCCAAAGATCTTTTTTTTTTTTTTTAAGATTTTATTTATTTGTCAGAGAGAGAGAGAGCACAAGCAGGGGGAGCAGCAGACAGAGGGAGAAGCAGGCTCCCCGCTGAGCAAGGAGCCCGATGCGGGACTCGATCCCAGGACCCTAGGATCATGACCTGAGCCGAAGGCAGACGCTTAACCAACTAAGCCCCCCAGTTTGTCCTAACTTGATTGTGAAATAGCTCCTTGAGCTGTGACACAGCTTCCAAGATGATCGCTTGAAAGGCAGGACACTTGGATTCCGTCCTCACTTAGGGCCCATCTGGCTTTCAGCAGCGGTGCTTGGGTGGCATGTAATGCAGCAAAGGCAGTTTTCTCCGTGGGGCTGTCATGGAAATGCATAACCACCGGAAGTTCACATTATTATGCTAGCTGTGTCCCAAACACTGATGATCTGTCATTGGAGAATTCAGAGCAATATAAGTGTATGTTGTCACTCCTAACAAGATCTGAAAATCAAGTATTAGCAACGCCGTCAGCTGCAAACCAAGAACCAGGTATGATGGTGGCAACACATCCCTTCGCTTTGATGATGCCGCTCACTGTGGAAATGGACAAGACCATGTTCTTTAAGCTTCCACAGTCTACGGTGAAGCCGGCTTGCGCTGGCTGGCCAGGGTGTTCCACTGAAGGGAAGCTCTGAAGCTTTGCACGGCACCCCTGGCAAGATGAAACCTTGTGCGCGAAGACAATGTACTTTTTCTTCTCCCAGGAAAAGGCACGGTTTCCATCCTCATGCTTGGCAAGCTTTATGGGTAAACACCACTCTCGGCTCGGCCTCTGAGTGACCCTTATATGAACCACCAATAGAGGTCGCCATGAGTGTGTCCTGTGAGCAGGTTCTTGCAAAAGAGCAGCGAGCACAGTCCAGACCAAAAAACAAAACGCCCACAAAACCACAAAACTACAGCCAGGATCTAGTAAGTTGGGGAATATTCGGGGCTTCCTCCAGAGTGGGGTAGAATCCGGAGACCCCGTCCCACACCTGATTCTTGTCCCTCCTTGTCCCGCGGCTAATTGGTGCAGTCGGAATGGGACCAGCTCAGATTGAGGTCTTTGCTCCACGGGACCTGTGAAATCTGCCCCAGGTTTTCGCTTCTGCTGTTCTGTGCGCCCTCGCAGCCCCCAGCCAGCCCAGCTCCGCCAGCCTCTTCATTCTGTCTTCCCTTGCCTCTTAGTCCTAAAATATATGGCCATGGGCAAGGTTTTTTGTTTTTTTTTTCCCCTGCACTGCCTTTTTTCTGGCATTCAGTGGCCTCATCACCCAGGATTTTTATTTTGTAGGAAATCCACGTCTTGTCAAATGACTTGCCTGTTTGAGAGTTTTGGTGGCTTTCTGTCCCGCCCACCCCGCAGGGCCTTCCTGGTCTTTCTCTTTCCAGACCCCTGGCCATTCACCTCTCCCCAAGGCTCTATACTTGGTCCTTGGGCCACTTCCACCCAAGTGGATGATCAGATGCACTGCACGGAGCTCTGACTTTTGGAGTTATTTCCCCTCACTCCTGTCTTCCAAGGACACCCCCTGAGTAAGGCTATTCATGCAGCCACCACGTATTTCCTGCTTCTTGTGCCCACGGATCCAGCCCAACGAACCACGTGTGGCAGGAGTGAAGCTGGGAAGGAGAGAGCCAATAGAAGGATGCGTAGCCGAGTTGGCCACCACTGTGTGACTCTTCCCTTGGTCCTGATGAGGGAGCAGAGGGCTAGCTGAGGACAAAGCAGAAGCTGACACCCTACACACACACACACACCCACACACACCCACACACACACCATGTGGTATGTGTGACATTCCTCAGGCACTCCTGGTTGCCCTAAAGGAAAAACGAATGGTTAACTGATAGAGATCACAGTCTTGCAGGACAGGAATCTCCTTCAGTTTACGAAAGTCTTCGCAATTTACAAGGACAAAGCATTTCTATCAATGGCCTAGCTTCCAGAAGGGAATGTAGATACAATTAAATGTCCTTATAATTTGCAGCCCATTGACAGATACTTGAAGAGGGCGAAGTGTAATGTTTCTCCAGGAAGCTCCCAACTATCTTACTTATCTACGCTTACTAGAAGGAAAAACAACCTTAACTTGACCTTGGCAAGGCCTCTGGTATCCTGTGAGTCTTTAACATACAAAAATCCTTTTGAAACCTCCCTTTTCCTTACCTCCCCCAACTCCCAAGTATATAATCAGCCACCCCTCACAACTCCAGGGCAGCATCCCTTTCTGCCCATGGGTCCTGTCCCCAGGCTTTAATAAAATCACCTTTTTGCCCCAGAGATGTCTCAAGAATTCTTTCTTGGTCGTGGGCTCCGGACCTCACTTATATTCTAAAACTTCATCAGTCCCACGGAACTGTCTCGGAGAAGTGATGTAAAACCTGTCTGAGGACAGTTTGTCCCGGGAGAGGAGAACAGACGTATCCACTGACTCCTGTGTCCCATCGGCGGCTACTGCCCCCCAGGGCAGGCACTCTCCTGCACTTGGGGGTTGCACAGTGTGGGTGCTGGCTGGGAACCCCGGCAGCGTCCACAGGAAAGCTCCCACGTGAGAGTCCACGGGCGTCAGCTGTGTGGTTACGACGGCATGAAGTTGGTCACAGCCCTTGCAGGACCGGCACTGCAGTGGTGGCTGGATCAAGACTCGTGAGGCCCAGAGGATGTAAAGTGTTGCATAAAGGGGGAAAGGGGGTGTCTGTTACCGCTACGTAACGGTAAGTGAATGAAGTCCCAAAAGATTTCGTTTGGCGCGATGACCATTTCATTTAATTACAAATAACTACTGTAGTTGTCTGCACTTTCTAGGCAATCCATATAACTGCAATAGAGCTATATAATAAGAAAAGCAAAGATGCGGTGAATGGGAGGGTTGGGAAGTTATGCTGGGAGAAGAGAGACGCGGAGGGGTGAGGAAACGGGTAGTTGGCCCAGTCACAGTTCAAGGTTAAAAGCCGCGCTGCGCCCCGCTGCCACAAGAGGGCGCGCGCTGCTAGGTGTGGACGCGCCCGGCGGCCACGTGCGCCGCCGCAGGGTTTTGTTTTCGTAAAAAGGAAAGTTGAGGCCAGCTGCGAGAGGGGTGGCAGGGCACCAGCGGGCGCGGCTGCTGGCAGGGGACCCCGGGGACTCCCCGAGGAGGGCCCCCGCCCCGCGCGCTGCCCTGGGTTTCGGGAGGAAGCAGGTGCCGGGCCGCGAAGCGTCGGCTCGCTGCGGCCTCAGCCCTGACTTCCTGGGGCGCGACAGACACCCTCGGTCCCCAGAGCCCGCAGGCCCCGCAGGGTGGCAAACCCAGGGCCCGCGGGCGGCGCAGAGCCTCCGCACGGGCTTGGTTCGGCCTGAAGCGTCTCTTTTAAAAGTTTGTTTGGCAGCCTTTTTAAACTCAGGAAATGTGGAGCCTAAAAATCCAGACTTCCCCGTCTCTCGGGCACTCAGGACATCTGGCAGCCCTGGAGTGCTACCCCCCGCTCCCAAGCACCCCCTTCCCCGGGGAAGGGAGGGGTTTTCATCGTTTTGGTCAGGTGGATATTCAGCGGGACCATTATTCTGGCTGTTACCTGAGCCAAGGGGCACACTTGATACCGCATTTCCTTTTTTGCACAACTCTGCAGTGGAGTTAACCGTGGTCTTTCTCATTTGCGTAATTCTCCTGGACAGAGAAAATTACAGTAAAACCCGAGCGAGCCACCAGTTGCCCCCTTCACCTCACAAGGTCCAAACGCTCCAGTTAGCCTCCTGGTGGCCTTCGTGAGGAGGCCTCTCCATGTCCCCTCTCCCAGCCTGGGCTGGTTGCTCTAGCCAGCCCCCTGGTGCCCAGCCTGGCAGCAACCTGCCTCTCAGGGGGTTCTGAACGTTTAGTTTTGTTTTTTGTTTCGTTTTTAAAGAGAAACCCCCCTTTTCAATCTAAACTGTATGAAACTCCACTATGTAAAACAGGAAAAAGGTATCCATATAAATGGCCAGCTTACAGTTCTATATACTTACTGTAAGGTCAGTCCATAAGAACGGGATTAATTTGAAAAGCCCACAATTTGGAGTAAGAGCACTGGGGCTGTAGCCTCATCTCTGCATTCATTCCCCTGCTTTGTCTTGGCTGTGCGGGTCGGAGAAATCCCGCTCCACCCAGGACACCCAGGACGCGGCAGGTTCAGAGACACTCACCTGGAGGCGCGAGGCCAGGGTCCCCTGAAGCTGCCCAAGGTGAGGGAGGCTGGGGGGGGGGGGCGGGCAGGAGGGTCGAGGGGTTCCAGGGTCAGTGTTTGCTACTGAGAGCAGGAGAGTGTGTGGTTTAAGGGGTTAACCTATTTTGCACATAAAATCAGACAGCCACGATCCCCCTGAAGCACCCCTGAGAGTTCACAGGATGTTCAAAGTGCTGGTTGCTGAGGAGAGGCCCCAAAGGCCCTTGTGTTTCCATGGCAACAGTCAGCTTTTCATGCTGGGGAGGAGGCCTGGGTGGGAGATGGTGGTACAGGGGATGGGCCAGCTCGGGGTCATCTTAGCATCCTGGCTGGAGGGCTGAGCAGGTAAAGGTGTCTGGAAGAGAAGCTTCTAGCACACGGCTGCAAGCACAAGGAGTGTGTCAGGCCCTGGCAGGGCCTCCCTCAGGAACACACTTGTTCCGCCTGTGGACGAAGCCAGTTGGCCCAGGCCAGCTCTGGCCTGGCCGTTCCCCGGGTACGGTGGTCACACGCCAGGCCCAGGGGAGGGCTGGACCCGGACTCAAATCCCAGCTCTGTCGCCAGCCTGGCTTCCCTCTCGGCTTTCTCCTTGGGTCCCCGCCAGCCCGCTCAGGGTAGGTGTGGGCAGTTTTATTGCTGCTCACACCAGCCCGCTGGAGAGAACCCCACCAAGGCCATCTCAGAGGGCCTCTCTGAGCAGGTTTTTCTTGTGGGTGGCAGAGGCTTCCCCAAGGGAGAGCGCCACCCTCCATCTTCCCTCCCTCCCCAGGGAGGCTCTGCCCGCCAGGGAGCTGGCTGACTGTGGGGGAGGATGTGGGCAGACCAGCTTTGGCCTGGTCTCCCAGTTCCCCCTCCTGGGGGCTCAGGTTGGCCCCTGATGCCTTGTCCTCCCTCCAGGTCCAGTCTTCCCTCCTCTCTTTACTTCGTTCAGCCTGGCCGCGCCTGCCCCCGTGGGTCACCTCCCGGTGCTGGGACCCGGGGAGCTGGGTATGGAGTTTGGGTTACACGGGGCTATGGCCCCTGGGCTGAGCAGTCCCAGGGAGGGCCTGGTTTAGGGAAGACGCCCGCGTCCCACAGCCTGGATTCTCGAGCACCCGCTAGAACATGGTGCCGGCCGTGCTGCCGGCCTTGGGCTGGGTGCGACCTGGGTCTCTGTCTTCCCCCGCACCCCAAGTGGCTCTTCCAGCTGTGGAGGTGCTTAGACAGAATGTCTTGTATTGCTTTTTTAAAAAATTGTGGTAAAAGATACAGAACATAAAACGTATCAATCTAACAATTTTTAGGTGCGCCGTGCAGTGGTATTATTCATGTTGTTGGGCAGCCACCGCCATCCATCTCCAGAACATCTCCATCTTCCCAAGTGGACACACAAACTCCCCAGTCCCTTGCCCCAGGCCCCGGCCACCACCCTTCGACTTTCTGTCTCTGAATTGTAACTTCTCTAGTAACCTCCTGCAAATGGAATCAGACAGGGCTTGTCCTGGGGTGTCCGGCTTATTTCACTCAGCGTCATGTCTTCGAGCTTCATCTGTGTTGTAGTAGGTACCAGAATTTTCTACCCCCTTTTTTTTAGGGCTGCCTGTGTCGCTCTTGAGTACTGCTTTCTGTCCTGTGTGAAAGGTACTGGCCTCCACCCTTCATCACCGATTTACTCTGAAAATATGCAAATCTTGAGGGGCCCGTATCTTCTGCATCCTTCGCTGTTCTCAGCTCCGGGGAGGGGCTGGTGTGCACACGCAGGAGCGGGCCCCCAGGCGTCCCCACGAGCTTTGTGGGCCCCATCACTTTACTCCTGGTCGACAGCCTCAGTTAATAAGAAATCCTTGTGCAATTGGCCAAGTCAATATTTTATTACAAAACACACACACGCCCACACACCGACACACACATACAACACACACACAAACACACAGACACACACACAATAGAAATTAAGGCTGAAGCCCGAAAGGAGCCGGGATCTCCTCTCTGGGGACAGGCTGACCACAGAGTGCTTCTGCAGACACGCCTCACTTAAGGAAGAGGCTCTCTCCAGAGAGAGGCTTTCCAAGCTGGATAAATTAGGAGATGGCTTGGTTTCTCTAAGAGGACTTAAGGCGGCTTCACTCCCCTGAGGAATGTGAAGTAGAAGCAGAGTTAGGCAGTTTTCAGAAACCCCTCCCTCGTGGGTTAAGTGGGGTCATCAGTCCCTGAGGCAGGTGGTTCTCAAAGCAGGAGGGAGAGAACAGATTTCCCTGGAGGCTGGTTTTCTTTCCCGGGCGGGGAGGACTTTTCTCCAAGGACGACTGGAAAGAGAGGCTCCGCGCGGCTCAGGAGCCCTGGAGGACGCCGAAGCCCCCCTCCTGTGCGCACCCGCGTGGACGGGGCTTTGGCACAAGATCATGGGGTCAGAAGCCCTTCGTGGGGGGCTGGCCCACTGACCCTCCTGTGCGCAGGGCTTCCCGCGGGGCCGGGCCTGGGCTGGCATCACACAGCTGCATCTTGAGAAGGAAATGGCAAAGTTAGGCCGGCTGGCAGGGCAGGGCCCACGCAGAAGCCACACAGCAGGGGGCTGACCCGGTTCGGCTCAGTGCACTTCCTCCTTCCTCCACCCAGCACCCACCGCCCTTGGAATGATTTAGCCTTTCTAAATACACTTCTCCAAGAAAAAAAAATTCAGTAGTGCAGGGAGGATATCACTGCTCCCCACCTCGCCGCAAGCCCCAGCCCATCCTCAGAGGGACTTGAAGTGTCTTAGCTCTTTCTTTTGGCTCTTCCTTCCTGAATTTTAAGCCTATGTTTCTGCCAATATTTACACATGTATCACCTTTAGCTGTTACCTAGTAACTCTCTTTCACATTCTCTACTTTTCATCATTCATTCTTTTTTTTCTTTAAACAGCTTGGCCGACATAGACTCCACGTACCATACAATCCACTAAATCCGTCTGAAGTGTACACTTCCAAGGTTTTCAAACATTCACAGGATGGCTCAAGCACTGACCACCACAATGTGAGAATCTTTCATCACTTCCAAAAGAGGGCCCATCTGCCATCCCATCCCCCAGCCCCTGGCAACACCCGCCCCCCCGCCCCCCACCATCTTCTTTCTGCCTCTTGGGATGAGCCCATTCGACACATTTCCCATCATTGGGATCCTACAGTCTGTGGTCTTTTGTGACTGGCTCCCTGCCCTCAGCATCAGTAGCTTCTGGAAGGAAATGGAAGCTCTGATGAAACAACCCTTCCGTGGGGCAGCTCAGCCCACAGGCCGTGCGTGCTCTGATATTTTGTGGTGTAGAAGAACAAAGAGAGGAAGGGCTGGAGTAGAGAAGTGGACTAATCAAAATAGCTCTTAGCAGTGTTACTTCTAGGAAGGCATTCTAAAGAGAAACGGTATTAGGGATGAGTGTGGGGCTGTATTTATAAGGATGCTCTTTACACCGTTTAGTAGCAAAGAATTAAAGAAACAAAACATAACGACCCCAAATAGGAGACAAGTAAACTATGACACAGACGTGCAGTGGAACTGCAGTGAACTGCACCCAAGGCATGGAGCCATTAAAAGTGAGAGAGGAGAGGGGACCTGCCTGGCTCAGTCAGTGGGGAGTGTGAGTTCGAGCCCCACGGTGGGTGTAGAGACTACTTAAAAATAAAATCCTAAAAATGAATGAATGAATGAACGAATGAATGAATGAATGCATAAATAAATTCTTTAAAAAAAAAAACATGTTGGAGAAGAATCCCCAACCATGTGGGGAAAATGCCTGATTGGTGGTTAAATAGAAGAACAAGAGCAGGTTACAAATAACACATAAAGTCAGATCCTTTAATAAAAGCAACAGATAGATCTATGTATCTTTATACCTATCTATGTATCTTTATATCTGTTCATCCATCCATCCAGAGAGAGGAAATACTGGAAGGACAGACACCCAGCAGGTGCTATTTCTGGGTAATGTGATGACAGATGGTTTGCATGAAAAATTTTTTCTTTTTCTTTACGTGCACTTTCTAAATTCTCTACACTTCATTTTTGTCATTAGGAAATGGATTTAAAGAAAAGGCTTCAGCATCAGAGGTAGACACGTGAGGATGCCCCGGGCTATGGAAACAGGACGAGAGCAGAGGGCCTTGGGTTCCGCCTTTCCACCTGGGCCCCTACCCCTCAAGGCCTCCCCTGCAGTGGGGCCCTTCCCTGTTGCTGAACTCCACAACAGGCCGTCCTCCTGTTCCCCAGCAGAGGGAACTTTCAGAGATCGCCTGTGTTCGGACAACCGGAACTCACCTGCTGACTGGGTCACACACGAGATCTTGTAGGACATCCAGATGCTCGCCAGGCAGAGGAAGGTGGCCACGAAACCGAAGATCTGCACAGGACAGAGAAGAAAGGAGGTTCCCAGGCCAAGGGCCAATCACTCAGGCTGTCCTTTATGTTTCTCATCTCTGTACCAGCTGTGGCCCAGGGGGAGCCTGGGGGAACCGAGTGACCTGACCACCTGGTCCTTGCTCAGGTGCAGGGCCCTAGCTCAGGCCTGGCCCTCAGGCTCTGGGCTCCACCTCCTGGCCCTCCTCACTCTAGGCAACTTCAGGGCCCAAGTTCGGGTTCGTATTTACAACTGAGCTGAGGCCAAGGCGCTGTAAAAGACAATTATCTGGGCTAATGAAAGAGAAAAAGGTGGAACTGTACATTTCAGTAGGGGTTTTTAAATTTCTAACATTCAAATGGATTTTACTGGATGGGGCAGCATTGCATTTCACTCTTTTTTTTTTTTTTTTTTTTTTTTTTTTCTTTTTAAAAAGAAACTATGTTTCTTTTTTTTTTTTTTAATTTATTTGAGACAGAGAGAATGAGAGAGCCAGAGAGCACATGAGAGGGGGGAGGGTCAGAGGGAGAAGCAGGCTCCCCGCCGAGCAGGGAGCCCGATGCGGGACTCGATCCCAGGACTCCAGGATCATGACCTGAGCCGAAGGCAGTCGCTTAACCAACTGAGCCACCCAGGCGCCCTGCATTTCACTCTTAATGGCTTTCTGTTCTGTCTCACTTTATAGCTGTGTCATAGCCAGAAGCTGAGGCCTTGATATACAGTTTTACGTTTGCACATATTTCAACAATCTTAGACTAAAATCAGTGAAGGCAGCGCTCCTTCCCTTTCTGAGGATCTACCCAGTGCTCAAGTGGCTGACCTCGCTGACCTAGGAAAGCTGACCCAGCCCCATCCAGCTTCACTTAAAGATGAGGAGCAGGGCGGCCAGGGAGGAAAAGGGCCTCGGGTGGGGCTCATCCGATGGTCCAGAGAGAAGCAGGCACACACTCTGGTGTCTGTCTGGCACTTGGAAGCCTGCAGTCAGTTCCTGACCTGTGAACAGCAACGTAGGAGCTATGACTTACTGACCACCGACCCTGTGCCCGCCCGGGTTCTAAGCCCATTAGGTGTGCTGGTCCCTTCAAGTCCCACCCCTCTGCCAGGTGGGTGCTGCTCTTACCTCCCATCTCCCTCATCTGGCAGCTAAAGACATGGAGGGACGGCAAGTCAACTAGTTTGCCCAGGGCCACGAGCCAGCAAGGGCTGGACATGGGATGTGAGCCCTAGGAATCTGGCTCCAGAGCCCTGCTCGATTTTTGCCCAGATGTTCCCGGACTTGCAAATGGCCTCCGGTTGGCGACGTGGCCACAACCACGGGCTGACGTGCAGTAGGCACAGCCCGGGAGCAGCCAGACCAAGGGCACGGTCTCCAAGGGTTTGGTTTGCTTTTCAAGCCTGGCTGCTGGTTCACAGAAGAGGCTGCCCCCACAGGCCCACACCCAGCTTCCCCTCCCCCAGGTCCCTTTCCTTGGCTCCCTTTGCACCGATTGTCTGTACCACATAATTAGCCTATTGGAGCCTGACCGGGCCCCTCATTGTCTGTTCCGCACAATTAGCACATTAGATACCATCCCGGTCTCCTACTGTCTGCACTGCATAATTGAACAGTTTATTATACTGCTACATGGTGCTCTTCTGGATGACAATGCCTTGTTTGCTGATTGTTTCATGGGCCTCGGCCTTGACTCCTAAACTGGATGACCATTTTCTCATAAGCAAGGACTGTATCTTTTTGTTTCCTCTGGCTCCCCCATGGCCGAGGCTTGGTCCTAGGCACCAAGCTGGTGTATGATAAATGGGGCTTATTGAGATTCTGGGGCTAACAAACATGGTTATGTGCAACCTGAATCGTAAAACCCAGGGGGAACCTCTCCATGTGGTCCCGAAACACAATGGGCACCAGTTTCCTCTGTCTCCCTCACCAGCCTGTCTGTAGTCAGGCGGGTGGTAAGCTGTAGGTGGTGCCCACCCCTCTCCTTGGGAACCGCAGAGGGAGGCACTTAAGCTCATGAGTATTCAAAGGCTTGGCTGCGCCGTGCCCATCTTTGGAGGACAGACCCCACCCCTCGGTGGAATTCCAGGCATTAACCCACTCCCAGCCCAAAGTCTGGAGAATTTTGCTAACATATAAATGAAAGAGTACCTGTCTCATAGAGCTTTTCTTCAAACTCATTTAAAAAATTGAGGTGCCTGGGTGGCTCAGTCAATTAAGCGTCTGATTCTTGATTTTGGCTCAGGTCATGATCTCAGGGTTGTGAGATGGAGCCCCGTGCCGACACGGAGCCCACTTAAGATTCTCTCTCTCTCCCTCTGCCCCTACCTTGCCCTCGCACCCACCTGCTCTCTCTCCCTCTCACTAAAAAAAAAACAAAAACAAAAGAAAAACCCTCATTCAAAAAATTTCATCTGCTCATCAGTGAGGCAAATCAGTATTGGCCCACAGGCCACCAAACTGTAACCAATTAGCTAAATCAGAAATCAGATGGCAGGAATCTATGTCTTTTAAAAATAAATACATACACATGAACACACCCATGTATATATATTTGCATATGTGTGGTAAACACAGCTCCCACAGCACTATATTTTTATACATTTCCATCCTTCTATTCAGGCTATCAGATGGATTAATTTTCACCTTTGCAAGGTCTAGGAGCGTTGTTTCCCGGCCTGAATACTGTTATAAATCAGGACCAGCAGAGCTACCATTCATGGCAGGGATCACTAACTGATCACATGCTCTTTTTCTGGGCCCCAAAGAGGCCTCAGGATCTTTGCATAGCCCGAGGCAGCCACCAATGAATGACCCGAACGGGCATGTGCATTAAGACCGACTGGCCCCCTGATGTAAGGAGTGGCTGTCTGAGGGAGGGCTGGGCCGCTGGCGCCATCTGAGTGCCAGGAACCCCGACCATCCACCTGCTGAGGCCCTCTGTTGTGGACCCGGCTCTTTGGAGGCTGCTGTTAGCTGGATCCAGGTGGGTTCTGATGGGTACTTTTCTGGGAAAGAAAGGCCCCAGGAAACAATCTCCTCGCTGCCCATCAGGAAGAAAATGAGCTAGAAGTGAACTCATTCGTGAAGGTTCCCCCGAGAGTGTCCTCACCGCTCCAGCTACCAGTCCGCTCTGGCTGTAACTCTTGGAGGCTGCCACAATGGAGGCGATTAGGAGGAGCAGGGTACCGATTAAATAGTGCAGAAGTTCCTGGGGACAAAAACAAAGCAAAGCTGTGGGTCGGGAGGTCCACTCCTGGTTCTCAGAGGCAACTGGGCACAGAAGAGAGGAACAGAGGGACACATCTCCTCTTCTCCTCATGACCTCCTGACAGAGCAGTTTGCTCACAGGCAGCAGCTGCAGAAGGCTGGCCAGGATGAGGCCCTGCAAGACAGAAAAGGAGCCGGGCAGGCAGCCAGAGAGGTGACAGAGAGAAAGGACACTTGTTGGGTGAGGAGAGATACCCACTAAGGACTGCTCCACTCCTGAGAGCAATCTGTAGACAGCACCCCGACCTCGGGTGCTGTCTACAGCTTCCCACAACTCCCAGGCTGGAGAGTTTAAAGGAAGCTCCAGCTCTGAGAAGCAGAGCCCCTTCAAGAGATGTGTACCTCTCACTTCTGCTTCAGAGAAAGTTCTGGGCTAACAACGTGCTAGCTTTGGTGGTTGCCTGGAGTGCCTGCCCACTCTGTGAACAGTTTTAGGTGCGGTCTGGAGGTGCTGGCCCCCTCAGACCCGGAGTCACAGCCCAGGGTGAGGTCAGAGGCCCTCTGTGAAGTGCTTGTGGGGGTGGGAGGAGCTGACTTTCTGGCTCCTAATAAGCCTCCTCACTTTGTCCTCATTTCATCTTCTCTCTGCTCTCTGGGAGTATGCCCTCAGGCCACACTGCTGAGGAGTTTGCTAGCAGGGCAGATTCCACCTCTGCTTCCATCCATCTGCACCCCATTCACCCTCCGGGCTTAAAATGCCCTCTCTGCAGGCCCTGAATGAGGCTGAACCTCTGTCATTCAGCAGCAGGGTAAGGCTTCCACCTTCTTCCTTCTTCCTCCCCGTTAAACACCAGATCAGAGGAGAACTGGGGCTTAGGGCCACGAGAGGACTCCCTCTGGATCCAGAGTGTATTCATTTTTAGTGTCTTCCATGAGGATTCAGAAATTAGTCCTCCATGAAGTTCTGCCCATCAGGGCAGGGACCTATTAAATTCTGGAAAAGCATTCCACTTTTAAGCTGCAGCTCCTCTGAAAGCTGTGCGAAATCAAAGACCCCAATTTCTCCTTTAGCGACTAGAAAGGAAAATCAGAAGGTGGACCGCAGAGATATTGACTGAAGAGCAGATTAGTAACTGAAGTTCCCTACCTCCAAGATTCTCACCCATGAAGAAAGAGGAATAGGACGTGGGGTAGAGAAAACTGATTTGCGAGAGTCCTAAATGGAAAGTGCCTCAATATACCTCATCAAAAATGTGGGGCTGAGCTTACCCCTCCAACATGCACTCCCCTCTCCACCCACCCCCATCCCTACCCCCAGCCTTTCTCTTTCCTCAGAGTGTTTCAGTATCAGCATCATTACCAGAGGACTTTGCTCTCAAAAGAAGCAGAAAGGTGCCATAACTTTGAAAGGGGCCTTGTAACTTAGGAACACAAAAGAAATGTCTCTCAAAATAACACAGCAGGTAATAACATTAAATGTGAATAATTAAACAATCCAGAGGTTGTCAGACTGGATAAAAAAAAAAAAAAAGATACAGGGGTATCCGGGAGGCTCAGTTGGGTTAAGCGTCTCAGCTCGGGTCTTGATCTCAGAGTTGTGAGTTGAAGCCCCGTGTTGGGATCCACACTGGGCGTGGAGCCTACTTAAAGAAAAAGAAAATCCAACTATATGCTGTCTATTGGAGAAACACTTTTTTTTAAACATTTTATTTATTTATTTGAGAGAGAGAATGAAATAGAGAGAGAGAGCATGAGAGAGGGGAGGGTCAGAGGGAGAAGCAGGCTCCCCGCCGAGCAGGGAGCCCGATGCGGGACTCGATCCCGGGACTCCAGGATCATGACCCGAGCTGAAGGCTGTCTATTGGAGAAACACTTTTTTTTAAATATTTTATTTATTTATTTGAGAGAGAGAATGAAATAGAGAGAGAGAGCATGAGAGAGGGGAGGGTCAGAGGGAGAAGCAGGCTCCCCGCCGAGCAGGGAGCCCGATGCGGGACTCGATCCCGGGACTCCAGGATCATGACCTGAGCTGAAGGCAGTCACCCAACCAACTGAGCCACCCAGGCGCCCTGGAGAAACACTTTATACTCAAAGATACAGATAGACTGAAAGCAGAAAGAAGGAAAAGATAGGTCATTCAAACAGCAACCAAAAGAAAGCTGGAGTGGTTACACTAGTATCAGGCAAAATGGATTTTAAAAGAGAAATGTTACCAGAGATAAAGAGGGACATTTTACAATGACAAAAACGGCAATCTATCAGGAAGACAGAACAATTACAAACACGTATGCACCTAATAACAAAGCAACAAAATACATGAAGCAAAAACTCAATGAGATAAAGGGAGAAATAGGTAATTCAAAAATAATAGTTGGAGACTTCAATACCTCACTTTCAATAATGTGTAGAACAACTAGGGAGAAGACCAACAAGAAAATAAAGACTCAATGCTATAAGACAACTAGACCTAACAGACATCTATAAAACACTCTACCCAACAACAGAATATACATTCTTCTCAAATACACATAAAATATTCTCCAGGAGACACTATATGGTAAGCCATAAAACAAACCTCAATAAATGTGAAGGATTGAAATCATATGAAGTATGTTCTTCAAATACAACAGAATGAAATTAGAAAGCAATAGCAATACCCACAAATATGTAGAAATTAACACATTCCTAACTACTGGGTCAATCAAATGCAAAATCACAAGGGAAATTAGAAAGTACCTGGAGATGAATGAAGATGATGATATAATATACTAAAACTATGGGATGCAACTAAAGCAGTGCTCAGAAAGAAATTTATAGCTATACGTATCTACATTAAAAAGGAAGAAAGGTTTTAAATTAATAACCTAATCTTCACCTTAAGACACTGGAAAAAGAACAAACTAAACCTAAAGAAAGGAGAAAGAAGGAAAAAAAGACTGAAGCAGAAATTATGATATAGGGAACAGAAGAACAGTAGGGAAAATTAGTGACACTGACACTGGTTCTTTGAAAAGATCAACAAAATAGCCAAACCTTTAGCTAGACCGATCAAGAAAAAAAAGAGAGAGAAAAGATGACGAGATTCAAATGACCAGAATTAGAAATGAAAGAGGGGACATCACTGTGGATCTTACAGAGGTAAAAGGATTTTAAGGGAATACTATGAACAATTATATACCAGTAAATTAGAAAACTTAGATGAAATAGACATATTCCTCTAAAGACACACCACTGAAAATGACTCGGGCAGAAATAAACAATCTGAATAGATCTATAACAAGTCAAGTTTGAACTAATAATAATAATAAATTACCCACAAAAAAAACCCAGGCTCAGATGCCTTTGTTGCAAAATTCTACCAAACATTTAAAGAAGAATTAATACCAATTCTTCACAAACTCTTCTAAAAAATATAAGAGGTGGTAACACTTCCCAAATTACTCTGAGACCAGTATTACCCTGATAACAAAACCAGACAAAGACATCACAAGAAAACTACAGACCAATATCTCTTATGAATACAAATATGAAAATCCTCAACAATATATTAGCAAACCAAATCCAGCTACACATAAGCTGAATTATATATCATAAATTATCCCAGGGATGCAAATGTTAGTTTCACATATGAAAATCAATGTGACACACCATATTAACAGAATATTAAGGGGGAAAACAAACATGATTATCTCAACAAAGAAAAAGCATTTGACAAAATCTAATACCTTTTCATGATTAAAACACTCAACAAAGTAGGACTGGAAGTTAACTCCATAACATCATATTTAATGATGAAAGACGGAATGCTTTCCTCCTAAGATCAGGAACAAGATAATGATGTGTGGTCGTGCCACTTCAATATTCAACTAATTTCTTGCAGTGGGACAAGAAAATGAAATAAAAGGCATTCAGATTGGAGGGGAATATAAAACTATCTCTATTCATAGATGGCATAATCTTGTATAGAAAATCCTAAGGAATCCATTAACGATCTGTCAGATCTAAAATGAGTTCAGCAAGGTTAAGGACACAAGATCAATATACAAAAATCTCTTGTATTTCTATCCACTTGCAATGAACAATCCCAAAATGAAATTAAGAAAATAATTACATTTGGAATGTCATCAAAAAGAGTAAGATACCTAGGAACAAATTTAAGCTCCCCCCCTCCAAAAAGCACAAAGCTTACCCTCTGAAAACTACAAAGCACTGTTGAAAGAAATTAAAGATCTAAATAAATGGGAAAAACTTCCATGTTCTTAGGTCACAAGATTTAATATTGTTAAGATGGCAATATTCTCCAAATCGATCTATAGATTCAATGGTTTGTATTAGAATCCCAGCTGACTGCTTCGTAGAAACTAAAAAGCTGATTCTAAAATTTGTATGAAATTGCAAAAATCCAAAACAATCCTGAAAAAAATGGGAAGATTCATAATTCCTAATTTCAAAACTGGTTAAATATCTACAGCAATCAAGACAGTGGGGTAAGATCAATGCAATTGAGAGTCCAGATGTAAATCCATGTGTTTATGGTCAACTAATTTTCAGTAAGGATGACAAGACAATTCAATGGGGGAAAGAAGGTCTTCCCAACAGATGGTGCTGGGACAAGTGGATATTTACCTGCAAAAGAATGAAGTTGAATCCTTAACTCACACTAGACACAAAAATTAATTCAAAATAGACCAAGTACCTAAATGTAAGAGCTAGAAGTATGAAACTCCTTAGAAGAAAACATAGAGGCAAACCTTCATGATCTTGGATTTGGCAATGCCTTTTAGATTTTATACCAAAACACAAACATTTTTTTATACCAAAAAAAGAAAAGTAATTAAATTAGATCTCATTGAAATTAAAAACTTGTGCTTTAATGGACACTATCAAGAAAATGAAAACCAACCAAAAGAATGGGAGAAAATATCTGCCAATCATTTATCTGGTAAGGGACTTGTAACTAAAATATACAAAGGACTCTGAGAATTGAGTAATGAAACAACAACCTAATCCAAAAATGGGCAAAGGATCTGTACAGACTTTTCTCTGAAGAAAATACTCGAATGGCCAAAAAGCTCATCAAAAGATGACTGACATTAATAGTCATCAGAGAAATGCAAATCAAAACCATGAGATACCGCTCCACAGTCACAATCAAGACTGAAATCAGAAAGTCAGAAAATAATGAGTGTTGAGAAGGCTATGGAGACCCTGGAACCCTCATACACTGCCGATGGGAATGTCAACTGGGGCAGCCAGTGTGGAATAAAGTCTGGCCGTTCTTCAAACAATGAGACATAGTTACCATGGGACCCCACAATTCCACTCTCAGGTATATCCCCAAGCAAGATGAAAACATGTCCATACCAAAAACTTGTACACGAGTGTTCATAGCAGCATTATTCATAACGTTTCATAATACCCAAAAGGTGGAAACAACCCAAATGTCCATCCAATAAGCAAATAAACAAGACGTGGTCTATCCTTTCAATGGACCTGGCTATTAAAACAATGAAGTACTGATCCATGCTACGACATAGATAAACCATGAAAACACTCTGCTAAGTGAAAGAAGCCAGTCACAGAAGACCACACATATGATTCCACCTACAGGAAATGTCTAGAATAGGAAAATTCACAAGACAGCAAGTAGATTCACGGTTGCTTTCAGGCTGGAGAGGATGAGAGGTAGGAGGTGATGTGTGGTCGTGCCAATTCTTCACAAACTCTTCTAAAAAATATAAGAGGTGGTAACACTTCCCAAATTACTCTGAGACCAGTATTACCCTGATAACAAAACCAGACAAAGACATCACAAGAAAACTACAGACCAATATCTCTTATGAATACAAATATGAAAATCCTCAACAATATATTAGCAAACCAATGGGGATGGGGTTTATTTTTGAGGCGAGGAAAATGTTCTAAAATCGACTGTGGTGATGCTTGCACAACTCTGGGACTATGGTAAACTCTGTTGAATTGTACACTTTAAGCGGGCAATTGTATGGCATGTGAACTATATGTCAATCAAGCTATTTAAATAATAATATAGTGGGAAGAAAAAAAATCCTGGAAACTTCTGGAATCTTTCCTCAGACTCTGCCAGTCCCTTTTAGCTGACAAATCTTATCACAACAGTATAAACACCCATCGCCTTTATTAGCTTCCTCTTCCTACCTCATACACAGAGTCGGCCCCTTTTCTGTCCCTTGAGAAAACACACACACAGCTTTCTTGTTGCTGGAAGGTGAGTTGTTTTTTGGTTTTTTTAAAGATTTTATTTATTTGTTTGACAGAGAGAGAGCAGGAGAGCACAGGCAAGGGGAGCAGCAGAGGGAGAGGGAGAAGCAGGCCCCCCACTGAGCAGGGAGCCCGACGAGGGGCTCGATCCCAGGACCCTGGACTCATGACCTGAGCTGAAGGCAGACGCTTAACCAACTGAGCCCCCCAGGCGCCCCTGGAAGGTGAGCTTTAGAAACCAGCGGGACATGGGCTGAGATGCCCACCAGACAGTGAGAAGTTCAGGGCTGCAGCAGGAAGAGGTGATGGAGGAGGGGGGGGGCTGTGGGGGAGGGGCAGATGGGACAGAGTCTGTCGGGTATCAGGGCCCTGGGCCACCCCCTTACCGACAGCGGCCAGCTGATGCAGGTGAGCAAGCGGTAGAGGCGGAAGAGGTGCACCAGATAAAAGGCGAGGATCATTATCAAGTTGCAAATGGTGACCACTTCAAAGTAGCTGTAGGCGCTGTAGCTGACCCACATAGAACTCCTGACGCAGATGAAGGCGATCAGCAGCGTGACCTGGAACAGAAATACAGATGCGTCAGACACAGGCCAGCCCATGACGGACGCCCAGGGAACAAACAACCGGAGCACACGGAGAAATTGCTGCAATTCCGGTGATCTCCTCACAAACTGGCTGCAAGGCTGGGAAAGTGCCAGTTCCCAGAGTGCACGCTTTTAAGACACACGCGAGCTGTCGCTGCAGCCGAGTGGGCTTATCCTCTGAAGTGCGTTCTGTTGTGCCAGTGGGATGCCTCCTCCGGGAGAGGGCGGGAACGCGGGAAAATAACCAAGCAGAATCATTCCATTTATTTACCTATTATTAGGTTGAACTGTAGGAAGTTGCCACTATTTGGCCGTTTTGGACCCACAAAGATGGCGGCTCCTATGTCACGACTTACCGGCTGGCGGCCGGATGGTAAGGTAGCATTTACTGATGCCTGATGTACATGATCTCCTTGAGGCCTCACAGAAATCTGCCATGGAGAGGGCATCAGCCCCATGTTCACATTGGGAAACTGAGGTACACTGGTTCAATAATGGTTCCAAGGCTACCCAGCTCATAAGCAGTGGGAGGTGGGATTCAAAAACCCAAGTCTGTCTGACTCCAAGGACCTGTTCCTCCATGTCAGATGCAGTTTTGCTTTCCAAGAATGTAAGCCCTCCTCATAGACAAGCCGAGGAAGGTGGATTTGTTATGAAACAGAAAGGAATCCTGGTTATTCAAGGCGGGGCTTGCTCACCACTGGGCATGTGGTGAGAGCTCACCAAGTATACTGTTGCAAATGAATGAACGTGCAGGATTAATAAATTAATGACCTATTAGTGAATTAACAGGTCTGGTAAATTATTAGCAACATATGAATCCCACGGGAGAGCAGATCGGAAGAGGAGAGAGAAGATTCTGAGTTTTTGTGAAGGCCACTCAAAAAGAATAAAATCTTATTTACCCCACATAGGGAATAAACCACTAACACACAGGTGTTAAATGATGGAAAACCTTAGGATCTATTTTAAAAGTACAACTAATTTAGGACAAAGATGATTTTTTTACTGATGCTTCTTTCCTGTAGAACAGTGAACAAAGGCTGTGTGTGTGTGTGTGTGAGAGTGACAGAGAGAGAGAGAGAGAGATTTTGTGTCCTGTGGGACACTCGGCAATGTCTAGTTTGGTTGTCACCACGATGGGAGGCTGCTGCAGGCATTTAGTGGGTAGAGGCCGGGGTACCACTGAACACCCCACAATGTACAGGATAGCCCCCACAACAAAGAACCATCTGGTTTCAAATGTGGCCCAGACTCTTGTGCTGTCATGGAGAAACCTGCTGTAGAAGATGTGAGTCCAGGGGCGCCTGGGTAGCTCAGCCGGTTAAGCGTCTGCCTTCAGCTCAGGTCAGGATTCCAGGTCCCAGGATCGAGCCCCACGTCCGGCTCCCTCCTCAGCGGGGAGTCTGCTTCTCCCTCTGTCCCTCACCCTGCTCATTCTCTCTCTCTGCTCTCTCTCCCTCAAAAAAATAAAATAAAATCTTAAAAAAAAAAAAGGAAGAAAATGTGAGTCTATAACAAGCATTAAATCACAAAAATGATCTAACACCGGTTAAAAGGGTCAGTGTGAAACACGCTCTGTTTTCTCAAGCCCCTCATTCCAGTCTGGCAAACTCCTCAGAAAAGGCACAAGGGCGAGAAGAGAATCTGGCACGAAGATGAAGGTGTGTGCAAGAGGAGTGCTCTGCTTGCCAAACCCAAACAGCAGAGGGACTCTGACACAACGGGACCCTCAACATTTGCATATTCCCCTTTGCTAATGAGCAACGTGAGTATTTTCATTTTTTCGGTTCCTCTCAAGCCAGCCAGCCTTGGTAATATAATGATTCATGCCTTGAGGTTGTTTTAAAGCTCTGAGGGGGGGGCTTTGCTTCACCCAGGACTGGGCGGTTTCACCAGAGTTTTGCTGCTCATCAGTCCCTATTTGCAGGCCTCAGTCTACGGGTCTCGCCACCTCCTGCTGACTTTTTTTTTGCACGGCAGAGAGGCGGGGGGCCGGCCTTCAAGGCTCACCTTAAAATACAGAGAACTCAGAATTATGCAGCGCCATTCCTAGGTGGAGAAGCAAATTTGTGCCAAATTTAATGCAAAGATTAGACTAATTTGTACGACTCTTCATCTGTGACAGTCACCTCTTTCACATGGTGACACAGAGATGGGGGAGTTTCCCAATGAACACAGGGGTCTGTGCAGGTCTTCCCCTCTGAGCTCCCAGGGCTGAGGACCTTGCAGCAGGAAGGATGTTCGTGCTCTATCCAAAACCATCTCAGACCCCCCTGGAAAACATTCTTGTGAAAGAAGACTTCCCGAATCCTGTTCAATCGGCCTAAGGCTGCCTACCATGTGCTCTTCTTCCAAGAATCCCAATTTTGCAAAACCTCATGCAGACCACAGATGATATACACTAACACATGCAACTATAAGCTTCCTTTTGGTCCAATAATTCACTCATTCCTACTTTAAATGGCCATCATCTTAGCCAGCACACTCAAAAAAAAAAAAATTTAATTGACACCAAACTTTTCAGAACTCTTCTAAGGCCAGCAGGTAACCTCTGCAAATGCTGGAGACCCCTGAATCTTCTAGATCAATACTCTGAGGGCAGGCAGAAAGGTGAAAAGGAAGAATGAGCAAGCCAGACCATCGTGGAAAAAACGCCCTAGGGTATGGATCCCGCCCCCCCACCACCACAACCACAGCCCCTCAGACCTCTTCTTGTTTCCAGTTAGAAAAGCAAATCAAAACACAGCGTAATGCAGACAACCTGAAGGAGGAGTTCTGATTTCAAGGCTGAGTGAGGAAGGCTGGGAGGTTTCTGGAAGGCACGCGTGGTTCTGTTTAGTGTAACTTAAATGTGATACCATCCAACGGACTAACTTGTTTCCCCGGGGGCCCTCTTAGCTCCCCTCATAAAGATGTGTTCTTTTACATTGAACTGCCATGAAAATTGCGAATAAAATCTCTAGCACACACGTCCAGGGGTTTGAAAGTAATGTTGCAAGCGCCCTCGACTCAGAGCCAGCGTCTCACACACCAGCTGTGGCACCATTCAGATCACTGAAATCATCTCAGATCGAAACCACCCCCTCGTCCCCCAAACTGTCATTTCTGACTTCATTCTATCAGAGTTCTTACTTTTGAGAAGAGATGATTTTTGTGAAAGCAGCAATGGGTTTAAATTTTACAGATGAAGCAGGCTGACATCACCTGAGAGGAATGAATGTCCCTCCACCACAACTCTGCAACTAAAATGTCCTGGTCTCGGGCGCCTGGGGGGCTCAGTCGGTTAAGCGTCTGCCTTCAGCTCAGGTCATGATCTCAGGGTCCTGGGATCCAGCCCCGCATCGGGCTCCCTGCTCAGCGGGGAGCCTGCTTCTCCCACTGCCCCTCCCCCTGCTTGTGCTCTCTCTCTCTCTCTCTCTGTGCCAAATAAATAAATAATACCTTAAAAATAAAATAAAATAAAATAAAATGTCCTTGTCTCCACAGCCAGGTGCCAGGCAGCTTGCTCAGGTTCTCAGCCCGGTTGGGTCCCTCAAGGAAGAAATCACCTGCTGCCTGTAGTCTGTGACCTGGAACATTCCTTCAAGCAGGCTTGATCTTCCCATGCACCTGCCAGGTCTGCTGTGCTGAGTCACGTGCCTGCATCTGGCTGAAGATGGCCCCAGACACCTTACGGTTCAAGAACCCCGGGCTGGATGCAGGCAGGTCACCCAACCTTCTTGTGGGGGCTTTTATCCTGATCTTGGAATAATGTTTCAGTGAGGGAGACAGGCAGGAGAAAGTGAAGTAGGATGAAAGCCAACATCAAAAGGTCTCAGACCCAATTCTAAAAGGCTTTTCTGGAAAAGCCCACGAGATGAAAGTCAGGCTTGTTCAAAAAGTCAAGAGATGGGGTGAGTCAGTGTGCAAAGTGCATTTGTAGATGCAAGCGGCCCATAAATGACTTTGCTTGGCTGTGGGCAGGCAGGAAGAGAATTTGATATGCTTCTAACTTCGGCTGAATTCTGCCCTGCGATGGAAGGAAATTTCCCCCCCGCCTTCCTGTTAAAGCCCCCGCTGGTCATCACCACCAAACAGCCCTTGTGGAACTTCATTAACACCCACGTGAGAGAGAACCCTCACCCGGCTTACTTCCACTGGATCCCCGTCTCGCTCATCAGTATCAGACTCTTGCTACAGGCTCCTTCCCATCCCCGCAAGCCCCAGCACACAGTTCTGTTCTGTATCCAAAAATAAAAAATGCCACTGAAAGCACAAGGGAGGGGGAATAATCGAAAGAACATTGTGTCAGGGGTCCTCAGGTGTGGGTCTCGAGCAGCTCGCTAGTTAATGCACTGGTTTCCGACTCTAACCAGGCAGCAAAGTTCCTGCAGCTTATTAGAAACCAAATATGCTTGCCCATGCTGGGACTATTTCCGGAAGGACACTAAGAAACTGGCCGCCTCTGGGGAGAACTGATTATTTAGCGGTTTTTCAGATTTGCTATTTTATTTTCTTGTATTATAAAAAAATCACATATTAAGCTGTAAAAAAAGCATTTCTTAAAAAATGACACGTCTTGGAGATCTTTAATGGCACAGATTTACCCTTTTCTTTCAGTTGGCTGCAGTTTTATTTGACCCAGTGTTTCTCAACCTCAGCACTGCTGACATTGGAGCTGGGTAATTTTTGGTAGGGGCTGTCCGGTGGGATGGTTAGCAGCATCCTGGTCTCCCCCCACGAGATGCCAGTAGCACTTTCCTAGGTGAGAGAACCAAAAATGTCCTCAGATGTTGGCAAAGGTCCTCGGGGGCAAAAGCACCTCTGGTCACGAGCCACTACCTTAAACAACTTTTTGCCGACGGGCATTTGTCACATCCCCAGTTTTTTACTAATACAAACAACCCTGCAAAAGAATATCCTTGGGCACGCTCTTTCTGTATGTACGAAGATTTCTGAAAGGTTCCCAGACAAGTGAAATGACTAAGTGAAAGCATATTCACACTGAAGATTTTGATGTTTGCTGCCAGAATGCTATCCAGAAAAAGAGGAGTTTCCCCATACAGATTATTATCAGTATTTAAAAAGAAAGGAAATGGTATCTTGTTATTTAATCTTCATCTCCTTGATTACTAGTGGGTTGAGTATCTTTTCATAAGTTTATTGGTTACTGCCTATTCATATTCTTGGCCTATTTTTCTCTTGTTTGTATTTTTATTATGGATTTGATATATTCTGATAAACCTATTGTCTGTTACAGATATTGCAAATATATTCTCTCCCTCGCCTTTATTTTTAGTCTTTTTGTTTTACTGAAATTAAAATTTTTTATGCAGTCAAATCTATGCATCATTTTTCATAGCTTCTGGGTTTTGTGTCTGACACTCCACCTGCGGACACAGTCACCTCTAGTCCCAACCAGGGCCGCTTCTCTGGGCACACTGGGTCCCCAGAGTGCCTCACAGGCTGCCCCTCAGGGTCCCCTGTATTCACTCCGATGGAACCTTTGCGATTGATACTGTATCTACTTGTTTGTTGGTTGAGTGTATTTGCTTGTTGGTTACCTTGTTCACTACCCTTCTTCTCCCAACTACTCCAGGGACTCTGTTGGTTTCACACTTAACTCTCTCTGCTCATAGCAGAATGCCCTGCACATGATAGGTACTGAATTCAACATCAGGTGAATGAATGGTTTCTGGGGTCATCCTGCCATCCTCCATGACTGCTCCATGACACTCTATTGCACTAAAACCCAAAAACCCAAAAACACAAAAAAATACATGTCTCCCTCTCTTACTGGCCTCAAGTGCTTTGAGAAGAGAATTGAGCTTTTTCATTAAACTTCACTTAGGAACCTAGCACAATGCCTGGCATGTAGAAAAAAAATGAGCCAAGATGTCCATCGACAGATGAATGGATAAAGAAGATGTGGTATATATATACAATGGATTATTATGCAGCCATCAAAAGGAATGAGATCTTGCCATTTGCAACGACGTGGATGGAACTGGAGGGTATTATGCTGAGCGAAATAAGTCAAACAGAGAAAGACATGTATCATATGACCTCACTGATATGAGGAATTCTTAATCTCAGGAAACAAACTGAGGGTTGCTGGAGTGGGGGGTGGGGTGGGAGGGACGGGGTGACTAGGTGATAGACACTGGGGAGGTTATGTGCTCTGGTAAGCGCTGTGAATTGTGCAAGACTGTTGAATCTCAGATCTGTACCTCTGAAACAAATAATGCAATATATGTTAAGAAAAAAAAAAGATAGCGGGAGGGGAAGAATGAAGGGGGGGAAATCGGAGGGGTGGACGAACCATGAGAGACGATGGACTCTGAAAAACAAACAGGGTTCTAGAGGGGAGGGGGGTGGGAGGATGGGTTAGCCCGGTGGTGGGTATTGAGGAGGGCACATTCTGCATGGAGCACTGGGTGTTATGCACAAACAATGAATCATGGAACACTTCATCTAAAACTAATGATGTAATGTATGGGGATTAACATAACAATTAAAAAAAAGAAAAAAAAAAAGAATGACTTTTGGAGGCTACTCTGGAACACCTTTCCAAGTTGTCTGAATGGGCTCATTAACCACCCCAGGACGTCTGGCATTCAGGCTCTCCTAGAGAATGGGGTGTAAAGGTTTCTAGATGCCTCGTTCGTGATGGAGCCAGAACACTCTCTGCTTGTTATTCAGGCCAGGCCATGCTCCCTTTGTCCCTAATCGATTTTCCACCACAGAGCCTGGAGGGCAACCTAGGCAAGCATCCTGTCACCCGCGTCACCACGGCCCTTCGCTGGCAAAGGTCATCAGATCCACTTAGACCACCGAGATAGAATGCTCAGCTTGTCAAAAACATCATCCTATCAGAAAGGATCAGAGAAGCACAACTGACATTCATTTGGTGGCAAATTTGGTGGTTTGGTGCTAAGATTGAACCAAACTGAAACCACAAATTTTTGTTTGGTTTCCAAGTAATAGTTTCTCTATGTCGTTTCTCTTTCAGTATCTGACTCAGTTTCCTGGTCTCTGCTATGGCTGATTGAATTTCAAGAACAAAAGCAACACCCTCGGCCTCTTGCCCCTGCTGTTACTAGGGGAGGGCACTCTGCTTCGTCTATGTATGGAAGCGGAAGGACAGGGTCGGGGTGGTCACCTCCCCGAGAAATGGGTCATCAGAGAGGACCAGGGGCAGCTGAGACAGTGTGGAGACGCCACAGGGGATGGGAGGATTCAACCATGAAGAGAAGAGCCTAATGGCATGGCTCCCGATCAGGAGAAGGGCCAAGACAGTACCTAACACTGACCGCTCACCGCGCACCGAGCTCCAAGTGCTTGACGAGCACTTGCCCATTTTATCATGTAGGTTCACAGAAAGGAGGCTGAGCTACAGAGACAGGAAGCCGCTTTGCCCCAATCACCCAGGAGTGAGTCGGAGCCAGGCCGGGACCCAGGCCTGCCCACTGCAGCGCGCGCGCTCCCAGCACCTGCAGCGTCCCGTTGCCATGGCAGTGACGGCCGGGGGGGGGCCCCGGAGCTGCGGCTCCCAAGGGCACTCCAGCCTCAACACTGGCTACCGAACGTGTGTGTCAGCAGAGTGAACGGGACAGAGGGGAATGGCTGGGGTGGATTTTTTTGTTCCAACTTATCCTCCTGTTGATGCACAATTCAAAAACTATCTTCTGCCTCCTTTGTGCTGGGCACTATGGACAGAATCGTTATCAACGTAACAGAGTCCCTGCCCTCCTGGAGCTTACAATCTAAAGGAAGAGAGAAACACCCACACCTACGCCATCACAAATTCATCATAAACTTTTCAGAAGGAAAAGTACAGGGTGTTCCAAAGATCACAAGAAATTTAGATGAACTCGGGGCACCTGGGTGGCTCAGATGGTTAAGCGTCTGCCTTCGGCTCAGGTCATGATCTCAGGGTCCTGGGATCGAGTCCCGTGTGGGGCTCCTTGCTCAGCGGGGAGTCTGCCTCTCCCTCTCCCACTGCCCTGCTTGTGCTCTCTCTCTCTGTCTCTCTCTCTCAAATAAATAAAATCTTTAAAAAAAAAAAAGAAGAAGAATATATAACATAATAATAATATATGATATAGCTTGAAGGGTCTGGAGGCCACTGCCATGGAAACCCCCAAGGGGTGAGGGAAGTCCTGGCTGAGGCGGGCCAGGAGGCACGGAGGCCCAGGGAGTGACCTGGGAGCCCTTGGGGGTGAGGAACCCAGAGTGGTGACAGGCACACTCACCTACTGAACACCTACTAGCTGCCACCCACTTCATCCCCCCATATTATTCTTTAACAGCTTTGTCGAGGTATAATGTACATCCAGGGTTTTTCAAAGATCACGAGAAATTTAGGTATGTTTAAAGAACATATGTATTATTTTATTTTTTCTTTTCAAAGATTGGCTCATACTGTACATATACCGCTTTCCAAAAAGATAATCATTTTATCATTTGTAGCTGCGACTTACTCAATTATTCTGCTCCAGAGCTCTTATCATGGCCTAGCAAGCTGTTTTTTACCTATTTATTATTATTATTTTTGGCTGTCATCCCCAAATGTAAGCCCCGTGATGATGGGGGTTTTAATCACTGTCCAGTTGTTTCCCCACGGCCAGGAACCCTAAATGGTACCTGGGTTCCCCATAGATATTTGGTGAGTACATGAATGAATAGATGGCTGACTGCAATCTGAGACCCTTCTGTGTCTCAGGCGCTGTGGGGGGCCCCATTCCACCCACCCCCTCATGCCTGGGAGGGGAGTGAGGTGGTCAGCGGGGCGGGGGCGGGGGCGGGGAGTGGAGTAGAGGAAGTTAGTAAAAGCATCACCCTAGAGAGATCCCACCTTTACATGTGGGATGAGACCAGGACACTCACTCTTCTCCTGTGCAGCCGGAAACAAGTAGAGGCTTCAAACCCAGAAGCAAGGGGTCATTAGGAAGTGTGTAGAATACACATGCACCTGTTCAGATGTAGATCACGCCAGAGCGATGTTTTAGTTTGAGACAAGCTGACTCTTAAGCTCATATCCCAGCTGAGGCTGCCCCTGCTCACCCTATTCCTCAGTGTGTATACGGCTGAGCCCTGGGCACACAGGTGGGGACCATGACTAATTCCCTGTTGTATCCCCAAGTGCACAGGCCTTCAGTGGTAAACTGAGATCTGAGCCTGGGGTTAAGCTGGATTCTCAACAGCCCTCCCGGGGTAAAAATGGCTGGCTGGCAGGGGACGGCCTCCTTTCCGTAATCACTTGCCCTCAGGCTCTCCAGGGTTTACCAAAAGGCAGCACTGAATGCACGGCTTTGCTTCTAGGCATAAGCAGAAGAGGGCCCACCTGGGGCGCCTGGGTGGCTCAGTTGGTTAAGCGACTGCCTTTGGCTCAGGTCATGATCCTGGAGTCCCGGGATCGAGTCCCGCATCGGGCTCCCTGCTCGGCAGGGAGTCTGCTTCTCCCTCTGACCCTCCCCCCTCTCGTGTGCTCTCTCTCGTTCTCTCTCTCTCAAATAAATAAAAAAAGAAAAGGAAGAGGGGCCGCCTGAGCAGATGCCACCATGACAAGCGAATAGGATGCCCAGCATTTAGACGCACACTGAAATATTTATGGATGAGATAAAACACAGCAGAAGGTCTGCCTCACAATAAGACAGGAGCAAATGGGCATAAGGGATCTTTCGGGGGTGATGGAAATATCCTAAAATGGGATTATGGGAGGGGCTGCACAACTCCGTCAATTGACTAAACATCACTGAATTGCACACATAAAACCAGGAGCTTTTATGGTATGTACATTATACCGCGACAAAGCTGTTAAAGAACAATATGGGGGGATTAAGTGGGTGGGGATATAGTTCAATGAGGACTGGCCATGGGTTGGGGATCGTGACCACTGGCTGAGGGCTACACAACCACTCACTGTGCTATTCTCTCTACGTTCGTGTACGTTTGAAACTGTCCGTGATAAAGAGTTAAAAAATAAAATGCCCAGTAAGCTCAGGGAAAAAACTAATAACTAAGCAACTGAAATTTGCAGTCATCCCTGTTACATCAAGGCATCCGTGGGAGTTAGGGAGCAGTTATTTTTTTTTTTTAATTTTTTTTTTTTAAAGATTTTATTTATTTGACAGAGAGAGACACAGCGAGAGAGGGAACACAAGCAAGGGGAGTGGGAGAGGGAGAAGCAGGCTTCCCGCCGAGCAGAGAGCCCGATGCGGGGCTCGATCCCAAGACCCTGGGATCATGACCTGAGCCGAAGGCAGACACTTAACGACTGAGCCACCCAGGCGCCCCAGGGAGCAGTTATTTTTATCTTTAAAATATTTTATTTATTTATTTATTTGACAGAGAGAGACACAGCGAGAGAGGGAACACAAGCAGGGGGGGTGGGAGAGGGAGAAGCAGGCTTCCCGCCGGGCAGGGAGCCCGATGCGGGGCTCGATCCAAGGACCCCGGGATCACGACCCGAGCCGAAGGCAGATGCCCAATGACTGAGCCACCCAGGCGCCCCTATTTTTATCTTTAAAACTATAAAGCAATAATCCCATGTCATGAGCAATTCTGGCTGTGTGATGCCACGAGGCTTCATCCAAGAGCAGACAACGGTTTTGCTTTCTTCAGATAAACCGAATCCCAACCACAGGGAGACCAGGCGATAAAGTTCTGCACTCACAGAAGTCACCAGCACAAGTACCAGCGCAGAGAGCGTCTCCGAGGCAAGCAAGCACCCCAGGGTCAGAATGGGGGGGGACACAGAAGGGGGGACCAGGTGGCCCCAGGTGGACAGCTGCCTGCAGGTTTCCACAGTTCTTGGTACAAGGTGGGCTGAACACAGCATGGCCAACCTTCTGCCAAGAATACAAGGGACATTCCAGAGCGATGTTTTTCCCAGACTGATTGGAAAAACAGCCAAGCTGCTTCAATCAACTTGGCAGTGCGGTGTGGAAAGCATATCCAAGACCCTGAGATGTCTGGAAATGCACAGTGTGATTTTACAAGACAAAGAGCCTTTGTGAGCAGAAGAAGCAAGAAGCCTTACACTGAGATGAGACCCATTCTTCCCTAAAGAGGCAGCTGCCCCATAACACTTCAGATTCATTCTTTTAAAACCTTTCCTCCGCCTGAATCTTACCAACACCTTTGGCTTCTAGACCCTTGCTCTCCAGAAGCTGAGCATCCTCGTAAACCCTTTCCCAGGGGACAGTCCTCTCAACTCCAGTTTGTGTATCTTTGCTTCTTCTCTAGGAAGCACCCCTACCTGGCCCGTCAGTGCCGAGATAAGGAAATAAAGGGAAAACTCAAGGCAGGGCAGCCAGACTTGAGGCTACAGGGAGCAAGCCACCCACCCAGGTCACCTCGGGTGACCATGCTTGGGGTAAGGACACAGGAGGCAGCCACCCTCAGCACCGCTCCGAACAGGCCTCAGGAAGAGCTTGTGGGCAGCCCTCGTCGCTCAGGGCACAGCCTACATGTGGGCATCTTCCCCCCCAGACTGCGTCACACACTCCAGGGCTGAGCCCCTCATCCCACACTCTCCACAGGGAGCAGCCCCTTTCCATCTGTCACCGCCCAGAACCAGTCCCTGCATGAGCCTTGGATCTCCCTTATGTCCTGTTGACAATGCGGTCTCCACTTCAGCCGGCTGGATCCAGGGTCAGGTGACACACAAGCTTCTAGACCAGCAATGTCCAACAGGATTTTCTGTGATGGTGGAGACGTTCTCTACCTGTGTGGGCAGTATGGTAGGCAATGGCCGCGAGTGGCCGTGGAGCACTTGAAACATGGCTGGTGAGGGGAGCGCCTGGGTGGTGCAGTCAGTTAAGTGACCAATTCTTGGTTTCAGGTCAGGTCGTGATCTCAGGGTCCTGGGACCGAGCCCCACGTCGGGTTCCACGCTCAGTGTGGAGTCTGCCTGAGACTCTCTCTCCTTCTCCCTCTGCCCCTCCCTACTGCTCTTCCTCTCGCTCAAACGAATAAAAAAATCTTAAAAAAAAAAAAAAGGGATGTTGCTGGTGTGACTGAGGAACTGAATTGTTAATTTATGTTTAATTGATTTAAATGGAAATAGCCACATGTGCTACCGTATCATACAATTCTATACTGTCCACGAAGCATTCTCTGTCCTTCTGTTCCCCAGACTGAAGGGGCCTCTCCCTTCTCCAGCGCCTCACTCCCATCCCATCTACCATATCCTCTTTCTGGTCTCACGCCCCTCACAAGATGAAACGCCCATGCAGATCCAGGCAGGGTCTGGGCCTCCCTGGATCTCACAAAGGAACCATTCAGTGAGAGAACTCACTTACCAAGTGCTTTGTCCCTCCTTGGATTAAGTATCGGGCTTCTAGGAATGGCTGTTCATATAGTCCAGAGAGGTTGGTGACCTTCCACAGATACGAGAAGAGAGTGGATGCTCCAGCCATCAGTTCTATTCTACGTAAATCCAGTTTTATGTCTGACAGGCAGCTTGACTTTGGTACAGCGAACTGCCTCAGCTCAATGGCTGCTGCCACTTTCTAGCTTTTCCACACCTCAAGTTCCTCATCCAGATAGCATACCTTATAAGGACGGTGTGAGGAAAAAAACCAGTGAACACACGTACCTCTGGACTTAACACCCAACTATCAAATATCTATAAAAATGCATATCCTTTGATTCAACAGCATCACCTCTAGTAAATTAGGATCTCATGGATTTAAAAAAAATACTCACAGATATAAGCCAAGATTTATTTATAAGAATAACACAGAGTGTTATAAAAGTGGAAACATTTTTAAGAACCTAAATATTCAATAGTACATTGATTAAATTATGGCTCATCCTCATGATAAAATACTATGTATCCATTAACGAAAATGTTCACCTAGCTAAGAAAAAAAAAAATCAGGCACAAAGCTGTAATTCCTCCTACCACCCACCCCACAAATAAAACTAGAGACAATATATGTAAAGGACACAACCACAGACAAAATGTTAACTGTGAAAATTCTGGTGTGATGGCATTATGGGTGGTTTTTATTCCCTGTGTGTTTTCTTCATATTTTTTTTAAATGTCTACATTGAGATGTATTACTTTCATATGGCAAACATAAACAACCTTGCTTTAATAACACGGGAAGATATTCCCAACATAGTCATAAATATAAAAAAGTTCCCAAAGTGACAAAGGTCACAATGTGAAAATATACTTGCATGTATGGCGAGAGAGAAAAATGGAAGCCAAGTCCCCAGCATGTGGTTCGTACTCATTGTAACTCAGGGTTTTAGGTGAGGGGTGTGGATGCTCTAGTTTGTTCAGGATAATCCCAGTTTATGCTCCAGACCAGCTGGCCAGTTGGTGTCCCCCTTAGCTCTCAAAAGTGTTCTGCTAATCTATACACTTAACCTAATCATAAGAGGTTCTAATTTTCCCATTTGTGTTTTCTAATATTTCTAAATTCTAATGAACATAATGTGTTTCCTTAATTATAATTTGTAAATCCGCAATACACACACACACACACACACACACACACACTGATGCTGTTGAGATTGGAATGTAATTTACAACAGACTAGCGCTCCTGACCTCCCCGTGCTCCTAGATTCCAAAATTAGTGGTGGGTCTTACAGTCAATAGGATCTTAGAACCAAGACAACACAACATACTAATTCAGAAATGGGAAAACAAAGAAAATCTATTAAATGCTCTTTTTTTTAAGATTGTAAGACCTAAAAACTGGATAAAATCAGCTGGGTAAGACCCCTGTGTGTAGCCATGGTCTTACCGGTAGAAGGAGCTAGTGTTTCTCAGAGGTTCCCTGATGAGGTGATTAACAAAATAAAAGAGTGTGACTGCCAAGGGGTTTTCTCCAGGACTGGCAGGGGGCCGGGGCAGGGCTTTCCAGCCCTTGCTGGGATCTGAGCGGGTTTTTTTACTATTTCTATGAATGGCTAATTTCATTAGGCATGGGGATAAATTCTATTATTGCCCCCATTCCACAGCCAAGGAAACTGAGGCATGGAAGAGGCATCTGCCCTAGGTCATAGAGCTGTATGCACAGAGGTGGGATTCAGGTTTTCCATCTGGCTCCAGAATGGACTTCTTAATGACAGTATACTGCTCCCTGCCTCTTTTATGTTTTTCCCAAGCTGTGAGACTGAGCAGATGAATGCATCAGCAAAGCCCTAACTTGTAAAGCTTTCCCCAGGGCTCAGCGGTCTGGGGGGGGCAGGGGCGGAGGGGAGGACTGGAACGAAAGGCTTAACCCAGCTCTCCGCAGCCAAATATTCTGATTCCCTTGGCCTCAGTAATGAGGTGTAAAAAGAGTACCCAACACTCTATCTGTGCACTGTCACCAAGTGTGTCTCCCCCAAATGGCCACAGCAACAGTTCCGGTCTCATAGACTCTTCCAGAACCTTGCTGTTTCTCATCAAGAAGCAGAATCTATTTCCCCTCTCCCCAACTCAGCAGCCTTGCTAGCCACCTAGAATGTGGTGGAAAACACACTGCATGCCTCCCAAAGCTGGGTCACAGATCTCAGTACTGACTTCCTTCTGGCCCTCTGTCTTAGGACGCTCACCCCTAGAACCCTGACACCACGTTATGAGGAGGCTCAGCCTCTTGGAGAGGCCACACATAGGTGTCCGGCCCCCAGCCTCAGCTAAGGGCCCCAGTCACGAACCAGCATTAGCCATGACATGGGAGAAAGTGAGACATCAGCTCATTCCAGCCCCAGCTTTCAAGTCTTCCCAGCCCAGGTCTTATCACTACGGAGCAAAGACAAGCCCACTTCACTGTGTCCTGCCAAATTCCTGAGCCACAGAATTCCAGAAAAGAAGTGGTTGTTTTATGCCACCAAATTCTGGGGTAACTTCATATGCCACCAGGGTAGCTGGACTAGGAGCAAAATCAGAAGAGGCCCCGCTTGGTCTGTTTTGAAAGTAGCATATGAATTGTTCTGGGTTTCGGGTTTTGATTCTTTGTACAGGGAAGTAGAGATCTGTCCAGAGGGCAGCGATGGGCGCAGATGAGAGACAGCCAACATCTGTGACCCACACCTGGGACTCAGGCTTCGAAATGTCCCCTCAGCAGAGACGTTCTCGGGCCAGGCTCAGCGGGAAGGTAGCTGTCACCCCTGAGTGTCTCGCTGCTAAATACTGTATAATGAATCCGCCATGGTAGGGATGACAGAGAGCCCGCCTCCATCCTGCGTCCCTGAGGGGATGCTCATCCTCAATCATCTGCAGACTAGAGGCTCTGACCGAGCTAAAACCGCCGCACCTGGAGGCCCAAGCTTGCTTGAAGTAAATGCAAAATGCCCGTGATGGTCAGAGGCAACTTTTGAGAGCTCTTGGTTTGGGCCACCCTGTCACCGTGAATCCACGAGGGAGAAGTAGGAAGACAAAGAACCGCCAGCTCCACATGCCCTGAGCAGTTCAGCTTGTAGGAATCATCCATGTATGCTTCCTGGTACGACTTCATTTGAAAACGGATCCAACTACCAAATATATCTACATGCACTCCACGTGCTGCTGAACACGTAGGTTTTGGGTTTGATGAGTTCACACTGCCTAACGTGTGCTCTATGGCCATGCCATCTTCCAATCCCCCCCCTTTTTTAAAGATTTTATTCATTTATTTGAAAGAGGGAGAGCATGAGCAGAGGGAGGGGCAGAGGGAGAGGCAGAAGTAGACTCCTCACTGAGCAGGGAGCCCGACGCGGGGCTCGATCCCAGGACCCTGAGATCATGACCTGAGCTGACAGCAGATGCTTAACCAACTGACGTACCCAGGAGCCCTCCTACCCCTTTTCTTTACTCAATCTACTGGCCTGAGGGGCCCAGAGGATGGGAGACATGTGGACAGTGCTGAGTCACTCCAGTGACCCCAGCAGAACCCAGCGCACATCAGATGACAGAAGCCAACCCCCAGCCTTGGAAGCGAGCCTAGTTCATGATTAGCAGGGCCAACCCCCCCGACCTCAGTCATGTGACCAATAAACACTTATTGTCATATGCCACCAAAGGTTTATGACTATTTGTCAGGCAGCAAAAGCTAACTCATACATCTGATTTCAGAACGGCCCTGGTTTCCCAGCCAGGCAACCCTAGTTTTTAAAATGGAAAGAAGAGGGGCGCCTGGGTGGCTCAATCAGTTGAGCATCCAACTCTTGATTTCAGCTCAGGTCATGATCTCAGGGTCCTGGGATGGAGCCCCATGTTGGGTTCCATGCTCAGCGGGGAGTTGGCTTGGGTTTCTCTCTCCCTCTCCCTCTGCCCCCCTTCCCTGCTTGCGCTCGCATACCCTCTCTCTCTCTCTCTAAAAGAAATAATCTTTAAAAATAAAATAAAATGGAGAGAAGAATAAAGCTATTAATTCAGGGATTATTTAGGAAGGACCAACCACGTTGCCAGCCCTGTGCTCAGCACGAGGGATACAAGGCTACATTGGTCTTCCCTTTGCCAAAGACAATCCTAAGGAAACCGTGATGCAGGGTAACTGGTTACGCTGCTCCGGACTTTGGCGGCTGTCCTGGGGAAGTAAATATTTGGAGAAGCTATGGGGCCAGTCTCAGCAGGAGGCCTGGCATCCAGCCCTGGGCCAGGTGCCAGAAGTGAGTGCCTGTTGAATCTGAGAATGTGGGCGTGGGAGGCCTTGATTAAAAACCCAGGCAGTGTAATGCCAAAAAAGTGCCAGCCTGGGGAAGAAGAAATTAGTCTGGGATAAAAAATGACAAGGCAAGTATACAAGAACCATTAAGGGATTGTAAGCTTGTGTCACTGATGGAAAACCACAGTTGTTAAGGACATCTGATCATCATAGGGGAGGAGGAGAGAAGGGAGTCTTGAGTGTTGGCCAAAGGCTGGTGCCCAATGAGAGTAAGTACAGCTGAGTGGGGGTACTAAAGCATGGCTGGCAACCTCTACAGGTCCAACAGTCACTCAGCAAACACAAGTATTAGTGGGCCAGTCAACCACTCTGGGACTCAGTTTCCTCATCTTTAAAAGGGGGGATAATAAAACCTACCATACTGAGTTGATATAAGGATTAAATGAGCCGATTTGGGCAAAACATTTAGAATAGCCTGGAACATCTCTAGGAAACACTCAACAAAGATTCGGTATTAAAAGTCCTTTCAGGGGTTTGCTGGGAAGAGTAAATGGGATGTTTGAGAAGCTCTTAGCACAGACCAGGTCTTAAACAGTGATTCACCTAAATACAGCGTGTTGGCCCTCGGAGATGTGCACAGTATAAGGACAGCTTAGACACAGGCCTTGTCCTAAAGGGTAAGGAGCTTCAGACCCAGATACAAGTACCTTAAAAGAAAACAGGACAGATGCAGTCCAGGAGGTGCAATTTGTGAGGAAGGGTTTTGGAAAAGGGAGAAGGTCAGGCATGTCCTCTGCGAGAAGCGGACATGGCCCTTGTAAGGACTCTGTAGGAGGCAGGATTTGAACATACAGGGAAGGGAACATGGGGCCTTCCAGAAGAGGGAGCATTACAAAGGAAGGCCTAGGGCTGCAAAAGGATAGGGCATATTTGGAACTAGGTGAGGCATCCATCTGTAGCAAACCCCACCTGTGGGTAAAGGGGCATGATGGGAATGAAGCTGGCAGGGAGGGTGGGCATCAGATTCCAGGCTGAGAAAGTAGACATTATTGATGGGCAATGGGGAGCCAGTGAAGGTTACAGAGCAGAGAAGAGCCACAGGCAGAACTGTATCTCTGGACACAGAATCCAGTAACAGGTGGACTGGAGATGGGGGAGAAGAGACTCTGGTCAGTCAGGAGGAGGTTGGGTCAGTTCCAGCAAGACAATGAGGACTAGACTCAGGGCACCAGCCAGAGGGGACAGGTGGGAGAGGAGGTCAGCAGGTGGCCCGCGAGGACCCAGCCTGCATGACGATGCGGGGAAGCAGACCCCCCTCCAACCACCAGATCCATGCAGCTGGTGAGCTCCAACAGGAAACTCCCCTTGCTAGCTCAGTAGGGAGGTAGCTGCCTCAGATTCCTCAGAGTGCTGACAAAATGCTCAAAATGAGCCGGCAATTCCATCTGTCCAAACACTTCCACACACGAAACCACAGATTAAAGAAAAATCTGCCAGGCCTCACCCTTTCTGCAGGCCATTAGCTGTCCCCTCTGCTGCTCTCTGACTCCGTTCTGGAGAGCGATCCCTCCCCCCCCAAGAGGCCCTCTCCCGCCTGCCCTCTGGCTGCCTGAGCTTCTAGAGAGCACAAAGCCTGCCCATGGGGAACCACCTCCTTCCACCAGGCCAGAGCAGGGGGCGTGTGGACACCTTGCTCTTTCTGCCTCCCTCCTCCGGCTACCCTGTCCCCGGATCAAAGCCACGACTACTGTGACCTGCATGGCCAGGTTCAACGAAGTCATTTCAGAAGGCAGGTGTCAAGTAGGCCCTTCTCCGATGTCTGCATTCTCCTCTGCTCTCTCACTCCTGAGTCATCTTTGTGGCCAGGTGAAAACAAAGACCTCCCTTCAGAAAGTTCTCCACCCGCTTGGCCTTCACTCATTAAAAATAACCTAGGAAGGCTGGCACCCAGCCACTCCCTGCATTTCCCCTTACTCGCCCTGCAGGGTCACTGTGAGTCCTCCTTGCCTCCACAAAAGCCTCCTGGTGACAAGACAAAGAGGGCCTTTCAGTCCCCAGGAAGCAGCCCTGCTTCTGCCGGGTCCCCGGATGCCTTTGAAGAAAGCAGAGAGGGTGCGGCCTAAACAAAGCCCCGCCCCCCATGCACCTGCCGATGGGGAAGGGCCCACTCGGATAAATCCAACACAAACACACAGCTTTCCAAAGGCAGTCGGGCAACAGGGCATTTAGCACCTCAGTAAGGGGAGGCCCCTCAACTTGAATCCAGCGACTGGGCTCAAATGCTTCTTCCTAAATCCTGTTTCTGAACTGAGCTCAGAATCTCATGTTTGTTTTGTTTTTTTAACATGTGGGCAGAAGTGAGAAATAGGTAAGGCCAAAAAGAACAGCAGTCGAAGGAAGAGGAAAGAGAGACAAGGATTCTGAGGAACCCACATCAGACTATTAGTATGTAAATGTCTTGAAGGGACAGACTGAAAGTGGGTGGAATCATTAGTAAGCTTATGGATAAACTTTTTCTAGGCTAGCAAAATCCCTCAACAAAATATTAGCATATCAAATCCAACAATATATAAAAAAAATATAAATGCACAAGTGACTAAACTTTATTCCAGGAAGGCATGGCTGGTTCAACATTTGAAAATCAACGTATATGTCATATTAACAGACCAAAGACGAAAAACCAAACATGAAAAAGAAGGAGGGGGAGGAATGCACCGATTAATAGAGAAACTTGAGAGGGGCACCTGGGTGGCTCAGTCAGTTAAGCGTCTGACTCTTGATTTTGGCTCAGGTCATGATCTCAGGGTCTTGAGATCAAGTCCTATGTTGGGCTCCATGCTGGGCGTGGGGCCTGCTTAAGATTCTCTCTCTCCCTCTGCCTCCCCCACTCCCGCATGCATGCTAGCTCTCTCTCTCTCAAAAAAAAAATTCATTTAAAAATAAATAAAAGAAACTTGAGAGACATTTAATGAAATACAATGTGTGGTTTTTGTTTGGATCTTTATTTTAACAAACCAGTTGTTTAAACACACACACAACTGAAGAACCCTGAACAGACTGGATATTTGATGATGTTAAAGAATTACTGTTAGTTTTTTAGGTTGTGACAATAGTAATATAAGTGTTTGTTATTAAAAAAGAATGCATACTGAAATACGGAGTCTAGGATTTGCTCTAAAATAATCTGTGGGGTAGATCAGAGACATAGATGAAACGAGAGTGGCCATGTATTGATAATTGTTTTAGATGCGTGATGGGTAGGTGTGGGGTCATTATACTATTCCCAGCATGCTTATGCTGAAAATTTCCCATAATAAAAACTTTAAAAAGCAAGATACCCACAGTGAGTATAAGCAAAGTATAGAAACAATGTTGCCACAGGGAAGGGTGGCCACAGAACAGAGGTGTATAGAAACTTTTTCCAACTTACCCTTTTAGACTTTGTGGGTTTCTTTGTTGTTGTTGTTGTTTTTTTTGAGAGAGAGAGAGAGAGCACGTTGAGCGGGGGGATGGAGGGGCTGAGGGAGAGAGAATCTCAAGCAGACTCTGTACCCAGTGTGGAGCCCAATGCAGGGCTGGATCTCATGACCCTGAGATCAGGACCTGAGCCGAAATCAAGAATCAGATGCTTAATGGACTGAGTCACCCAGGCACCCCTAGGCTTTGTGAATTCTGAACTGAACTATGAGAATATATATAATTACATATGTTATATATTGAGTATATATTATATATAATATGTATATTATATATTTTTAAAATAATTTAAAATGTTAAAAACTAGCAACTGTAGCAGAGATGGCTAAGTGCTATCAAAATCTGTACTCCTTCCAAAGTACAGAGCTGTAGGTGAGAAGTGGTGCCTAGCCAGGGAATAAGGAAGAGCAAGGGCTACTGTGTGAAAGCACTGGAATGGAGGGTCTTTTTGTTACAGAAGCTAGTGTTAAACTAATACAGTTAAGAGCTGGGAGAAATGCTATGAATGAAAAGAAGGTTATAATGAAGATGTAAACCAGTAAACTCTGAATACAAACAAAATTGACCAAAGTTGTTTTAATAATAACTTCTAGTTATTATAACTTATAATGGTCAATGAACTAGCTCATTCATTTGTTCCCATGACATTTCACTATCTCTATGGACCATATACATGCTGTAAATTAGAAATCATTTTGAAATCAACAAAATAACATACCTATGCTCTGAGCGAATAATCCTCTCTCTCGGAATTTATCTTAAGAAAATGAATGCTAACCAGAAGAAAGCTCTAGTTCCCATTGTAAAACAGAGGTTGACAATTTTTTTTTTTTGAGAGAGAGAGAGAGAGAGAGAGAGAGAGAGAGAGCACAAGTGGGGAGGGGCAGAGCGAGAAGGAGAGAATCTTAAGCAGACTCCAGGCTTAACACGGAGCCCGTCATGGGGCTCAGTCTCATGATCCTGAGATTGTGACCTGAGCCAAAATCAAAAGTTGGATGCTCAACAGAGTGAGCCACTCAGGGACCCTGAGAGATTAACAAATTTTTTTTTGTAAAGGACCAGTAAGTCAGTATTTTAGGCTTTGAGGGCCATACAATCTCTGTTACTACTCAGCTCTGCCATCACAGTGCAAAAGCAGTTGTATGCAATATACATCAGTGAACAAGTTTGGCTGTGTTCCAATAAAACTTTATTTACAAAAACAGGTGGAAGGCCGGACTGGGACGAGGGGCTATAGTTTGCCAACCTCTGCAAATGTTCAATGTAATATCATTTATAGCAGCTAAAAGCTCAAAAACAACCCACATGTTCAAAAGTGAATGGTTAAGTAAATTAAAGAACATCCGTTTAGATGATTGTACATATTATGCACAATTATGAAGACTTTAGAGCAACAGAGACATGTTACTAAATACTGAATTTTGTAATTAAAAAAAAGAGAGGAAGCAGAATCCATGATTATAATCAGTAGGATTACAGCTCCGCAAACTTCATGTACACACTCAGCCAAGGACCAAAATAGATCATCTGTGGAATTTGTGGAATGGTGGGGCCATGGGTGAATTTTGTTTTTAATTTCTGTGGCTAGCAGCAATTCCATATTCTACCACAACCAAAAAGCCCATTTTGTGAACTGACCGAGAAGATTTCAAACCCTCTACCTTTTCTCTCAAAGCTGGGCCTTTGCAAAGGCTGTTCCCTCCTCCAGGACACTCCCGCCTTGTCCCTTCCCATCCTCAGGGGAGGTTCCTTCCCCAGGAAAGTCTGCCTATGGACTAGAGAGGACCCCTGTTATCTGTGCTCCCAGTGGCCCGTACTTCCTGCTTCATGATGCTCACCACCCTTACGCTAACCACACTTCACTGACTCAAAGATGCTCAGTCTTGCTCATTTTTACTTCCCTCGAGTCGGGGCTGTAACTTACAAATACTGTTGGCCAGACCAGTATCTAGTTATCTCTGCCTGCCATCTGCCAATGTGCCTGCATCACAATATTTGGAAGGGTGTCAGCGGCATGGAGGAAAATTCCAGAGACAGGAGTGGCGCACTCTTTGAAGCCCCAAGAACCAGAGATTTGTGGGGCTGAGATGGCAGGATGGGGAGTCAGGGAGGTTTAGCATCACTGCCAGAGTGGGAGTCAAAAACCAGCCTATGAGCCCAGCACCAATGGCTTTTAGTTCTTTTACGGACTCTTCTCCATTGCTCACACCTCTCGATGGCACAAAGAACAACAGGGTGTGTAAAAATACTTAAAAAGGGGGTGCCCGGGTGGCTCAGATGCTTAAGCGTCTGCCTTCGGCTCAGGTCATGATCCCAGGGTCCTGGGATCAAGTTCCGCTTCGGGCTCCCTGCTAGGCGGTGAGCCTTCTTCTCCCTCTGCCTCTGTCTCTCTCTCTCTCTGACTCTTACGAATAAATAAATAAAACATTAAAAAAATACTTAAAAAGAAAAAAGGAATTTAGAAGAGGAGGGCTCTGACGGTAAAGAGGTTGTAGGAATATCTTAAGCAATTTATTTTCCTTCATCAAGTTTTTCTTTTTATATACTCACAAGCATATAAAATTTCAATTTAATCAAGTCTAAAAGAACTCTTCTAGGGGTGCCTGGGTGGTTCAGTTGGTTAAAGTGTCTGACTCTTGATTTCGGCTCAGGTCATGATCTCAGGGTCCCCCCACTCCCAAGTCGCACTCCACACTGGCATGGAGCCTGCTTAAGATTCTCCCTCTCCCTCTCCTTCTGCCCCTCCCCTCCCCTCTCTCTTCCTCTCACATAAGTAAGTAAATAATAAAAATGAAAGAACACTTCCATTGAGCATAAAATAAAAATCCTAAGTAAGAGATTTGTCATAGAATTGCCATTTTCTTTCTTTCTCAGCAGTGCCTAAAACAGCGGTGCCTCAGAGGTAATGAAACATGACAACTGTTCAGGGTCTGGATTTTCTGCCCCCAGGGGAGAGGCGGATGTGCCTTGTTCATCCCTGGAGCCTCAGCCTCGGTCCCAGCCCAGGGCGGGAGCGAATAGGCATTAATTATCTGATGAAGTCCCTTGAAATAGCGCCCTGCCAGGCAAAGGGCCACACCCCAGGGTTAGCATCTGAGTCAGAAATAGAAATCCAAAAGTGAGCTCGCCACATCCGGCCTTTGATTCTTTTAGCCTTTAATCCAATACAGTAATGCCACTATTCAGTGTTGCCCGGCGTTGTGTTAAATTCGGAGTCCTGTCCTGACAGCCTGACAAACTGACAGACACTTCCCTCATCCCTCGGCTTCTCTCTGTTTGCTTTGGCGCAGGACCCCGCTGTTTTGACTGGGTGAATCAGTGGAAACCTGTCAACGCAACTAAATAAGAAAGAAAGGCCACTCTGACTTTATCAGACACTCCAGGATCCTAATCTCTCCTTGCTGGCATCCCACCTGCGTCTTCCTTGGCCTCTCCTCCCTCTGCAGGGAGACCCCCGGCCCTTCCTGGCCTGAAGTTAGCGCCCCGGGCACCATGGTGCTTCCAGGCCTGGCACAGGGGCCCTTTCCACACCGAGCCCACCCCCCCCCGCCCCAGCCCTCCACAGGCACCTCCCCACGCAGCATTACCACATCTTCCAAGGAAGACCCAGGTCTCAAGCATTTCATCCGGGCTGACTTTTTTGAAAGGAGTGCTATTACCAGGGCTTTGGGAAGAAAATATACTTTCATTCATTAAAAACAAAGCTGGGCGCCTGGGTGGCTCAGTCAGTTGGGTGTCTGCCTTCACTCAGGTCATGAGCCCAAGGTCCTGGGATTGAGCCCCGCATCGGGCTCCCTGCTCAGCGGGGAGTCAGCTTCTCTCTCTCTGTCAAATAAATAAAATCTTAAAAAAAAAAAAAGAACTGCTCTGAAGGAATCAGGACCGGGCGACAGGACAGGGTGATGGGTTAGGGTGGTGTTAGGGGGATGACTTCCTACGAGGGCCTTGGAAAAGGCCCCTCAGGGGCAGGACAGGGAACCGTCCAGTGGGGAGGCAGACAGTCTCTACCCCTGGCTTTATTTCTGTTTCCTGATCTATAAAAGATGAAAAATAGGGCCTTGGAGCCTCCACATACAGCTAACAGAAAAAGAAAGAGGAGAGAATCCTGCCCCTTAAGAGCCTCCGGCAGGAAGAGACAAATACCTCTTCTACTCTGACTCCAGTGGTGAGAACTAGTGACAGAGTGACGCGGACACAGACGACACAGACGACAGGAAATGTCTGGCTACACAGCTACCAATGAGGAAGCACCCCGCACCGGGAAGGAGGGAGCGTGAGCTAAATACCTGTCATTGCGTTGAACCCTGTACCCCGGTAACTGACTACGTAATTACTGTGAATTCAGATGCTTGCAACGAAATATGAAAAAGAGTAGTACCTAAATGATAGGGCTGTCGGGAAGATTAAATGAAGACATTCATGTCAAACTCATAGACTAGGAATTGGTAGGTGATGAGCCCTCAATTAATTTTAGCCATTGTCCCAAGGATGTGACATTTGAGTTAAGTGTTTCTTTTTTGTTTTTGGTTCTTTTTTTGACTAGGACGTGCAGTTAAGCTCCACGTGAACTATTAACTATTAAGATAGGAAGTTTACAAAAGGGTCTGTTGTGAGAACAAAAGCACTAAAATCGAGATAAGATGTGTGCCATGATCCAAACATGTTTTCTTCCCCTTCTTCTTTTTGCATCAACTGTAGCTACAAAATACTGCCCTCCAAACCAACTTTAATGTCCAATGATGGGGTGGCTCTGTCCTGGACTCTTCGGAAATGTCAAGGTCATGAAAGACAAGAAGGACTGTTCCAGATTGAAGGAGATTAAGGAAACAGAACAAGTGAATATAACTCATGATCCAGGATGGGATCCTAGAGGAGAAAAGGGACATTAATCGGTCAACTGGCGAAATCTGAATAAGGCTGGTAGAGGAGCTAATAGGGCTGGTGTCAATAATTTCCTCGTTTAGGTAACTGTACTGAAGTTATGTAGGACTTAGGAAATGCACACTGGAGTACTTCTGGACAAAAGAGCATGATGTCTGCAGCTTACTCTCAACTGATTCAAAGAAAAAATAACGTGTGTGTGTGTGTGTGTGTGTGTATGGAAAATGATTAGACAAGTGTGTTAAAAGGTTAACGGTTGAGAACCTGGGGGGAAAGGTATATGGAGAATTCTCTGTACTGTTCCTGTAAAGTTTCTGTAAATCTGGAATTATTTATAAATAAAAAGTACAAAAGTATTTATAATTTAGAGACTTAAGTCATTGGGCACTTCTCCCAACATTTTTTTTATTTTTATAGATTTAAAAAATTTTTATTTTATCTGAGAGGGAGAGAGGGAACACAAGCAAGGGGAGGGGCAGAGGGAGAGGGAGAAGCAGGCTTCCCGCTGAGCAAGGAGCCCAATGCGGGAGTCGATCCCAGGAACCCCGGGATCACGACCTGAGCCAAAGGCAGATGCTTAATGACTGAGCCCCTACAAACCTTTTTTAAAAATTGCAACTATTTCACAAGCAGAGCTAATGTGACCTCCTTAAGACATATTTTTGGGCTGCAATATCCTATCTTTAAAAATCTACTGGAATGCTATAAAATTTATTTGGCAATCTAGTGGTTTGGGGGAATTGGGGACACTTCACTCGATGCCTGCAGAAAGCCAGAAGCAGCTCTTCTTTGGAATGTACTCTTCATCTTTTGTCTCTACTCTGCCATCTGAGAATGACTGTCCGATGTTCTCTTCATGTTTGCTCTATCTTTATGGTTCTGCTTTTCTCAGCAGAATTTCAAGGACTGCTTCTTTTTTTGAATAAGCTATTAAGGAAAAAGATGTACCAAAATAAAGAAGATTGAGATGTAACTGTCATCCAGAGTGTCATAGGATGGCCATCTCTTCTCTGAAACACTGTTCTAGAAACGAGCAATGTTTCTACAAGGAGAAAATATTCAATGTCTACAGTCTACAATGCCGAGGATTTTTAGAATCTGACCACAATGGAAAGTCTTGAACTGGTTGTACTAGTTTCCTGTGGTTGTTGTAAAAAGTTACTATAAAGTTGGTGGCTTAGAATAACAGAAATTTATTCTTTCACAAGTCTATAAGTCAGAAGTGGAAATCAGTATCACTGGGCTTAAACCAAGGTGTCAGCAGGACTGAGTTTTCCCTGGTGACTCTAGAGAGAAATCCATTCATTGCTTCTTCCAGCCTCCGGTGGCTTTCCTGGTGTTCTTGGGCTCATGGCCACATCACCGCAATCTCCACCACATCTTCACATCACTGTTGGGAGAAGGTCATCAAATAGATGTGACCGCCAGTTGACCTGCGAGCAGGACCCAGGCACTCGGAGGTCCTTGCCCCTCCCTGTCCTTGGAACATGGGTTCCACTTACCTTTCCCACTCCCAGAGGCTGCTCCGAGGACACAGCCTTCAGATGGTGATGTGGTGTTGAGAACATCTGGACGGTATATGTGACTGAACCCAGTTAAGGCCTCGATGTAAACTTTTAAGGTTTGGTGGGCAGGTGCAGAATCCACTCATCTTGCTGCTGCCCAGGACAAGCCTCATATGTAAGTTCCCTTTGCTTATTAAATGTGCCTCCTTCCTCTGCTCCCCCTGCCCTCCCAGTATGGGGGTGGCTGGTTTCAGATTACACCTGGGAAGCTAGGAGAGGGTTTCAAACCAGCAGTCACCATCACCTTCTTCTTTGTGTGTCTCTTATAAAAACTTACTTGTCATTGGACTTAGGGACCTCCCAGGTAATTCAGATAATCATTTCAAGACCCTTAATTACATCTGAAAACCCCTTGTTCCAAATAAGGTAACGTTCACAGGTTCCAGGGATAAGGATGCGGACATATATTTTGGGGGCCGTCATTCAATCCACTACACTGGGAAAGCAATTTTTCGTCCCTAAATCACACTAACACAACTGTATGTTGAAGTGGCAATCACATCTCTAAATATGGGATTGATGTCACCACAAGTGGTGAGAGTAGGTCAGCAAGGAGACCTCTATTAGACCCAGGGGATGCACGTTATGCTGCAGAGTTCTTTCCTCTGACTTAGGCAGCGGTCAATAAACAGGATGCACTGCTCAGTAACGGTGATATTTACGGAACCCTCGTAAACCCAGTGTCAGGTCAATACAAGGGTTAGTGGTGCCTCTCTTACCTTTTCCACATGAAACTTACAATAGTACGTGTCAATGAGGCCCCATCTCTGAAATCAAACTGCTTTTCTCCAGGAGAATTTCCTGTGGTTCTGTTCTTAAGTTTTTCCAAGGAGTTAAAACAGATAGGATCAAGTTATCTATACTACCATGACATTGCTTGTAATTCTCTTGTAAAAGGGTACAGAAATAATGTCGCTCCCTATTGAGCTTACTTTTCATTCAGTACACGTTGATTTGTTTTCCTCTCTTCTTGTTTCAAATAGGAAATGAAAAAAAAAATAACAGGACTGGTTAAGTGGACCTCAAAAAGCAACATCAAAAGTCCTGGGTGGTCTGGAAGGCTGAGCAGCCTGGCATTGCAGATCCAGAGGGTGACGGGGCAAGAATACTGATAAGCCAGTTTTGCGGGTGGAAGCAGTCTGCAGTCAGGTTTGTTAAGTCCCCAGACTGCATCAGCTTAGAGCCTCAGCAGAGATCAGAAAGGCGGCTCCGAAGGAACACAAGCAGGCAGTCCATTGGTGCGATTCTCAATGGCGCTCCCTTTAACCAGGCCCATGCACCACTTCCCAGGTACTGCAGGGGGCGCTGCTGCTAACTCCGCCCACGTACAACCTTGCGCTAATGATTTCCCTTTGGACAGTTGCAGCTGTCTGGCTCAGAGGTTCCTGGGAGTTTATCTTCTCCCCGCGCCCCCAGGTCTGTAGTCAATGAAGGGTACAAAAGCCCAGCTCCACTGCCTCAAAACAGGAGAATCTGGTGCACCTCACTTTCCAGATATCCCTGAAAGATCAGGCTGAGGCTTAGACTTCTAAAACCCATCTCTGTCGAGCTCCTTCTCCTGCCCCTGCCTGTGTCCCTCACTCAGAACTGACCAAATGCACAAGAACCCCATCTCTAGCTCTACTACTAGGGAAGCTGCCTTCAACACCCCCGGTGATGGATGTTGGGAAATTCTAAGAAAAATGCTGGTCACACAAGTTTTCTTGTCACCTAAACTTTCCCGGTTCTTAATATCTCAATGTTACATGGAACTCCGAACACCGAACACTAAGTCTTTCTCAATGTCTGTGGATGTGGAAGACCCCTGAAGCCCTGTAGGAGAAGATCACAAGGTGATGTTTGCAAATCTCAGTTTCAGGATAGATGAAATATTTCCAAGAGCGGGCAACGTTTGGTCCAGGAATTCTATTTTTAGGGACTTCTCCTGATATTCCTGTATACATGTAAAACTATGTTATGTAGAAAGGTATCTGCCACAGCCCTGAGAGAACGAAAGATGGGAAATAACCTAAGTGCTGTCAGTGGGGACTAGTTCAATGGTAAATCCATTCTCTGGAAGGAAATGCAGCTGTTACAGAGAATAACACTTTCTGGATGGATGTGGAATTATCTCCAAGATGGAAAGTTAAGTAATGAAAGTACAGAACAGTGAGTATAAGCATGCTCCCATCAGGGGTGAGAAAGGAGACGCACACGCGCACGCATGCGTGCAGGGACACACACACACACACACACACACACACACACACACACACACAGAAGCACAAAATAATTCCTGAAGGATATACAAGAAACTGGTATCACTGGTAGCCTCCAGGGAGGAAAAGCGGAAACTGGAGAACTTTTTATACTTTTAAAATCTTGATCATGTTATCTGGTTTTTTTTTTAAAGATTATTTATTTGAGAGAGAGAAAAGGGGGGGAGGGGCAGAGGCAGAGAGAGAATCTCAAGCAGACTCCCAGCTGAGCGCGGACCCTGATGCAGGGCTCAATCCCACAGCCCATGAGATCATGACCTGAGCCAAAATCATGAGTTGGACACTTAACCAACTGAGCCACCCCAGCACCCTGATCATGTTACCTATTTTTAAAAAGTAAACATAATTTGAGCAATTACACAGTCATACTTTCTGTTTGGATCAGGACTTTTATTTTTTAGAATGGCTCCGGAAGGGCCCATGGAGGAGAAGAGGAACACTGGGAGATGGAGGTAGTTCTTACAAGCCTAAAGGCTGCAGAGAAGGCCCCGCATGTTTCCCCATCTGTAAAATGGGAATACTGACACCTCCCAGAAATGCTGTAATGGCAAAGTGAGTTCTTGCAGAGCAAGCAGACAGCACAACGCCCAGAGCAAGAGCTCAGCAGATGTACTGCACAGGAATTCAATGACGTATGACCATCACCCATATAAAAATCATATGGTTATTATTATTGTAAGGATGGCACTGCTGTTGTCCCATCTTCCATTGCCAAGGAGCAGCCGCAAGAGCGGCTTCTGTGGATGCAGGAGTTATCTACGGCTGTCTAACAAATGACCACAAACTAAGTAGCTTAAAACAACATTTATTTATCCCGTCACAGCTTCCATTGGTCAGGAGCCCCAGGTGGGAGTCCTCTGCTCTGAGTCTCGCAAGGCTGCAGACAAGATGTTGGCCAGCCTGGGGTTTTATCTGAGGCTTGGGGGTCCTCTTCCAAGGTCTCATGGTTGTTGGCAGACTTTAGTTCCTTGCAGCTCTAGGACGGAGGTCTCTGTTTTTCTGGCCGTCAGCTGAGGGCTGCTCTCAGCTTCTAGACACAACCCATAGGTGCTTGCCATGTGGGTCTCTGCCAGGCCCTTGCCCCACTCCCAAAGCAGTTGACTTCTCAGGGCCAGCAGGAGAATCTCCCTCTTTGGGAAGGACCCAGTACCTCTTTTAAGGACTTTCACATGATTAAGTCAGCCTCACTTGGAGATGATCTCCTTTTGATTAACTCAGAACCAACTGATCTGGGACCGTAATTACATCTGCAACATCCATTCACCTTGGCATATGACATGGTATCACCACGGAAATGACATCCCATCACCTTTGCTGTATTCTGTCGGTTAGAAGCAAGTCCCAGGCCCCACCCACACTCAAGAGGATGGAATTACACAAGCTTGTGACTCACTGGGGGTCACCCTGGGGGGTGTCTGCCACAGTGGGCTAGCCTGGGAGCGTGCTCACCCTGCATGGAGAGATGGCACACCATGGGGGCAAAAGGCTAGGCCTTGCCCACACCTGGGTTCAAATGCTGGCTCCAGAATTTAATGAATATTTTGAACCTTGGGCAAGTTACAAAACCTCTCAGCCTCCATTCAAACCAAAAGAAGGGGAAAATAAATAATATAGAGTCACTGAAAGGGTTAAACAAAGGGACACTGCATGTACAACTGGCTGACATGGTACATCAGATACTCAACACCTTAGTCCCCCTCTCTGTTCCCAACCCTTCCAGGAGGAGCCTGTGACTTACAAACGAGAATAAGAGTGATGGTTTTCTCTTAAGCCTGCCAGCAGCCCTGCGGGTGACATGCAAATACGCTAAAATACTACACACATACTGTTCAATACCCCAGTGAGGGGTTTTCCCTACCCTGGCTGACTTCTTCTCTGGCAAAGGGTGAAATTACCAGTAGCACCTGCTGTCGCGTCTCATAGCACCTCCTTTCAGATCTGCCACAGCCTGCCCACCAACGCGGAGCCAACGCGACCAGTCATGGTACAGCCGAACAACGGCCTCGCGTGCACGCCTCACGTCGTTTTCAAACGAGGTTTAAGGACACGGGACAATACTCATGGTGTATTGATAATGAGAATGAAATGACCCCAAATCGTCCTTTTATGAGCTCAAGATCTGGACGCGAACTGGCTGGTTCAAAACCCAGCTTCACTCTTCATGGCTGTGACTTTGGGCAAGTTACCGAACCTCCCTGCCTCCGTTTCCTCATCTGTAAAATGCCGATGACAAAAGGACCTACTCATCATGGGGATTAAACGAGGTAACACCTGTAAAACACCTAGCCCAGAGGCTGCTACATGAATAGTGATCAACACTATTATTATTATTAAAGTACCACTTTTATCACTTGAGAGGAAAAGCTAAAAAAAAGACTTCACAATCACTAGCATTACGGTCGCCTTCTTAGGGGAATAAAGAAAACCTATGAGGAAGAGTGAGTAAAACTACATTGCGGTCACAGGGTAGTTAGTAATTCTCCATGCTTTCCAGAAGGTTCCAACTTACTCTGTACTGGGAAGCATTTAATTCATTTCTCCTCTGTTTCCGCCTTCCCATCCCCTTCTGAAGGAACTGCGTTTTCTCCATCTTTAAAATTCAGGATGATACCTCTCCTAAGTTCCACGGCGATCCTTTCCATGGGTAACACATGGAAACCGCTTTACAGACAATTTCGCCTTCTCTGTCAAGTCACCTATCCTTTTAGCTATCGGAAGGAAGGACGGAGGAAAAGAGCGTGGCTGCCCCGGGGGAAAAGGAAGGGCCAGGTCCCGATCATTGCTGATTAAAACACAGACCAGGTGAACTGCTTCTTCTGCAGGAGGCGGAGCAGCTTCTCTGTTCCCGATTGCCACCGGGGAGCTGGGATGGGGTGGGGAGAGGTTCCCCCCACCCAGTCCTCCTGTCCTCCCCCCGCCCCAGCCATACCGGGCTCTGCGCCAGGCCGCGGGGGCCAGGAGTTGCCAAGGCCCCCGTGAGGAATGCCGGGAGAGTGAGCGGCGGGCGAGGGAGCCACCGAGCCAAACGGGTGACAGAGTGGCGTGCCTGTGGCAGGCGGCGGGTCAGAGGGGGGCTTCCATGGGCAGCACGCCGGGGCAGATGGCAGGGGGAGGAAACAGATGGAGGTCCAGTGGCGCTGGGCAGGAAGCGCTGGGAGCACGGTGGGAGGGCGAGGGCCTGGGAGGAAGGGAGCACAGAGGAGCGCTTCCCTGACCCCAGAATTTGCCTCCACACCCTGACCCCCACAGGGAGTCCCCCAAGTGAGGCCCAGGATTGCCCTGGAGGGTCTTTAATACCCGCTGTAATGCCCGAAAACCCGGGGGACTCTCTTCCGACTCACAGGGGACCACACACGCACCCACTCGTGCTCCCCCCTGGCCCCCACAGCCTGGTGGACCCTCCATCTGGTGTCTTCATCAGCACCCTCTCCTCTGGCCACTGGTTTCCAATCTGGGGGCAGGTGGTTTGTGGGGTGCCCTGGAGGGGAATTCTTGCCAGTAGTTAAGAAATGCACATGTTCTGCAGCCTGAATAAATAAGCTGTGGTACTATCATTCCTCAAATTTATGCAGATGCTGTTGCCATTACTTAACTGCAAGTGCATTTAAAAGCACTACAGAACCTTCTAGCCCCTCGATGGCACTGTTCCTTTCCCAAACCATCAGACACCAAAAATACTATTACAACTTAAAATATTATCACCATCACATTTGTCTCCTTGAATATCATCCTGGATGATAAAGGGACACCCATTAATTTCTAGATATTAAAACATTTACATCATTGCTTAATGTCACCATGCTCCGAAGGGCACGAAGCACTTCATTTCTCTCTCTGCAAAATTTATTTACACCAGGACTTCTCCACAAGGAAGTTCACCATGGCCTTGTTTGTACGTTGGCACAACTGGAAGCCCTCGAGCCACAGTAAGGGGGAGGGGGCTGGTCCCACAGACCGTGGTACAGCCACGACTGGCTACAATGATGCTGTTAAAAACCAAATTGCAGACAAACATGAAGTGACACAAGAAAACGTTCATCGCATATTAAGCAAAAAAAAAAAAAAAGCATTTTACAAAATAGGTATACATCATCCTAATTTTCCTTTTTTTTTTTTAAGATTTTATTTATTTATTTGACAGAGAGCAGAGAGCACAAGCAGGGGGAGCGGCAGGCAGAGGGAGAGGGAGAAGCAGGCTCCCCGCTGAGCAGGGAGCCCGATGCGGGACTCCATCCCAGGACCCTGAGATCATGACCCGAGCCCAAGGCAGACGTTTAACCGACTGAGACCCCCAGGCACCCCCATGCTAATTTCCTATATAAAACAAAACAAAAACACCCCCAAATTATAGATGTCTACTATGAAATGGTATAAAATTTTACTTTAAAGACTAATCTTGGGAAACAGAGTGGGAGAGTCTACTTTCTTTTTTGTGTTTCCCCAAATTTCTACAATGAGCAAGCATTACTTCTGTCATCAGGAATAAAGCCCATAACTTGGTTGTGTTTTATTATTTTTATTTGTTTGGCTATTGATTGAAAGTAGTTTCTTGTTGTTAGATCAGGATTGGGCCGGGAGTACAAGGATCTTGGCAGTGAGGTTCTTTGCTGCCTTTAACCCTCTGGCTTCCAGGAAAGAGGACAGGGGTGTACAGATTGCATTTGGGAACCAAACTGGTGCTCCCCTGCTACCCAGATGCAAAGCAGAACAAAGAGGGTGGACCGCTCTGGGTTATGCTGGGTCATTCTCCACGCATAAGTCTCTTCACAGCCATACCAGAGGCTGGGCTCCCCGCCACAGTCCAATTCTATTTGGGAACTGGGCTCTGAATTTCCAGAGTGCAGCTCATAGTCGTCCTGGCCTGCTGGAGGGTATTTAGAATGCTCTCTCATGCCAGAAAACTGAGTGTACTCTCCCTGGACTCACACACCCACTCAGCTTCCACCCAGCCTGCGTAGGCTCCTTGAATCTTATTTCAGATAAAACATCTCTTTAGGATATTAAATATTGGCAACGCCCTCATTACTATCCTGAAATGAATAAAATGTATATATAATACAATCCTAATCCCTGTGACAACCGAAACAGTTTCCATAAAGTTCCAAAATAACCTCTAGGGGGCGGTACAGCCCTGGTTTGAAAACCACCACTTCAGTGGTGGGTTGATGGTGACAGGACGCTTCCCTGATATTCTTAGATGAAGGACCATACCCTCCAGATGATCTGGCAGGCCTCGAGAGTCTGGCCCTTGCACATTTCTCCAGTCTCACCCAAACCACTCCCACCCGTCTCCTCCCCTCCAACCACAGCAATACTCCTTCCAGACTCTGAGTCATTGTCTGTGCTTTTCTGTCTTCTGGAAATGCTGTTCCCTCTTCCTTCAAATATGCCTTCCTTAGAGAAGCCCTTCCTTACCTTCCAGACAGGTCAGACTCTCTAGTTAATTCTCTATGACACTGAACACCTCTTTTTCCGAGCTTTTGTCCCAGTTTATAGTTACAGATTAATAATCATTTTATTAATGTTTGTTTTCCCTATTTGAGTATAAGGAGCACAGGGACTGATCTGCCTTATTTACTCTTCTTTCCACCATATTCTAGCATACAACAGGTGCTCAAATGTTTGCTGAGTAAATAAATGAAACTTCGGGAGGACGTTTAAGTTTCCATCTTTGTGGCTTGTGGAAACTACACTCTGATTTTCCTTCCATATGGTTCTGCAAATGTCACAGCCCCCGTTTCTCTGCACACGCAGAAAGGGTCTGTCTTGTTAACCTCTGTATTCCACACGCCTCACATAAGAACATAGCAGATACCCAGGAAATGAGATGACGCCTCTTTCTAGATGTCAGTACTGCCCCAAGTACTGCCTCACGCCCTGCTGTATTCTCTGCCCCCCCCAATGCCCCCAACCTATCCCTTACCTCCAACTTAAACATACTGAACAAAGGCCTTCGAGAGCTAAGAGTGCACTCCCAACCTCACCAACCTGTACTCAACTCTCAAGGTTCAACTCAGGTGTGACCTTCACCTTCAAGCCTCTCTCCTTCCTTCCTAGTGCAGGCGACCAGACTTTTTTTTATCTCCCCGACCAATTTTGGGACTTGTCTGTCTCCTCAGTGAAACCACAGACTTCCTGAGGGCAAGGGCTCTGTCACAGCCCCCTGCTCCCGCAGAAATGAAGATGGACATGGCACTCATAAATGTCTGCTGAACTGATGAGGAATGCTGGCGAGGTCACTTACAGGGCCATGTGGACCCCTTCAGACCTCAGGGCACTCCCCTCGGGCTCAGATTCTGTGAGGTCTGCAGGGGGACATCCCTTCCTCTAGTAGTGGATATGGGGGGATGGCCAGGGAGTTTCCTATGTTGTGGCCCTCCCACACCCAGCGGTGTCATGCAGAGTACCCCCCTCTGAACTCTTCCCTAGATTTCCTTTTAGCAGCTTTACTGAGATACAATTCACACATTTAAAGTGTACAATCCAATGGTTTTTAGTATATTCACAGGGTTGGGCAACCAACACCACAATCCATTTTAGAACATTTTTATCATCCAAAAAGAAACCACCTACATCTTACCAGCCACTCCCCATTGCTCCCAAACTCCCCAGCCCTGAGCAACCACTAATCGACTTTCTGTCTCTAGAAATTTGCCTGTTCTGGACATCCCATGTTAAGTGCAATCATAGAACATGTAGTCTCTTGGGGCGCCTGGGTGGCTCAGATGGTTAAGCGTCTGCCTTCGGCTCAGGTCATGATCCCAGGGTCCTGGGATAGAGCCCCGCATCGGGCTCCCTGCTCAGTGGGGAGCCTGCTTCTCCCTCTCCCTCTGCCTGCCACTCCCCCTGCTTGTGCTCTCTCTCTATCAAATAAATAAACAAAAATCTTAAAAAAAAAAAAAAAGAATATGTAGTCTTTTGTTTCTGGCTTCTTCCACTCAGCATGTGTTCGAGGATCATCCATGTTGCAGGCTGTGTCAGTACTTTATACTTTTTTCTGCTAATATTCCATCCCATGAATACACCACATTTTATTTATCCATTCATCAGTCCAGTCCTCATCAGGACATTTGGGTTGTTTCCACGTTTTGGCTCTCATGAATAATGCTGCTACGAGCTTCTGTGTACAAGTTTTTGTGTGTTTGTGTGTTTTCACACAATATACTTAAGAGAAGTGTTTGCACTTCTCTTCAGTATCTACCTAGGAGCAGAATTGTTGGATCATACAGCAACTCCATGTTTGTTTGAGGAACTGCCAGACTATTTGCCTTTTACACCCCCACTGGCCAACTGGCAACGTATGAGGGCTCTGATTTCTTCACATCCTTCACATTGTTCTGTCCTGATATCATGTCTTTCCTACTGTTGCCATCCGACTGGGTGTGAAGAGGTACCTCGGTGGGCACTGATTTCCCTAGATCTATTAACAAGCAACAACTCTGCAGGGTCTTCGGGCACACGAGGCCCGTCAGGCCTAGGTCGGCCCCAGCTCTGCTGCTCACAGCTGTGGGACATTACTAGTTCAACCTCTCAGTCAGTTTCTTCTTGTCAAAACATGTTCCTTCACATGATCCTTAAAAACAGTTAATGACACTTACGTGATGTATAGCATGGAATTCCTAGTCCATCATTTATTATTTTTTTTAAAGATTTTATTTATTTATTGGGGGGGGGCGGGGGAGCGCACAAGCAGAGAGAACAGCGGACAGAGGGAGAAGCAGGCTCCCTGCCAAGCAAGGGGCCCGCTGCAGGGCTCGATCCCGGGACTCTGGGATCATGACCTGAGCCAAAGGCAGACACTTAACCAACTGAGCCAGCCAGGCGTCTGTCCCTAGTGCCTTACAGAGAACAATGGTAAGGTTCAAAAAATAGACCTATTAACAACAACAAAGAAACCCCCTCCTATAGGGCCAACAACTGTGACAGTCTCTAGTCTAAAGAGGAAGACCCAAGAAACTAAACTATTGGGGCCACAAGATTATAAAGATTCATTAAAGACACAAGTACCAACATTCACTGAGAAACTCACTTTCCTTCCATTATCTCTCCTCATTTTCTGGTGGTGGTGGACCCAGGAGAGACTCAAAGCAAAGAAAGGAAGTTGTTCTCAAAGGGAACAGCCTTTTCAATTATTTCTTAAGGTAATAGGTTGACAGGTCTGTCGGTTAGACCGAGGACAACACTTTATGGGAAGTCTAGGACATACAGGTCAGCCTATTCAGGATGCAGATGAGACACCAGTGGTCAAAATCGGAGCCCCATGGATAGAGTGCTCACCCGTGGCACCACTTCAGCGGCATCTGCCCTGCCCCAATGTTGTTAACTCCTGGCTATGCACATGTTTCTGGCAAAGGAGATGAAAGAATATCAAATGTCCATGCAGGCCCCAGAAAAGAGGAAGAGGAGAATGGGAAAGAGTTAGACAAGAGGCCCAGGTGGACAACCCTAAAGAGTCTCTCAATATGACCACACTGCAAGGGCAAGTTCACTTCCAAGGGGTCTGCTCCAACGAGCCTGCAATCACAGGGGCCTCCCCAAGGAAGGAAGAAGGTGTGAGAATCCCGTGAGGATGGTTTTAAGAGAGGCACAACAGAGAAGCCGTTCTCTAGGTCTTTGTTCCCGGCTATGGAACAACAAGACCTGTGACTGTCACCTGCAACCAGGCTTAAGGGCCATAGGCAAGTGGCTAGCTGAGGAGCTTTCAGTGAAATGGAGCTTGCTCTTCTCTACGAACCTTATCCACCGAACTCATGAACCAACATGGAGCCTTCTCGACCCCATTACCTTTGTCCATCAAACTCATGGACCAGATGAAGGCTTCTGATCCCAATTTTTGTCCACCAAACTCATTATTTGATTCAATATATGTCTTCCAGTGTTCCATTAAGGTCTGTCTCACCCCCGCCCACCTTTTAAGGACAAAGAGGTGGGCTGGTCCCCTCTATTTGGCTGATTAGCAGTCTTACCGCGAGCCAAAAAAATGCCTTGCTCAAAACCAACACTCCTCAGCACAATTTGTTGTTGTTGGTAGTCGCTAACACTTCCTAATTTTTGGTCCATCCAGACACCCTTCTTAGAGAAAAGAGAACTCAGCCCCCCTCCCTTCAGATCTGGCCTAAGCAGGAAATGACAGCCCCCTCTACACACACCAGAACAACAGTGCTATGGATTCACCGGCAGCTCTCACTGTGTCCAGCACCCTGGGACTGGCCCACCTTAGCGTCCGGATGTGTAACCTTGTTCCTATGCCACATTCCTTCCTCCACACCGCTCTTCAAAACTACCACTCCCCCGCCGCCACTATTTTTGCTGCAAACATTACAATGAGTGGAGTCACAAACAGCCCAACCTAGCGTCACAAAACACATCAAACGAATGGGAAAGGTGTTTAAGATGAAAATTTGTTTAAAGAAGAAAAAACTGGGAAGAAAGAAAAGAGTGGGGACCATGAGAACGGGCCAGACAACATCAGCCTTGGTGGAAGGCTCCTGCACCGCACTGGTCATACTCAGGGCTCAGACTTTCAGCCTGCCTGGCTCCTCAGGTGACCCCCCCCCCCTCAGCTGACTCTGGCTCCCCCAAATGAGTACTGTAGTATCCCCCACCCCCCGCCCGTCCACAGTTGTGCTAAGTTACCCACTGTCAACCACAGGGCAGAAGCGGATGACCCTGTGTTCTGCTGAGTAGTCAGAAGATCAATAGCAGCCTAAAGCTAGGTCACAATGCCCACATCATTCACCTCCCTTTATCTCATCGGTCAGGCATTTTATCACCTCACATCATCACAAGAAGGGTGAGTTCAGTACAATAAGGCATTTTGAGAAAGAGACCACATTTACATATTTTTTATTACAGTATATAGTTATAATTGTTCTATTTTATTATTAGTCGTTGTTAATCTCCTCTTACGCCTAATTGATAAATTAAACTTTATCATAGGTATGTACACATAGGCAAAAACAATAAATACAGGGTTGGATACTCCAAACCGTTAGCAGGGGGACTAGGGCACAGTCTCCTCAAAACGAACCTTCCGCATCGATCCTCGGCGTTCCAGCGGCCCCCCGAGACCTGGACCCTCCCTTGAACTTGAGAGGGCAGGTGTCCAGGACAGCTGCCCCCCAGGGTCCCCATCCCTTTTCCCCAACAGGGAACTGAGAACTTCGGACTTCCTCTCTGCGAAACTGCGCCCAGAGCAGGGCAGCCCTGCTCTCTGGGTTGGGAGGAGAGAGGAGGCCTCGAGGGGGAGAAGGACGGGTTCCGCCGCCTCAGCGCGCCGCCGGGGCGACTCTTCCACCCCCGGCTCGGGTTCGAAGCGGCGCGGCCCAGAGAAGAGGAAGGAAGAGGAAACGCAACTTTTGCCTGTGGTTTCTGTCGGAAAGCGGGTCGGGCCCCGCAGAGGGGTGGCTGGAAAAAACTTGGGACCCTGGAGACCTGCGTCCGCGGGAGCAAGGGCGGCGTCGGGGCTGAGTTCCAGGGCGCGGGCACCGGCGCACCCAACTTTCCGAAGGAAAGCCCTCCCCGAACTTGACTGTGGCGGCGCAGTCCTCCCGCCCTACCCCGCCCCGCCCGCGGCGCGATGCTCCGGCGGGCTCCGCCCGGCTCCAGCCGCCCGGCGCGCCACCTCCCGGCTCCCCTTCCCGCCGGGCCTCTCCGCGAGACCCCGGCCCCGCGCCCCGGGCCTCTCTTACCATCTGCGCCACTTTCAGCAGGGCCGAGTACGTGCGGGGGTAGACGGGGTCCAGCAGCCCCTCCGAGGGCCTCGCGCCCGGCTGCCCCGCGCCGGCCCCCGGTCCGCCGCCGCTGCTGCACGTGGTGCGGACGAGCCCGGCTCCGTGCGACATCGCGCGGCCCCCGTGCCCGTCCGCCGCCTCCCCGGCCGCTGCCGACCGGCC
>NC_058403.1:143974411-144036464 GCF_002201575.2 Neomonachus schauinslandi | reverse complement strand
CGGGCCGGGGGCGGGGCCGGGGCGGGGCGGGCCGGGGCGGGCGGTCGCGGGCTGCCGGGGGCGGGGCGCACGCGTCCGGGACCCGCGCCGGAGACCCCGGTCCAGCCCGGGCGGGACCCGGCCGGGGAGGGGCTGCCCGGCGCTTTCCCGGGAGGGCGCGGCCTCCCTGCGCTCGCCGAGGCGTGGAAGCTGGCCTGGAGGGAGCCGGCACACGGACGGTGGGCCGGGCCCTTCCGAAGCGAGCAAGGCCGGGGCAGCAGCTGGGTCTGGGCCTCCCGGGGTTTGGTGTGGGCGTGGCTGCGGATGAGAGGGAAGAGGACTTGCCTGAAGTGTAACTTACACGCACCGAAATGCCCAGACCCTCCGGGTTCAGCTCCATTAATTTTCCTTTATGTGCACACCTGTGTAACCACCACCAACTCAACTAATAGAACGTGCCAATACTCCCAAAAGATCCCTCGTGCTTCTTCCCAATCTACCTTCCTTCATAGCACCCCCTGACCCCAAAGCCTGAGGCCACCACAATATTCTGCTTTCTGTCATTATAGATTCGTTTTGCCCGTTTTTGGACTTGCTATACTTGAAATAGTACTGAATATTCTCGTTTGTGTCCGGCTTCTTTCACTCAGCTCCGCGTTTGAGATCTTCCTGTTGTACCTAATAAAGCTGCGGTGAACATTCTGGGAAGTTTTGTTTGTTTTGGTGGACTTAAGCTCTCCTTTTCTGGGGTAAATACCTATGAGTGGATTTACTGGGTCACAGGGTGAGCCTACCTTTACTTTCATTAGAAGCTGTGAAACAGTTATCCAAGTGACATACTGTGTTGCTTCCCTTCTGGGTTAGTTAGTTTAGTTAGTTAATTATTTTCCTTATTTGAGAAAGAGAAAACAGGGGAAGGAACAGAGGGAGAGGGACAAGCAGACTCCACACTGAGTGCAGAGCCCAACACACGGCTCGCTCTCAGAAGCCTGAGATCATGACCCGAGCCCCTCCGGGTTATTTTCTGAATGAAGACAGGCCCAGTCGGGGCTACCACGGTGAGATATGTTATCAGTGTTCCCTTTGAGCAGAGTGTCCTTGTGGCTGAACTTCTAACTTCATTTGTGAATGACCCAAAAAATCTGCCTCTCAGAGATTATAGGATGCCGGTGCTGTACAATTAGAAGACTGTCATCAATGTGGCAAAGTCTTGATAATTCTAGAATGTGGAGATACTCACCCAATCTCTATTTTGACAAGTTTCCCAGGCGATTCTGATGAACACTCAACTTGGAGAACCTGTCATTGCCAAGTTTGAGGCATTTGGGGATTCATTATGCTATTTTCCCTACTTTTGTATACATTTGGTAATTTTCATGACCAAAAAAAAAAAAAAAAAATTAACTCCATTATCTGTCTTCTCTTTAGATAACACTGCCTGCTACCTCTACTTTTTTTTTTTTCTTTTTTAAGATTTTATTTATTTGACGGAGAGAGACACAGCGAGAGAGTGAACACAAGCAGGGGTGGGTGGGAGAGGGAGAAGCAGGCTTCCCGCCGAGCAGGGAGCCCGATGCGGGGCTCGATCCCAGGACCCTGGGACCATGACCTGAGCCGAAGGCAGCCGCTTAACGATGAGCCACCCAGGCGCCCCTGCTACCTCTACTTCTTTCTCCATGAAACAAAGGTAAGTGTACCTAGGAGCGGCTGTGACAGACACACAACCATTCTGTAACAGTCCCAGCTCTATGCCCACTGGCATGAAGTTGGTATTACATATCGTTTCGTCTGTAAATTTACATTTTTCACTCCCTTCCTTTTTCAAGGCTTCAGAACCCACAATGGAGATGATAGAGGTGGGTCTTTGTTGGAGTGAAGGTTTCAGGGAAACCCAAACACCAAGCACTGGATAATTTCTCCTCTGAAGGGCCTTCATCCAATTCTCCAGCAATCTTCTAATTCAGTGATTTTCAATGTATCGTCCCTGGACCAGCAGCACCAGCTTCCCCTGGGAACTTGTGAGAAATATAAATTCTCAGGCCCCTCCCAGAACTGCTGAATCAGAAACTCTGGGGGTGAGGCTCAGCAATCTGTGTTTTGACAAGTTGTTACCCCCCCCCCCACCTCCCACATGATTCAGATGCATGCTGAAGTTTGAGAACCACTGTCATTTCCTGAGGCCACTGGAGTTGAGAATTTGCTGGGTTTCTCTGACTGCTATTGGCCGATGTGGCCATCCAGCCCAGACAGGAAATAATCCCTGCTGGCAGCCACTCTTAAGTTAATCACTGCATCATGATCAATTAAGAGCTTGAGCAAGATGCTTGGCCGTACAAGGGCCATGTGCTGGCCTGGTGTCAAGCAAAGGCTCCATAGATCTGACCTGCTGCCATGCAAACGGAGATTTCTACACTGGATGATGCTCTTGGTGGAAGGGCTGCCCCTTGGAGGAGCAAGGGCTTAGGCAAAGGACTCCATAACCCCCCTTAAAGATTTCACACTCTAGGAGAAAGCCAACCAGATGCACGGTCTCCAAGTAGCCGGTGAGAATTCAAGAATTTCCAAGTTCTTCTCTGTTCACCTGCCCCGAGGGAGTGTAGGTTCCAAGGCTTCAATTAGACTGTCACTGTCTGACTACAACTCATTTACACCAGTGTAATTATGATATCATCTCTGGTCAGATATAATGAAAGAATATAATAAAATGAGAGTTGACTCTGTATCAGTCGCGGTGCTTTTGGTTGCAAGTGACAGAAACGAAACTCAAGCAGAAAGAATTCATTGGCTTGTGTAACTGTGGTATGTAGACATGAGACCTAGTTCAGGCAGATCCAGGTGCTCAAATCAGGCATGGTCAGGACTTACGTTCTTTTTTTTTTTTTTTTTTAAAGATTTTATTTATTTATTTGACAGAGAGAGACATAGCGAGAGAGGGAACACAAGCAGGGGGAGGGGGAGAGGGAGAAGCAGACTCCCCGCCGAGCAGGGAGCCTGATGTGGGACTCGATCCTGGGACTCCAGGATCATGACCTGAGCCGAAGGCAGTCGCTTAACCAACTGAGCCACCCAGGCGCCCAGGACTTACGTTCTTATGGTTCTGGAGGTTGGAAGTCCAAGATCGAGGGGCCATCAGGGCTGATTTCCGGTGAGGCCTCTCTTCCTGAATTGTAGACAGTTACCCTCTCACTGAGTCCTCACGTGTCCTCACCCCTCTGTGCACGGGGATAGGGGGTGAGAGAGAGAGAGAGTTGGGCTGGGGGGGAGATCTGGGGTCTCTTCCTCTTCTTATAAGGACACCAGTACTATGGGATTGGGGCCCCACCCTTATGATCTCATTTAACCTTAATGATCTCCCATAAGGCCCCATGCCCAAATACAGTCATACTGGGGGCTAGGGTTTCAACATATGAATTTGGGGGGGCATAATTCAGTCTACGGCAGGCCCTCTGATTGGTCCAAATATGGGTCATGGCTCTATCTTTTAAACAATCATTATATCCAGGGAGTAGATATTTTTATTGGACAGGGCAATTTCTACCTACCCGTGTAGCTGTGTGGGGGTAGTTCTCCAGGACCACAGGAACTGAGTGGGGGAGGGGTGAGTCCCAAAAGGAAATCAGGGTGTAGGTCCCAGAAAGGGGAAGGAATATTAGGCAGTGTTATGCACTGAATGCTTGCATCCCCCACAAATTCATACATTGAAGCTCTAACCTCCAGTGTTTTGCTATTGGAGATGGGGTCTTAGGGAGGTAATTAGGGTTGGATGAGGTCATGAGGGATTAGTGCCCATGACCTTTTGTGCCCTTATAAGAGACACCAGAGAGTTCTTTCCTTCCTTCTCTGCCATGTGAAAACACAGCAAGAAGGCTGCTATCTGCAAGCCAGGAAAGGAGCTCTCACCAGAAACAATTGGCTAGTACCTTTATCATGGACTTCCCAGCCTCCAAGACTGTGAGAAAAGCCATGTATGCTGTTTAAGGCCCCCAGTCTATGGTATTTTGTTAAGGCAGCCCAACCTCAGACAGGAAGGCAAAAGCATCCATGTCCGTGACACTCTTCTAATCCTTTTAAATCCTTTTTGAGTTGAAGTTTTAGAAGTTTTTAGGCTCTGAGAACCAGCCAGACTTTCAGGCCCTTCTGGGGAACATCAGGTGTCCGTTAAGTTCTTGGCCACATCCACTTGGACCAGGATGGCCCATGAGCCAGGAGCAGCCCATCAAGGGGTCAGCCAGCAGCATTTGGAGCGGCCTGACATGTGAGCTTTGCCCAACAGAAGCCCATCAGATCCTCTCTGTTGAGGAGTCTGACTTGGAGGCACTGGGAGGGGTTAGCAGTTGACAAGGAGAGGAAGCAGAAGCCAAAGGACCACAAGACAGAAGGCAAAAGTTGTGAGGCTGAAGGGCCATGGCAGGGACTAAGGAGGGTTGAGTGGAACAGAGTGGCTGAAACCCAGTGGATGGAGAGCAGCGTATGCTCATTACTGAGGGCCAACAAGAAATCTGGTCCTTGGCTCTGGGTGGGACCCTGAAACCTTTGTCTCTGCTACCTGGCAGTGTGGCCAAGGGGCAGGACTCTGGAACCAAGCCACCAGAGTTTGGCTCCCAGTGCCATCCACTGTAGATATGTGTCCTTGGGCAAGTTACCCAACCTCTCTGAGCTTCCATTTCCTCACCTGTAAAGAGGAGCAACAACAGAACTGACCCTCAGGGCAACTGTGAGACATGAATGGGATAATATACACGGACAGTGCCTCCAATAGTGTTTGGCTCATAGTAATAAACGTTACATTTTTTTTAAGTTATTATTCCAGGGGCGCCTGGGTGGCTCACTTGGTTAAGTGTCTGACTTTTGGTTTTGGCTCAGGTCATGATCTCATGGGTCGGGGACAAGCCCCATCAGGCTCTGAACTCAGGGGAAGTCTGCGGGAAGAGTCTCTCTCTCCCTCTCCCCCTTCCCCCACTCACGCACACATGCACACACGTGCTCTATCGAATAAATAAATCTCTCTTTTTTAAAAAGTTATTACTTCAAGGAGTGCCTGGCTGGCTCAGTTGGTAGAGCATGCAACTCTTGATCTCCAGGTTGTGAGTTTGAGCCCCATGTTGGGTGTAGAGATTACTTAAAAATAAAAGAAAAAAGAAAGACAAAGAAAATTCCAGGTCCAGATGGTTTCATTGGAGAGTTCCACCAAACATTCAAAAGTAATTATTCCTTACATCCTTATGTATTTAAACAAGAAGACTCCACCACCTGGAGGCTGAGGGACCCCCAGTGGGTTACTGTTTCCATAACCATAAGCATCAGAGACCATTTCTAAGGGTGAAAAAAAGACTTCTTGGATCTGTAATAGATTGTCAGGCAATCTGAGTAACTGAAAGAGCTACTGGGGGATAATTTCACTGGGAAGGGGAGGAGGGGGAGAAAGAGGATTCACCTAGTTATTTGCGACTCATGCGTCATGACCCTTCCACATGCCAGGCAGAACAATTCATAGAAGAGGAACTCCCTCACCCAGGGAGTTTGGAGCCCATAACAATATGGGGGAATAGAGTCAGGTAACAGAGGGAGCTGTGACTGTCAACTCAGGGAAGGCTTCCTGGAGGAGGGGCCGTCTTAACCACACATGGAAGGATAATGAGCTATTGGTGGTTGGAGAAGAGAGTTCAGAGAAATATTCAGAGCCATGACGTATCAGAGGGCATGAAGTTTATTGAGGTTTGAGCACGGGGGTCCAAAGGAGGGGAAGGTGCTAGATGAGGCTGAAGAGGTGGCAAGACATGGCAAAGACAGGTGGGTCCCCTCACTCCTGTGTGTGCACCCAGTTCTGCACTTCCGCTGCAAATGTCTGATGCACCACACTTCAGGCTTAGCTTCTCTCTTCTCAGACTGGGAGATTCTAGAGGGAAGAAATTATGTGTGGAAACTCTGAAGTCAAGGTCATGCTGCCTTGGGTTTGAATCCTAACTCTGCCATCTACTAACTCGGTGAATTTGGGAAGTTTCTGAGCCCCTCTGGGACTCAGTTTCCCTATCTGTAAAAGGAGGATGCAAACTTGTACCAATACTTCCTATCCAATTATCATCTGCAGCACCACCCCAAAGGTTAGGGGCTTACAAGCATTTATTACTATCTCATATGGTTCTCGTGATTTGACCTGGCTCAGCCAGGCAGTTCTCCCTTGGGGGTCGCACGCAGTTGGAATCAGATGGGTACCAGGGCTCGAGTCATGTGAAGGCTCAGTTGTGCTGGACGTCCTAGAAGGTTCTCTCACATGTCTGGCCATTGATGCTGGCTGTTGACGGGGAGCTCAGCTACGGCTGTCAAATGGAGTGCCTGCATGTGGCCTCTCCATGTGGCCTGGGCCTCTCAGAGCATGACAGTGGGGTTCTGAGAGGGAGCACTGCAACGAACATTCCAGGAGGCAGGACGAGGACGATGCCAGGGCCATTAAAGACTATGCCTGGAACTGGAACATGATCAATTCCTCCATATTCTACTGGTTAATGAGTTCACAGGACCTGCCCAGATTCTAGAGGGTGGTAAAATAATCTCCACCATTTGATTAGGAAGTTGTATAGTGACATTGTCAAGCCATCTTTTGAAAATACAACCTGCCATGCCTTCCATGAGGATTTGGTAAGTTAAGGCATGGAAAACTCTCGGCAGCATGCCGAGCACATAGCAAGTCCTCTGAAGTATGCAGGCTCTTCGTGGCCTTTATCCTGACGCCCTCAGCACTAATCACAATGCCTGGCACAAAAGAGTGCAACTTTGTTATTTTTCAATTTGATACTGGACAAACTATTTACCATTTATTTATGTTTACTTGCCAGGCAGCCCAAGAATAATTGTGATTCTCATTAAACAGGTCAGATCAATTTCACTGTTCTATTAAAGTAAAATTAAGTCTGAATGTGCATGCTCAATCTGCATTCTTTGTTGTGCATACAGAATCACCCTCTACTTGGACATGGGGAAAAAGTGAGAGAAAACATACCCAGAGAGTCAAGAAAAGAGCAGCGCGGAAAGAGCATCGGATTCAGAGTTAGCAGCCCTGGCTTGGGGTCCAGGCGCCTCGCAGCCACTGTGAGCATGAATCTCCCTATCTGCAAAGTGGGGGGTGACACAGCTTCCCTCCCAGGAAAGGTAAATCCCAGGGCTGCTGTGAGGCTAGACTAAGTGAGATTATGCTTGTTCGGGCATTTGGTACAGGTCAGTGGAATGTGAAACAGGCTAGGACAAAAGCTGGTTGGGCCTGGCAGGTTAGGGCACGGGCAAACAGGTGCAAACAGCATTTTAAGCCAGCACTTAGCAAAAGACAAAAAAACCAAAACCAAAACCAAACAAAGCAAAAACCCAAACACCCCAAAAATCAAAAACCTCAGGGCTGCCTTTGGTTCATGTCTGCCCACTTGGCTTGTTATCACCCTCATCCTGTTTATATGCCTTGCGCCATGTCCCTCAGAAACCCAAAAGAGAAGTCTGTGCATAACTAAGGGACAAGAACCATTGCTCGCACTCGCTGGCCCATTCCAGACATCTGTCCTCCGTTCCAGCCTGCATTTGAGAATTTGGCACTGAATTGCACAGGTGGCTCCTCATTACCTCCCCCTCCTGTCAAGCGTGTTTCTGGAAAAACCACCATATGGTGGATTGTCACTGAGCAGACTGATAGCTGCTGATGATGTTTGTCTGCTCCAATATGATCGGCGAGGTGAGGTTTGCTGTTGGCCAGCACGCGCATGGAGACATATGATGATCAGGCAGTGAAGCCCGGCCTGAGAGTTTTCTCTCATTTTGTTGATTTCCTATGTGTTTGCCATGTCTCAAGTAGACTGCAGCCTTCCTGTAGACAATCTCCTCCAGGAATGCTCTCCAGTGGCTGCAACTTGCTGATGAGCAGCTTACCCATGCTTTGGGACTGTGCATTTTAGGAGAGGTGGGGCAGGGGGGAGACACCCTATTTCCTTATGCAGTGGAGGGTCTGCATGAAGCTCCTGGTTTCATTTGCTTGACCTTTGGGGTAAGGGGATGGGACTCTGGCTGCAGCTCTGCCCAGAGGTGAGGTTGTCGGAAGGTCAGCGTTCCTCTTTGAGAAGTGGATGGGTACCACCTGTCTTTGGTAATAAAGTAACATACAAATATAAGGAATAATTTGCTTTTTATGCTGATGTTTTCTACCAGAATCAGTATTCCTTCTATGAAGTTATCAAGGGATGGGAGCGGGGAGTGGGAGAGGGGAGAGGCTCTTTTTTCTACTTTATCCATGGAATCTTTCATGTATGAGAGAAATGGTGGCCAAAGAGGACTCTGCTTCCCTTCAAAAGGAGACAGACAATGGGTATAGTCCCCTGAATGGTTGCCACGCAATTGCTCTGGGGGCCACTGGTCTGCCTTCATAAGGGGACCTGAAGATGTTAATTCTCCCACTAACCATGAGGATCCTGGTTTTTCCAACTTCCTTGAAACCACTGCCTGCTCTTGTCTTCGATTTAAAGATATTTGCTATTTCCTGATTATGAATGTATTTCCTGCTCCTTATAGAAAATTAGGGGAGATTCACAAAACAACGAAGAAAATAAAAATCACCCCATGATCCCACCAATCTTTACAGTCTGGTTTGCAACTGCCTTTTGTCAACTCGTGTTTTAGTAAGAATTCCTCAGTTTTCAGTGGCAGCATTGATTTGTGTGTTCATAGACAACTTATTTTTCTCCATTATGTAATTTTAGAAAGACAGCCCCTTAACAACTGATCTTCAATTTAATAGCCAATTTAGCAACCGCAATTCAGCACAGCTTGAGAAGTGTGTTAAAAATACAAAGTTAAATCATTAATGATGGTGCTAATCAATTCTGATTTAGAATAAACTTGGGAGGGAGTGGGTTGTAGTGCATTCATTTCTAAAGGCTCTTTCAGTGGACTTTTTTATTTAACCATTCTTCTGTTAGGGTTTTAGGCTGATGCAGGTTTTTTTTGTTTATTTTTGTTTATATTTTAAGTAATCTCTATGCCACATGCAGAGCTCGAACTCATGACCCTGCGATCAAGAGTTGTATGCTCTACAGACTGAGCCAGCCAGGCACCCCTGTGGTTGTTTTTGTTTTGTTTTGTTTTCCTACTATACATAAGACCAGGATTAACATCTTTGTGCATGAACCTCAAGCTCCCAAGAGAAGCATCCCCAAATCCAAGGGAATGAGTATTTTTAAGGCTCTACATATATATGCCAAATAGATTTCTGGAAATGTTGTACCACTTTATCCTCACACCCTATGAAGTTTCCACCTGCTTCTTTCCCTCCCACTACTGATGTTTTCAGTCGGCTACGCTGGAGGAACTGCAGACCGGGGTAAGAAGACCTGCATGATGTCAGCCCAAGCTATTCCAATGACTTGTGGTGTAACCTTGCACAAACCGCTGATACTTAAAAGTCTCAACTGTCCTTATCAGATAAATGGGGCTGTGGACAGCTGTTTTATCTAAGACACAGATGTTCTGAGGACCCACCGACACCTGTATGCAAGTGACCTGTCAAGTATAAAATTGTAAGTTGACTCATATGAAATTTTTGTAGGTCAAAGAGTCAAAAATTGGCAATTTTAATATAGTTCAGCCTCATGCTGTATCATTATGTGGTTGGACGTTGTTAGGCAATTAGTCATTTATGCCTTCCAGAAACCAATCAGCTAGCTGTGGATTCTCCCAGGTACCTAGCCCAGTAACCACCTGGCGGCTCTCATTACTAAGCACTTTCTGACATTTATTTTCAGGCACCGTGAGTGGGTCGGCAGATTCGGCTCTTCACCCGCAGGTCCGTCCCTTGTGGCCTGCTCAGTGCTGGGTCCCCTGTCATGTGCAGAGCACTCACTCACCCACCTCTCCCTCCCACGGCTGCTCAACAGTCTCGCATTCAGCCGGCGCTGGCTTAACAGCCACATTCAGCCTCTTTGTCTTCTAACCTGCGAATCCTTCGAGATCTTCTGGGACTCGGCAGTCACGTTCCGGCATCTTCACGGCGGCCGGCATTTATTGAACACATACTGTGGTCCACACTGTGCTGAGCTCCCGAGGGAAGATGGAGATGAAAATGCACTACCCCACCCCTGCAACACATCACAGAACCAGATGGGAGGAAGATGGTAACAAACCATTCGACAGCATGGCAGAGGAGGAGAGGGGCCATCGGGACATTTCAAAATGCCCCATGGTGTTTTTCTTTTAAAATTAACTTTCTCTTTTTTTTTTAAATAAAGATTTTATTTATTTATTTGACAGAGAGAGAGAGAAAGAGAGCACAAGCAGGGGGAGAGGCAGAGGGAGAAGCAGGCTCTCCACTGAGCAGGGAGCCCAACGCAGGGCTCGATTCCAGGACCCTGGGACCATGACCTGAGCTGAAGGCAGATGCTTAACCGACTGAGCCACCAGGTGTCCCAATAAAATTAACTTTATCAAGGGGTGATTTACATAAAACAAGATGACGTTTTAAGTAACAGTTTGTGAATTTTGGCAATTATATATGCACATGCAATTCCCACCACAGTCAAGATGTACACTATTTCTGCCCCCTCAGAACATTTCCCTGTGCCCCTTTCTAGATAATCCCTTCCACCTCTAACCTCAGGCAACCGCTGATCAGCTTCCTATCACTACGGATTTGTTCTGCTTTTTTTTTGTATTTCATGTCAATAGAATCAAACATTTTTTTAAAAAAATCTGGCTTCTTTCATTCAGCATAGTATTTCAGTGATTCATCTACATTGTTGCACATGTCCGGTTTGCTTCTTTTCATTGCTGAGTCTTATTCCATTGTGCGAATACACCATAATTTGAATATACTGTTTCATAGTCACTTTGGTTGTTTCCAGGTTTGGCCAATTATGAATACAGCAGCTGTGCCTATTCTTGCCTAAGTCTTTTTGTGGACATAGTTCTCTTGGGTAAATACCTAGGAATGGAATTGCTGAGTCATATGATAAGTGTATGTTTAACTTTATAAATAATTATACCATTTTACAGTCCCACCAGCAATGAATGAGAATTCCAGAGTCTCCATGACCTGGTTAACACTTGGTACCACCAATCTTTTTAATTTTAGCCTTTTTGGTGAGGCCTCTCATTGTGGTTTTAACTAGAAAAATATGTACCTTGTTCCTGTCAAGCGTGGAGGCGTAATCCTCACTCTTATAGGGTCAGTGTTCTTTGGTACTAAGGGCCAACTTACTTTCAGAGAAGGAAGCCATTTCTCAAGGATGACTAATTGTCTTTGAGATACAACAAGGTAGAGTTTTCATTATAAGTTAAAATGATCGGAGGCCATACTGTTCATGTTTCTCAATATTGCAATGACCAAAGTCAGGTCATGAAAACTCTGAGTCCCCATCTCCCTGCTGTTTCTCTTTCTAGTATCTTTCCATGTTATCACCATCCTTAAACAATAGCTTTGGGAAGGCCTGAGTCAGTCTCTCAAGTGGACTCTCAAATTTTCCTTTTTCTACACCCCTTTTATTTTTAAAAGATTTATTTACTTGGGGTGGGGAGGGAGAGGGAGCTTGAGTACGTGGGAGGGAGGGGCAGAGGGAGAGGTAGAGAGAGAATCTCAAGCAGACTCCCTGCTGAGCGTGGAGCCCGACATAGGGCTCGATCTCACGACCTGCAATCATGACCTGAGCCGAAACCAAGAGTTGGATGCTTAACTGACTGTGCCGCCCAAGGCGCCCCCCTTTTCTACCTTCTATTGCTAAATAGTACTAACATTGACTTACAACATCATTATTGTCATCTCCTTAGAGCCTTGTGGCGACTATTAGAGAAAGTAAATCAGAACCAAGTTGTTACACGTTTGCTTGAAAGCCATGTGCCAGGATGTCCTGTGCACTGGTTAGGATGCATGCTGTTGCAAGTAACAAGAATTAGTTTAGGCAAAGTGAGTATAATTGCTCACGTCATGGCAAAGCCCAGAGTTTGACAGCATGGATTCAGTGGCCCAATGATGTAACCATGAAGTTTCTTTCCATCCCTTTGCTCTTCCTTCCAGTCATCTTCATCCCACGACTGGCTCTCCCTCGTGGTCACAGAATATTTACCAACAACTTCCCACCTACTCATTACCTCAGAACTCCACAACAGACAAGCCCTAAGTCACATGCCCATCCCTGAACCAATCAGTGTGGCCGGGGAGGTGGAATTAGCTTAGAGCCACAGGCCCCCATCCAAGTGCAGTCAGCTTCCCCCATGAAGCTGAGGCATAAGAGGGAGGCTGTTTATTAAATAAAAACTAAGACAACAAGAGGAGGGAGAAGAGATGTGGGCCAGGCAGCGACAAGCTCCTCTACTTTCTTCCTTCCTAGATTTAGTTATTCTGAATATTCTAGGGAAAAAAACCTCTGTCATTGACATTCAAGTTTTCTCAAAACATACCTTCCAAATGCAATGTCTCTTCAGTCAACAACTATGTCAGCCACCTTCCTTAGTTTCTGAAATCATCACCTGTATTGCCAAGCATTTTCCCTCAAGCCCGATCTTCTTCTGTAGAGCAAACACCTAAGTTCACCCACCCCCCAACTTGTAACCAGACTTATTCTGATCTTGCCCATTACTCTCAGTCAGCCACATGGGGATAGTCATCCTACTTTCCTCCACAGCCATCTGCTTGAGCCCCACACTTGGCAGCAGCACACTGCCAGAACTTCCATGTAAGGCCAAGTGAACAAATGCTTCTTAGGTTGTCATCTTACAGGGTGTGTTTTTGCTCATGCGCCCCAGCTTTATATGCCCGAACTATTTTTTCCTGTGAAAAATCCATCTTCTCCATTAAAATAATAATTGTCTAGGGGATAGAAATACAAACTTTAAATTGATTTTCTACCTGGGCCTGTATCTTCAGTTAGTGTTTTTAAATGTCCATGCTCTATGCAGAGAGCACTTTATGTATTTAAACCTTTTTGTGGGCTGATAGCCTGAAGGGATTTTTCTGTGAAACCAGTGACTTTTAAATGTACAAAAATAATTGATATTGAACAGTCTTGTCTCTAGGTTTTCTTATAGCTTTCAAATATTGGCTAAATATTTATCCTTTGGGGCTGTGAGTTGGACCTTGCAATGGAGAGAGATTAATTGCCTAAAGTGTGTCATTGATTGGCCATAAGTGGGTAAATACATCAAACTCAAAACCCACCAAGCTCCACCAAAAAGGACGTGATGGTCTGGGGAGGGCAGATGGTGAGGACAGATACCAGAGAACAGTTTAACACGTTGTATACTATCCTTGTACTAATATTCTTCAAACCCCAGAAACCTATTCTTTTTGTTATGTTGGGTGAAGCACATGTGGCTGTTTGTTTTTCTTTCTTAGGAGAAAAACTGAAGCAGTTCAAAATTTACAGCTTCATCTGAACAAGAGAATCATTTTGTTGTCTAAAAACCCACACTTAAAAATTCATGAACAAAGTCAGTATTCAAAAGAGGAAATAAGAATTTCCTTTCAGTTAAAAAATTATGTTTTTCTGGGTTTTGTTTTGTTTTGTTGGCAAACTCTCAGGATAACAAAAATGGTCAAGCTCCGAGAAACCACACATACAAACAACAAATACTCCTGCATGGACACAAATGAGTACTGTTCTCTTGAAACCGATCTCTCTGGTTCTACTGGTTCAAAAAAGACCTATCGTTGTAGTCTTTCTGGAGAATATTTCAAAGTGGTTTATGGAACTTTTCGCTGTAGAAGTCACTTCCTATAAATGGGGCCATGATTACAGAAATCACACACACACACACACACACGCGCGCGCGCACACCCCACAGGGGGTGGGGAGGACATAAAACAGGCTTCTTTCTTGACAGCTGTTTCCAGAAGTTTCCAGAAACAGACCCATCTGGAGGTTACAGTTTTTCTGCCTTGTGTGGAGCTTTGGTTGCAATACAAAGTGCTCAAAACACCCACCGAGTACATGGAAGATGAATATGCCTCTGTGAATGAGAGAGAGAGATGAACAGAGAGAGGCAGAGCACACAAATTCTGACTAGTGATTTCAGCTTGTCTTGCAAAATCGGCGAGTCGGAGGCTGTCCTAGTGATGGCTAGGGAGGCAGCTTCCCTCGGATTGCAGCCCTGATCATCCGCACGTTGGACTCAGACTGGCCTCCTGTACCCCCAGCACCCACCCGCTCCCACACACTGGGTCTCTACACTCACCTTATTCTGGTGCCCCCCCCTCCCCACTACCTATTTGGATCCAGAACTGTGGATGGGTCTGTGGTGGGTGTTAGATGCCGAAGAAACCCTCCTTTGTAGAGGTAAACAGAACTTGGGTAAGAACTTACAGTTAAGCAAGAAGAAGACCTACCAAACAACTAGCAGCAGTAAGAAAGAGCATTGCTTCGCGCGAGAGTGGAGGCCACAGGAGTTATGCCCACAGAGTACGCAACTAAGACTTTTCACTGTCGTCAACTACACTAATGTTTCTGTGGTTTTTTGTTTTTCAAAAGAAGCCCACGTTGAAAAATCACCCAAGATGCACTGCCGTACCAGCAAGAACCATACTGCCTCAACACACTTCCTCTAAATACCCATCTGCCTGGCTGCCTGGGGTTCTTTCCACCATCTGATGGTATCTCATAACAGTGCCACAAAATATTAGTTCTGGAGTCTGGAGACGTGGGGACAGGTGGTTTCCACAAAGTACAGTACACGCATCACTGTGGTCAGCAAGTATCTTAAGGTACACGCAAGTATTTATCGGTTTAATGGTTATGCACTTATTTTAATATGTGTTAGGAAAAAATTGCCACACAGCACGTCAGTCTGGGCACTCAGCACCACCACTTAGGTTATTACCGAACTGCAAGGCCAGTGTCTCATTACATGCTTTCTGGGTCAACTGGTTAGCATGTGAGAACCATGGCCACTGATGATCCCCAGTCTCGGGGAGAAGGGTCTCTCCTACTACCCTGGCCTGGTGGCTGTGGACAAGGGTGTCTGGGCAATACTACAATTGGGCAGCCTTGTGAGGATGAAGATTTACCCACAGCACCCAACCTTGGGCTTTGGCAGTAGGTCTCCTTTCTCAAATCAGACACCTTACCCAAGATTTTGAAACATTTAATCAGAAAAGAATCTGGCATTTTAAAAAGTTAGGTTTACAAACTCGACACCGTCTTAACATTAGCAATTTATCTATTTATACATTGTCTAAGAAAACAAGGTCCATGAAGACATCAACAAGATATTTAAGAGTTCCTTATAAGCTACAACAATTTGCAAATAAGTATCCAGTTTAACTGTAACAAACCACTGTGAGCAAATTTAACTAAGTATATAAAAACATTAGTTAAATATAATTCTCTGGAAATATACATTATATACCTACAGTTTGTTGTTGCTGTTTTTTTACAGTGAGATTCTTCCTGCTTTCTCCTGTTTAATTCTCAAAATGGCAAATCACTGTACGGTCCTGGATCTCCAAGCTACAAAACTGAAATATGTGTTTCCAGCATAGCAGATGGTGACCAAAAAGGCGAAGAACTGGAGAAAACAGAGGATAATACAAAGAGGGCTTAGGGCACATTCTAATTAGCAAAAGTTATCATTTCACCTCCATTGAATCAAGTACTCATAGCATCCCTTGACTCCAGGCTTTCTCATCTAAAATTGCTTTATTGGTTCAATTACCTTCCTTCTGAAATGATCTCTGGCTATGCTGGTTGTTTGGGGGTTTTGTTTTGTTTTTTGTTTTTCTTTTTGCAACGTATCTGGAAAGCTTGTAGTTTTGCTCAAATAACCACATGGTGTTCACTTCAGGGTGAGGATGGTGGTGTGTATCTGAGAAAAGCACATGTATTCCTAATTTAGTATAGACAATTTTAGACCAGGGCTTAACCTCAGATTGCCATAGGGTCAGTTACATAAAGGAGTTGAGTGGGTGGGAGGAAGCCACGAACCCACAGGGTGCGAATGGTGAGCAGGGAAAAAGCAGGAGCCTCTGAAGGGGCAGCCAATGCCCAGGTCTGGCTGATTCTTGCTGTATGATAGCTTGAGCTTAGTGCTGCTAAAGCTTGTGATTAAAAAAAAAAAAAAAAAAAATTTTTTTTTTTTTTTTTAAGTAGGCTTCATGCCCAGCATAGAGCTCAATGTGGGGCTGAACTCACGACCCTGAGATCAAGACCTGAGCTGAGATCAAGTCAGACACTTAACTGACTGAACCATGACAGCACCATGCTCTCTACCTTTAAATAGAGATTTTTGAATATAAATATCAGAATATAAGAAATAGGGGAGGGGGGTGCCTGGGTGGCTCAGTCAGTTGATCAAGTGTCCAACTCTTGATCTCGGCTTGGGGTTGTGAGTTCAAGACTCATGTTGGGCTCCACACTGGGCATGGTGCCCACTTTAAAAATATATATATATAATGAACGGCTGTGTATCATCAATCAGTTTTAACATGATCATTTTGGTATTCCTGTTTAACTGACCCCAACCCCCCCCCCGCCAATTACTTCTTTTGGGAGTGGAATATTTTAAGGCCAATCTCAGAGGAACTTCTAAAATTAGTTTTTAAAATCAGAACTACAATACACATTAATGGTTTAAATATGCAAATAGTATGGAAGCACATAAATTAAAAAGCAGAAGCCCCTCAGGCTGCTCCCTTCATCATCCAACCACAGTCTCTGGAAGGAACCTCTGTTCATGTATGCTTTCCCAGGCACTCCCATCGCATAAACAAACATCTCCACTTCTTAAGTAAAAATAGAATCGTAGTGTGCTCATTTTTTTTTTTTTGCAACTGTCTCCCCACTTGAACTGTAGTCAGTAGAATTATTCTTAGAGTGCCTCAAATATTTTTTCTTCCTCAAATACTTATTTTGTTCCAGCTATTTGGCTTTCACTCAAGCTGGGTCTTTTTTTTTTTTAAGATTTTATTTATTTTTTTGACAGAGAGAGACACAGAGAGAGAGGAAACACAAGCAGGGTGAGTGGGAGAGGCAGAGAGAGAAGCAGGCTTCCCGCTGAGCAGGGAGCCCGACGCAGGGCTTGATCCCAGGACACCGGGATCATGACCTGAGCCGAAAGCAGACGCTTAACGACTGAGCCACTCAGGCACCCCAAGCTGGGTCTTTTAACCTCTGTGCACTTCAGGCCATCAGGAGGCCCCAGTAATTTTTGATGCTTTTTTTTTTTTTAAGATTTTTTTTATTTATTTGACAGAGAGAGAGATAGAGAGAGCAGGAACACAAGCAGGGGGAGTGGGAGAGGGAGAAGCAGGCCTCCCGCCGAGCAGGGAGCCCGATGTGGGACTCGATCCCAGGACGCTGGGATCATGACCTGAGCCGAAGGCAGCCGCTTAATGACTGAGCCACCCAGGCGCCCAATTTTTGATGCTTTTAACCAACAAGTTAATTGCCAGTGTCTCGAGTGCAGGTGAGGCTTTCCCGCCCCTACAGATAACTTGGGTCTTCCTCCTGGACCCCCAGCCCCACCGGGAGGAGGAGACTGTGACACTGACCATGCAGGAAGGGGGTGGGGCAGGTGAAAGGGCTTGCTCACTCACCGATGAGGCTGCCCAGCTGTTGAAATTGTGGCTGTCTCTCTCGGGGAAGACAGAAGACGCATCCACCACAGCGGCTGAGAGGTATAAGACGAAGGCGCTGCCATTAAAGCACAGACCCTGGGGGAGATAGAAGGGTGGAGTGGTCAGGGAGCGTGGAAGGTCTGGACACCTCTGGATCTCTGTAGTGGCCAGAACTGCACGCCAGGTGTAGTAAGGGGTGCATCGGACACTTGGAGGGGGCAGGGATGAGGGCTCTGAGAGGCAGCTCATCAGTGCCTCCAGGAGGAGGGGGCTTCCTACCAACTTTATTTATTTATTTTTTTAAGATTTTATTTATTTATTTGACAGAGATACAGCGAGAGAGGGAACACAAGCAGGGGGAGTGGGAGAGGGAGAAGCAGGCTTCCCGCCGAGCAGGGAGCCCGATGCGGAACTCGATCCCAGGACCCTGGGAACATGACCTGAGCCGAAGGCAGATGCTTAACGACTGAGCCACCCAGATGCCCCAACTTCCTACCAACTTTTACACAGCACACCCAGACACCCCTCACCTGCCCCCAAGACACCCAGGTTGCCTTGCTTGTCCCTTCGGCCACCTCTCTCTCTCTCTTTGCTCTTGATCCTTGCTTCATCCAGATTTCAGCCCTGGTGACCTACTGGCTGAGGAAGGCAGGCAGCTGGGGTTCCCCAGCGAGATCTGCCCAGACTGCGGCCCCAGCAGCCACAGCGTTTCGGCACCTGTCCCCGACCCAGAGCTGCGAGATAGCTCTTCCAAAAGCAGGCCCAGCTGATCTATTCCCCAGGCTAAGCGGAGGGGGGGGGGGGGGGGGGGACGACATTTAGGTGAACTCCTCAATCCTAGCAGCAAGTTCTTAAAAATGAAACTAAGATTATACATATTAACAGAACCCTTTTGGAACTAATCTCACTCCTGGCTTCATCTTATTTTTTCCTATTCTTAGAGAAGAGAGAGGTGTAAATCCAATAGATATTTGGTTTCCAGTTATACTTCAACTCTAGGAAATCAAACTGTGAAATGTGCCAAACTTCACCCCCGTCTGAACAAGGGTGAGAGGTGGGGATGGGGTGGGGCAAAACTGATGCAGAAAACCAATGCTTATACAGGTAGGAAGAGGGTGGCTCTCAGGAGTAGGCCCCCCATGGTCTTACAGCTCTCCCTCAGTCATTCAGAGAGACGGGAATGGGTAGGGGTAGGGGGGAAGCAGTATCTTTTTCTTCTAGGAGAAAGGCACATAGAATTTTCCAGATGCAGGTCCTTCTGAGGTGGGTTGTGTATCCCTCTTACCACCTCCACACTTTACTTACATTGTTCTGGGTTAAGGAGATTAAACTTTATGATAAGGGTCAGTCCCAGGATTCAGGCTGCCCAGGATGCTCATCTGCCATTAGAAATGTGTCCCCTGGGGTGCCTGGGTGGCTCAGTTGGTTAAGTGTCTGACTCTTGATTTCGACTCAGGTCATGATCTTAGGGTCCAGGGATCAAGCCCTGCATTGGGCTCCCCACTCAGCAGGGAGTCCGCTTGAGATTCTCTCTCTTCCTCTCCTCTCCCTCTGCCCCTCCCCCTCACTCTCTCTCTCCCTAATAAATAAGTCTTAAAAAAAGAAATGTGTCCCCAGGAAGTCCTGGTTTCCCTGGTGATTCATTATGTTTGCTGGTTGGGGGGGGGGTTTTGGTCCAGGAACACATCTGTGCATTTTTTTAAAAACCAATTTTTTTTTTTTCCATTTCACATTACCTCTAGAGATTTGCACATTTACTATTTGCCAAGTAAAGGACTTCCTACTTTTTTTTTTTTTTTAAATGCTGAAACAGTTCAATGTAGTTACCTCTGAGGGGTGTGAGACTTTAGTTTTCGTTTTGTGGCCTTTTACAGGTAGCGGTATTTATTTAATAAATTAGCCATGTAGTATTTGAAACATTAAAATGCTTAAGAAAAAAATTAAAAAGTAATGCATGTCCATGGTAACCAAACAAAATCCCGTCTGGACAGAACAATCTGGAGTAAAAAGCCAGTCTACTCCTTTCACCTCAACCCTTTCCTTTGAGATATAAACCACCACCCAATCTTATACAAACAGAGCCATATAGTCAGGCATCTCAGTGGGGGTTTTTCTGTTTTGTTCGGATTTTTTTCTTCATTGAGAAAGATACCAAGGGCAATTTTACTTGTCAGTCCAAACAGATGGACCTCATTTCTTGTCATGACACAAATACCTCAGAATTTAACTCTTCCCCTGTTGATGGGCATTTGATGTTCCTAGCTTTCTCGGGATTACCAACACTGCTGTGAGGAACGTCTTTAAACATGTATTTGGGGGCACCCATGCATGTCCAGTCCCCATACAAGGAGAGAGATGAATGAGAGAGCTTCCGGGAGGCCAGCCCGGCCAGGACCACCCTGACACAGGCCCGGGCCTTGTCCCCTCTGCCGTGTGGGTGAAGGGCTGGAGAGGGAGTGGGGACACGACTCCATACTAAGTGTGGCCCAATCCATTTTCCCAAGGAAATGAGAAATTCTGTTTCCCTTGGAGGGAAGCAGGGAAGGGCTTCCTTCCCCCACACACCACCCCGAGGGCTCCCGACGGGTTCTCACAGCCTCTATTTTGCTACCTCAGAGCCCAACCTACTGGCTCCCCCATCTTCCTAGGACTCCCAAAGTAAGTATGTCTGAGGGATGCCTGGAGTGGGAACCTAGTGAAAACAGGTGGAGAGAGGAAAGAAAAAAGAAGGGCAAAGAACCCGGATCTGAGATTGTTATAGAGGTTAAAAAAAGAGATCTGTGTGGCTACAGAAGGGAAGGAGGGCAACGGCGAAGCTTCAGCAGGCTCTAGAATAGCACTGAGCTTCAAGGAAACACAGATTATACTGCTCTTGAGAAATAGGACCCAAGTCCGAGACTGTTCAAGCTGAACGATCAGGGAGCCCCTCCAATTCCCATGCCAGTTCTCAAACCACCCCTGGGCCCCAGGCAACAGAGAACAAATACAGTGTCTTACAAAAGGTTTCCAACTGTTCCTTTTTGGGAGAAGGTGGAGGGAGGCTATTCTTTTCTGAAATTCGATCCCTCTTTGGTATAAAATGTCCTTTCCCCCAAATAAAGGCACCCATAGATAAAACCCTCAAGCAGCTAGCCCCCTTGTTGACCCTCCACACTGTATTATTGGTATCCACAACTGACCAAACCTAACTGCTAAGAACATCTCATCCCTTCCCAGTAGAGGGGAGGTAGGTTCTTTCAGTTTCAGAGAATTCCTGAAGGTTAGAACCAGGGCACTCGTGTCCCCTGAGAGCCAAGCAGACTCCAGGGTGGACAACTGTGGTTGGCATCCGGGGACCTGTATCCCATTCCTATCAAAATCCTCTCAGCATCTCAGTTTCTTTACCTGCCAAACGGAAATAATCCGTTCCCTCTTTGCAGTTAGTGTGAGGTGAAATGTTGTAAGATATGAAGGACCCAGCCCGACCTCTGGCACACAGGTGTTTCATAAATGGTGGCTGATGTTGTCAACGGAAGGAGGCCTCACCCTCCACCCTCCGCCCTGTGCCCAGTACTGCTCAGAGTGCTTGCAATGAAGCCAACAGGGATGAGCTGCAGAGGACAGATCCTCAGAAAAAGCTTTTGTGGAGGTCCTGGTGCTTAGTGCTCTGAGGAGGACAGACTGTATTGCTTTGAAGTTTTAGCCCAGATCAGATTTGTCAGAAAGCATTCATTGCAGCCTCTCTGGGTAAATGATATTGCCCAGGAGCTTAGAGGTGCTCGCGGGAACCTGCTGTGGTTCCGCTCCATGTTAAGGATGGACATAGTAACTCTGCACCTGTATTCTCCTCAGATGCAATAGGAAAAATGCCTATTGTCAAGCTAAGTCCAGTGCAAAGCTCATGCCTTGTCAAGCAAAGAACTAAAGGCAAAACTTACGAGACTCTGCTTTTTGTAGTGTTCCATGGGCGGTCTCCCAGCCAAACTCCCAGGGGACTAAAACCAGGTCTACTGCTCCCTTTTCTTTAATCTTAGATTTCTCAAATGCTCTGACAACCAAATGTAAACCCCAAAGTCATTAGGCAGCAAAAACTGGCTTGCACTGACACAGGGGCAATGCAGTCTTTAGCATCCCTCTTAGCAGGAAAAATGCACGTGTTCTTGCAGAAATATTAACATGTCTGATTACAGTGTTGCCCCCAGACTCAGAGGGAGGGGTCACCTTATGTAATAAATGCACCAGATTACTTCTTTCTAAAATTTGAAAAAAAATTGTGATTGCAAACATATCTAGCCTAAAGGTTCCAGGGAGGGGGTGTGGACCTATAATTATCTGTAAACCAGGGTTTCCTACACTTTAGGTGCCTAAGAATTATCTGGAAAGCTTATAATAGAGATTGCCAGATACTCTATAGAGCTTCCGATTCAGTAGGTCTGGGGCAGGACCAAAGATTTCTAAAAAGCTCCCATGTGATGCTGCTGGTCCAGGGACCGCACTTTGAGCAGCAAGATTCTAGAAGGTTCACTCTGGCACCAGAAGCCCATCAGCTGCCTCAGCAGAGTCCTGGGTTGGCCTGACCCTTGCCATGCTCCAGTTAGTGTGGGACATACAGTGAGGGCCAGCATCTGAACCAGTCTGTTCCTGCAAGAGGTTCTGCTGGGCACAGGTAATAAAGATCTGAGACCTTAGTTGTTACACAGGAAAACTTTCCCCCCAGATCCCACTTTGGATATCCAGTTAACACTGCTTACCCCACTCACAAATGCTTTGAGAGGTTTCGCAAAGGGGCTTCTCAGAGCAGGAAATAAAAACCCCCCAACCTGAAGTCAGACATGTTTGACCTGTAGCAGCTGCTGGCTGCAAAAAAGTTTTTAAAATTTGGCTAAAAATATTTTAAAAGTGAAAGAGTTCACACAAAAGCCCAGATTTCTGGATTGCCTTAGGGAGGGAAATAACAGAAAATCTAACAATTCTGAAGAACACGTTTCCAATTTATTTCTCCGGAAAGTGAAGAATATTCCCCAGTTGATTAAGATGCCCAAAAACTGTGTGTCTGGGTGGCGAGAATTCAACACTCACTGAATTTATGCTCCCTTGCATGACTTGTCTGGTCTTTCCACACGTGTGAGTGTGTAACCTCTAAGGTGGAGGCTGATGGTCTTGCTTGATAAGATGAAGGATTAAGGGGCGCCTGGGTGGCTCAGTCGGTTGGGCATCTGCCTTTGGCTCAGGTCATGATCCCAGGGTCCTGGGATTGAGCCCCGCATTGGGCTCCCTGCTTGGGGGAGCCTGCTTCTCCCTCTCTCTCTGCCTGCCACTCCCCCTGCTTGTGCTCTCTTTCCATCTCTCTGACAAATAAAATCTTAAAAAAAAAAAAAAAAAAAGATGAAGGATTAAACAACCCTAAAGGGCCTACAAGTCCTGGTCTCCTGACTGCTGGTTGGGGTTCTTATTTATTACTCAGGCAGAGGCATGCCTGGAGTGGAACAAGATCAGAAAAAAACACTGGACAGAAGTCAAGAGAGATGGACCCCAGCTGTGTGTGCATCTGGGCAAAGTCATGAGGCTCTAAATCTCAATTTTCTTATTTATAAAATGGGGACGCACATCATGATGATAAATTCTGATCATGCAAATCAAAGCATTTTAAAACTAGGAAGTGCCAGAAGGGAGCATTATTTAAAAAAAAAAGTACTGGGGCGCCTGGGTGGCTCAGTTGGTTAAGCGACTGCCTTCGGCTCAGGTCATGATCCTGGAGTCCCGGGATCAAGTCCCACGTCGGGCTCCCTGCTCGGCAGGGAGTCTGCTTCTCCCTCTGACCCTCCCCCCTCTCGTGCTCTCTCTCTATCTCATTCTCTCTTAAATAAATAAATAAAATCTTAAAAAAAAAAATTAAAAAAAGTACCATTAAAAGCAATATTTCGATTTTTTTTTTTAATTTTAAGTAATCTCTCCACCTAACATGGGGCTCAAACTTATAAACCCAAGATCAAGAGTCTCATGCTCCAGGGGCGCCTGGGTGGCTCAGTCGGTTAAGCGTCTGCTTTCAGCTCAGGTCATGATCCCAGGGTCCTGGGATCGAGCCCCGCATCGGGCTGCCTGCTCCGCGAGAAGCCTGTTTCTCCCTCTCCCTCTCCCCCTGCTTGTGATCCTGCTCTCACTGTGTCTCTCTCTGTCAAATAAATAAATAAAATCTTTAAAAAAAAAAGAGTCTCATGCTCCGCTTGATGGAATGAGCACTGGGTGTTATATGCAAAGGATGAATCACTAAATTCTACCTCTGAAACTAATAATATAGTATATGTTAACTAAACTGAATTTAAATAAAGAATGAAAAAATATATAGTTTTTGGAACCCAAGCCACCGGGCAGTAGACCATCCAAGCAGGCTCACGGAGAGGTCATGTGTAGGTATTCTGGCCCTGGCTCTGGCAGAGGTCCCACTGACAGGCAGTATCAACTGCTAGACGTATGATGATTCCAGCCTCCAACCACCTTCAAGCCAGCCCAGCTGACTGAGGAAGCAGAGATATACTGTCCTGCTGAGCCTTTCCCAAATTACAAATTTATAAGTAAATTAAATGTTACTGCTTAGGAGAAAAAAAAGTCTCATGCTCTACCGACCGAGCTAGAGCATTATTTTAATTTTTTAATTTTTTAATATTAAAATTATAATTTTTTTAAAGATTTTTTATTTTTTTTTTAATTAGACAGAGAGTACAAGCAGGGGGAGCGGCAGGCAGAGGGGGAGGGAGAAGCAGACTCCTCGCTGGGCAGGGAGCCCGATGTGGGGCTTGATCCCAGGACCCCGGGATCACGACCTGAGCCAAAGGCAGACACTTAACCGTCTGAGCCACCCAGGCACCCCTAAAATTATAATTTTTTATTTTAAATTTTTATTTAAACATTTTATTTTTACATTTTAAAATTTATTTTAAAATTTTAAATTTACATTTTAAATTTTAAGCCACTGGGTGGCTCAGGTGGTTAAGCGGCTGACTCTTTATTTCCGCTCATGTCATGATCTCAAGGCCTTGGGATTGAGCCCCACGGTGGGGAATCTGCTGGAGGATTCTCGCTCTCCCTCTGCCTTTGCCCCTCTCCCCATTCTCTCTCTCTCAAATAAATAAATCAATCTTTATTTTTTTTATTTTAATATATTAAAATATCTTTAAATTTTTTAAAATTTAAAATTTTTAATGTAAAAAATCAGTGAAAAGTATTTTAGGCTTAGAGAAGAGAGAGACCAGAGATGATCTGGAACAGAAGTCAGCAAACTATGCACACAGGCCAAATCTGGCCCACAGCCAGTTTTTGGGAATAAAGTTTTACTGGGAAGAGGATCATGTTCATTCATTTGCAAATTGTCTACAGACGATCTCATGCTGCAAGCAGAGTTGAGCAGTTGTGACAGAGATTGCATAGCCTCCAAAAGAGAAAATACTTACTGTCTGGTCCTGTATAGAGGAAGTTTGCCAAGCCCTGATCCAGACAGCATACCTAGGAATTGAGACTCAGCAGGAGTGGAATGAAAGGTACTGCTCATTCCTGCATCTCACCCATTTGCTCTCCTGTGACAGTTTCCAAGTTCTCTTCTTCCAAGTTCACAAGCACTTTGCTCAAGACATCCTTTTTTTTTTTTTTTTTTTTTTTTTTTTTTTTTTTTTTAAAGATTTTATTTATTTATTTGAGACAGAGAGAATGAGAGAGAGAGAGCACATGAGAGGGGGGAGGGTCAGAGGGAGAAGCAGGCTCCCTGCGGAGCAGGGAGCCCGATGCGGGACTCGATCCCGGGACTCCAGGATCATGACCTGAGCCGAAGGCAGTCGCTTAACCAACTGAGCCACCCAGGCGCCCTCAAGACATCCTTTTAAGACCCCTCTTTTTCCAAAACAGCATTCCTTACATTCCCCCAGGTCCCTTGGACTATAGGCCCTCACCTGGTATTCCCATGTGACTGTTACTTTGAGGTGCTCAAGGCTGAGGAAGAGGGAACTGCTCTGCCTGACTGCCTTGAGCTGGGACATCAGTCTTTTTTCCTGCCTTTGGGCTTAAACTGAAACATCAGGTGTTCTTGGGTCTCAGGCCTGGTGCCTTTCAGACTAGAACTTAGAGCATCAGGTTCCCTGGTTCTCAGGCCTTTGGACTCAGCCTGGAACTACACCATCAGCGTGCCTGGGTCTCCAGCTTGTGGACAGCAGATCTTGGGACTTCTTAGTTTCCACGGTCATGTGAACCAATCCCTTCCAGTAAATCTCTTTATATATACACACACACATACACACCCTAATGCCTATGCTTCTCTAGAGAACTCTGACTAATCTAGAATTTATATCGAGAGTGGGGTAGACAGATTTTAGAACCAGGAGTGGGGTGGTGCTGTAACAAAGATCTAAAAATATAAAACTGGCTTTGGAACTGGATAATGAGTAAAGGCTGGAGAGTTTTGAGGAGTATACTAGAACTATGGGTGTTGAAGGTGATTCCAATGAGGACTTAGGAAGAAAAGAGAAGAGGCTAAGACAAAGCTTCCATCTTCTTAGAGAATGCATAAATAACCACAGACAGAATCTTAGTAAAAATATGGATGTTAAAGGCCATTGTGGAGAGATCTCAAATGGAAATGGGGAACATGTTTTTGGAAACTGGAGGAAAGGTGATCCCTGTCATAAAGTGGCAGAGAATTTAGCTGAACCGTGTTCTAGTGCTTTGTGGAAGACAGAGCTTGCAAGCAACAAACTGGATATTTAAATGAGATTTTTTAAGCAAAGTGTTAAAGGAGCGGCTTGGTTCCTCCTGTTTATAGTAAAATGCACAAGGAGGGAGGTGAATTAAAGAAGAAATTGTTAAGCAAAAAGGCCGCAGAACTTGAAGGTTTGGAAAATTCTCAGCCTATCCATATTGCAAAAAAATAAGAAAACTTGGGGTGCCTGGGTGGCACAGTTGGTTGAGCATGCAAACCTTGGTTTCAGCTCACGTTGATCTTGGGGTCATGGAATCAAGCCCTGTGTTGGGCTGTGCACTCGGCACGGAGTCTGCTTCGGACTCTGCCTCTCCCTCTCCCTCTGTTCCTCTCCCCAACTCTCTCTCTCTCTCTCAAATAAATAAATCTATTAAAAAAAAGAAAGAAAGAAAAAGCTTGCTCTGAAGAGAACAGCACAGGTATGGCCAAACAACCATTTGATAAAGAGATCATGGGTGCAAACCACAGATCTAATCATGTGTCAGGAGAAGCCAGGAACAGGTAAGGCATTATACCGGTGAAACGCTGTGAGTTTGAATGAGAAGGGGTGGAGATGGGACAAAATAAAGGAGTGCTGTTGAACTTCTTGGAATCTATACGATAGAACCATAGAGCCATTTGGCCGTGAATACGTGCCAATTTTTAAGAAAAAAGAATGAGTCACCCAAAGGCTCATTCAGAGATCATCAGGCCCTGGGGGCAGGCTGGTTCCTCCTCAGTTTCAAAGGGTAGGCTGCCTCTCTGGTTTCTGTGAGCCTGGATGTGCCCACCCCAGTGCCTCAGGGGCAGGTCACCCTGCAGACGCATAGGGGTGACACTGCCACCCCAGTGGGCCTGGAGGGCAGAGCACTGAACCAAAGAGGCTTATCCTGAAGGCTTAACATCCCATGGAATTTGCCTTGTAAGTTTTGGGCTTGCCTTGGACTCGCCACCCCATCCCTCCTCCCTATTTCTCCCTTTTGGAATGGGACCATCTATCCTGTGCCTGTCCCACCACTGTATTTTACAAGTACATAACTTGTCTGGTTTCACAGGCTCGCAGCTGGAGAGGAATTCTGCCTCAGGATGAACTATACCTCCAATCTCACCATACTTGATTTAGATAATATTTGGGCGAAACTTTGGCTCTTAGACTTCAGTCGATGTTGGAATGAGTTAAGACTTTTGGGGATGTTGAGATGGAATGAATGTATTTTGCATGTCAGAAGGGCATGATTTGGGGGAGCCAGCGGCAGAATGTTATGCACTGAATGTCTGTGTCCCCCCAAGTGCACACATTGAAGCTCTGATTGACAACGTGATGGTATTTGAGATGAGGCACTTGAGAGGTAATTAGGGTTAGATGAGATCAAGAGGTTGGGATCCTCTTGATAGCATCTGTTCCCATCCATGTGAGCCACAGAAAGATAGCAGACATCTGCAAGTCAGGAAGGGAGCTCTCACCAGAGACCAGCTCTACTGACACCTGATTGTGGACTTCCAGCCTCTAGAAGTGTGAGAAATCAATTTCTGTCATTTAAGCTACCCAGTCTATGGTATTTTGTTATGGCGCCAGAGCCGACTAAGACAGGTACATTTTCTTATCTATTTCATCCCAGACCGTGTGTTCCCCTTAGTTTATGCTGCACCCACCATGGTGCCCGGAGCCAGGACAAGCATCCAATCACCCTTGACCGCACTTGCTTCCAAATATGAAGACACCTATTTATTCTAACAGCAGTTTCATTTTTCATTCTAACTCTGCACACACTGTGCATCCCAACATCAAAGAGCTCTGTGCACAAAGGGCCAAGGTCGTGGCCCCAGGAGGGGTTTAAAGGAAGTGAGATCTGCCGAGGCTGGTGCCCCGATGTACTAATTTCCAGGTGATGGTGTTTATGAGGAACTAATGAAGAACTGAATTTCTCTTCATTCAGTCTTCTGAGAACTGGTTTGCTATTTTTGCCTAAAAGAAATTCCTGGACCTTCCAACATGCCCAGTTCCATACTCAGGTATAAAACACCTGCTATGTTGGGTTCTCCCTGGCTTTGTCCCCTGCTCTGCTGGCAGAGAGACAATCCTGAATTGTTGGACTAAGGACTAGGAAGGACTAAGCTCAATCCTACCTAGTGGGCAGTGGACAAGAAGATGACCCCTGGCTTCCTTACCACTGTTGTCCAGGGCACCTGGGGAATCCTGGTGTAGGTCATTGTTATGTAGATGATGAGGAAGAAGACGGTGAGGACCCAGTAAAATACAGCTACAAACATGACCCAGCCAAACGCGGGGACCCGGAAGTACTCAGTTCCAGCGATCAGCGTCCACACCAGCAATCCCAGCACCTGTAAAATGGCAGAGGCAGTTTGAAAGAAAAGGGAGACACAAGGAGAAAGTAAAGAAGGAAGCAGGGACAGAGAAAAAAACAATTATACAGAGTGTCATTTATAGCATTTGTTCATATTTACACATACACGTGACTTATGAATACAAAACAGGGGTTGCAAACTCGCGTGCCCACAAATGCCAGGAAGGTATAAAAGATGAACATGGTAGGCTGAATAGAGATCAGAAAACAAGAAAAACGGTGTCTATTGTAAGGGGCAGTCTCTATTCAGCTCCAGGCAACTGCTGTGGGCCAATCTTTTTCTAAGTACATTCTAACCCCCAATGTGGGGCTCGAACTCATGACCCCAAGATCAAGAGTCGCATGCTCCACTGACTGGGCCAGGCAGCCTCCCTGGTTGTGTGTCAATTTTGCTAGATCTTCCTTTTATTTTTTTTCCCCTCAAGAAAACACAGAAAGTCAAGTTTGTACATGATAATCTTGATTTTTAAATGTTAGCACTAATAATGATTTTTAAAATACTACAAGGGGACATTCTACACACACCTGTGGCTGGAATTTACTCACAGGCTGATGCTTGTCAAGGAACAAGACTGCAGGTCCACTTGAGGTGGTCCATGGAACTGATCTACTCTCAAGGGATGAACCTCTGAGGATTCCCCACCTGCCACCGCTGCCCCTCTCCCCCCGCAGATGGCAAATAACACGTGGCCTGAGAGAGCCTTCAGAAAGGAGAACAGGCAGGGGCCCAGTGCAGACACCGGCATTCAGCATTTTAACATAAGTTGTGCATTTATTCCAGCAAGAGCCATCCAAATCTTCACTGCTGATGAATGAGACCAAACCCAAAGCCAAATCAATGTCACCAATTGACTAGAGGAAGATTTCATCAAGGGAAAAGAAACTGATCCAAACCATAGGCATCTTTAGTCCTGAACAAAGGAAGTCCAGAGCAAAGGATGCATCTCGCATTCCAGTACCTTCCAGGGACCAGGACTTTATTCCTAGGTCATGAAACAGTTAGTATCCAAACCATATCCCCAGGAGTCCAGGGCAGGCTCTAGCTGATAAGACTCAGGACAAATAATTCTGTTTTAGCTTTCTTTGTGGCATACGGAACAAATTACTACAGGAATTTTAATCACAGATCTAGGAAGATTGTTTTCACTTATTTGTTTAACCCTTAACCCTTGAGAGCACTAAACTCTGCCAGGCTTCCTGTCACCAGCTAGACCCCAAGACCTGACCTTTACTGCTCATCTGCTTGTACCCACTGACCTTTGTCCCATATTTTTTTTTTAAAGATTTTATTTATTTTTATTTGAGAGAGAGAGAGAATGAGAGAGGGAGTACATGAGAGGGGGGAGGGTCAGAGGGAGAAGCAGACTCCCTGCCGAGCAGGGAGCCCGATGCAGGACTCGATCCAGGGACTCGATCCAGGGACTCCAGGATCATGACCTGAGCCGAAGGCAGTCGCTTAACCAACTGAGCCACCCAGGCGCCCTGTCCCATATTTTTCTTAAGCTCTTCTTTCTAGCTTATCTCTTAACTGAGGCAGAAGACCTGACAGGTAAAACATCCTGTGATGAAAACTGAAACTAGCCCTCAAGCAACAGCGACTGCCCAGACAAAAAGAGTTCTGGTGGCCCAGACCCCCAGATCAGTTTGAACTTAACCCCCACTCACGCCTCTGCAGAGAGACCATGGAGTGAACCAGGGAATGACTGACAGTTACCTTTACCTCATTATAATACTAAATCTCCAGGCACCTGGGTGGCTTCAGTCCATTAAGCGTCTGCCTTCGGCTCAGATCATGATCCCAGGGTCCTGGGATCGAGTCCCACATCGGGCTCCCTGCTCAGCAGGGAGTCTGCTTCTCCCTCTACCTCTCTCCCCTGCTCATGCTCACTCGCATGCTCTCTCTCACAAAAATAATAAAATCTTAAAAAAAAAAAAAATCTCCACACAAGCTCCAAGGAGGAGCCCAGCCTCATTTATATAACATACAATGTATGTTCAGGCAGGTTTCTTTAAGGTGCGTGCACAGCCTTATGCTCCCCTCTACATGCAATGACAAATCTAAATATTCATCCTAACCCTAAATAAAAGGAACCCCTTCACCCTTGCTCAGGGAGTCACGGCTTTGGGAGTGATTCTCCGTGATCTCATCCACTGTGCGACAACTCCACCTGGTGTGGTTTCCATCTGAGTCTCACCAAGGAGCGACCGCACGTTAGTTTGGTTACAATACCACTCTGGCTGCTTGGGGAGAATAGGCACGTGGAGGGGAAGAGGGGGTGTGTGTGGGAGGAGACAAGCTCACAGACTGTCACAATAGTCCCAGTGGGAGAAGATGACGTATTCAAGACCAAGATGGTGGCAGCGAATATTGGGAAGTGAGGGAATTCCAGACACACTGCCGAAGTGGCCAGGCCAGGACTCGAATAGATTTAGGTTAGGATAGAGTGGAAAGACGTGCAGAGTCTCTGGAAAGATGTATGATGCGTACGAGGGTTGTCACTTCCTCACCTGAACAATGAAACAGGACCAGGTGAAGGGGCTGATCTTTACCACAGCTCCTGAGCTCAGTTTTCAACCTACCCAGCCTGAGGTGGCCAGGACCTCCAGATGGGGATGAGAAGTGGATGCTGCAGGCACAAGAGTGAAGGCCCCTCTTTAAGAAGGAAGACTTACTGTGAGGTCATGAAGCCCTCAGACAGGTTTCCAAGGGACACTGTACACGGCTCACCGCGAGAAGCCCACCTCTCTGCTGCTACAGTTTGGTTGCTGTGCTGGGGAGCACAAAACAGACTCTAAATGTTGTGGCTTCCCCTCTTTATAGAGTTGAAAGTTGCTGTTCTTTTTGTCTGTTTGATATTGTATATAAATTCCAAAGCAATACTTAATGGAGACGTGCTTTTATGCTTACATTCGTGGCAGCAGAATTTATCAAAAGTGAAGATGTACAAAATGAGATAGAATTCCAGAAAGTGCTAAGCCTCACGCTAATGGGGTTTGGGGCCTGAATTCATCATAACTGACAGGTAATCTACACACATAGATGTGATACTCATTGGATCAGTGAGACTGGTAGTTAGATGTAATCCAGCATGGTGGGGTCTGAAATAACATCACGGGGTTCTTGATTCAAACTGAAAAGGTCAGAATGGCCCTTTGTTGATGATGCACAGAGGAAACATAACTGCCGTTGAAACGTAACACGGCAAACAGGGTTAGGTTGTTTCCCCAGGGGAATGCAAGGGTTTAAGTCTCCAGCACGAGCTTGTGTCCAGCTAGACCAGCTCACCTAACAGCTCTTGGCTCTGAATGCGTTTTTCATTATTAAAGCAAGCAGGGTCCACTGTCTAGAGACGCTTTGTCTAATGTGCTAGCAGTGGTCATCTTTTACACACAGGGACAATATCGTTAACTGAGCCATCTCTCAAAGAGCAGGAATACCTGACCCATGACCTCACCAGCAAACACAGTTAAAAGAACGCCCCCGTCAAGAAAAGAATTCTACCCAAGTGAATTTCCTAGGTAACAGAAATAAGAAGCAAGCCTTTTGTCTCTCACTATAACCAATACTGATGAAAATCACTCTACAAAATGTTAGTCATCTCCTGCTGGGTGTGTGTGTGTGTTTAAGACAAACTCTAGATCTTTATCTGCTTAAGACAAACTTTAAATCTTTATCTGCTTAGACTACAAAAATACTGTTTGTTTTTTTCACTGATGAGCATTTTTTTAGGCTAAGACTTTTTTGAATGGTAAAGCTAAGACTTAAAAAAAATTCCTGAAGTGATAAATGCAGGTAAAAATAAACACAGAAATATAGAAAGTATATAAAAAATATACAAAGCAGCAACAACCTCCATCCACCAGTTGTAAATTCTCAAGAGAAACCAATATAAAAACTTTAAATCTACCTTTCTTAAATTCTTTTCCTTGAATCTGTGACTACCACCTGTACATCCTTTTCTTTCTCTCTTGAAAATATGGATCACGCTGTACATGGTGCTTTATGACTTGCTTCTCTCCATGAACAATATCGTGGGGGACCTCCTTCACACTACTACACACCGATCTATGCCAATTCTGACAGTTGCCCAGTTTTCTATAATTCATGTAACAAGTTCCCAATTGAGAGAAATTTAAGTTGTCTCCTTTATGCTTATATAAAAATGCCCTGGGAACATTCTTATAATATATACCTGAATCCCAGGAAGGATTCTGAGAAGCAGAATTTCTAGGCTATTTTAAATGTTAGAGGTACTGCAACTTACTCATCCAAGCCTTGTACTAATTGTACTAAAGCATGCTTTTCCCTTCGATCCTGAGTTCCCATGTTTTAAATAATTTAAAACCCGATTTTAAAAAAAGAGATCTTGGGGCCCCTGGCTGGCTCAGTCGGTACAGCATGAGACTCTTTTTTTTTTTTTAAAGATTTTATTTATTTATTTGACAGAGAGAGACATAGCGAGAGATGGAACACAAGCAGGGGGAGTAGGAGAGGGAGAAGCAGGCTTCCCCGCGGAGCAGGGAGCCCGATGTGGGGCTCGATCCCAGGGTCCTGGGATCACGACCTGAGCCGAAGCCAGACGCTTAACGACTGAGCCACCCAGGCGCCCCACAGCATGGGACTCTTGATCTTGAGGTCATGAGTTCAAGCCCCATGTTGGGTGTAAAGATGACTTAAAAATAAAATCTTAAAAAGAGAGAGATCTCACATTTACCTTGCCCTGATTCACCGAATTGAAGCATAGAGAAAAATGTACAAATCTGCAATGAACAACTCAATGAATTTTCACAAACTGCACAAACCTTAATAACCAGCATCCACACCAAGAAACGGAACGTGACCAGTGCCTGGAAGCTCCATTCTCACTTCTAGTTACTCCCTCCCTCATCTAAGGGTAACAATCGTCCTGATTCCTAACAGTCTAGATTACTGTTGCTTGTTTCTGAACTTCATATACGTGGAATCCTACAGTATGTATTCTTGTGTTTGGTTTCTTTCACTCAGCACAGGGAGATTCAGGCATGACACTGAACATCGTTTTTTCATTCTCATGGCTACACGGATCACCTGCCCGGCTTGTTAAACCACGGAGGGCTGGGTCCCACTCTCCGAGTTTTTTCACTAGGTCTACAAGTCCCCAGGTGGTGCTGATGCTCTTGGTCCAGAGACCACACCTTAAGAACCATGATGTATAGTACCCTTTTTCTTTCAGTTTACATTCTCCTGATTAGTGGTGAGGATGATATAGCACCTTTTCAAATGCTTATTAGCCACCTCGAGTTCCTTCCTCATTTATTGAGCTCCTTCCTTATTTATTGATATGTTTTAAAAAATCACTTTCTTCCTGATTTGTAAAGGTCTTTACAGAAGAGGCATGGTAACCAACTACATATTGGGCAATATTTTCCCCATCCAGGTTTGTTTTTTAACTGTTTTTGTTTTTTTTTTTTTAACAGAGTCTTTTGTCATATGGAAGTTTTAAATGTCTACATAACTGGTCCCCCTTTAAGCCTTCTTCTATTCCCACCTGCCCAGGAAGGTCTTCCTCAACACAGGATTATGCAAATATTCTCCTATATTTTCTTACAGCTTGTATATATGTTTAGGGTGTTGATGCAACTAGAATTGCGTTCTATATATGGGGCGAGGAAAGGCCAATTTTATTTTTTTCTAGCAGCTAGTCTTTGATCTGTTATCACGTATTGGTGACTTTCCATATACTGGGTCAGGTTCTGGAATCTTCTATTCCTCTCATCTGTGAGACGGTGGTACCAGTGCCAGCCACGGTAGCTTCAGCATGTATTTTAGGCTTCTGGATAAAGATGTCAAATTGAACACGAGTCTAATTTTGCTCCTTCTCCAAACCCTTCTAAAATTATCACGAGAAGGGGATGAATAGGAAAGGAGACAAAAGCAACACAGTTTTAGAAGCCTGGGACACATATGGATGAGGGATAACAGATTTGGCCACTGTGAGGAGGCTTGATGGGGAAAGTAAAGAACCAAACCACGGTTGCTGCAAGGTCTGAAAAGACTCAGGCATCTCTGGGACTGGAACAGGGACTGAGAGAGAAGAAGGGATGGCTCAAGTGAGGAGGATTTGCGGAGAGCTGTTTGAAAGTAGCTGTGTCCTAGATTACTTTATAAGCTACCAGGTGACTGCTCCACCTCTGTGATTGGTCTGTACGTTTATTCTCTAGGTAGGGAATTCTCAGCCTCAGTCCTGTTGACCCTGGGGGTCAACAACTCTTTGTTGTTGAGAGCCGCCCTGTGCAGGAGGTTTGGCAGCATCCCTGGCCTCTACCTGCTAGATGCTAGCAGCAAGTTCCCCATCTCCCTCTTAATGACAATCAAAAATGTCTCCAGAAATTGCCAAGTGTCTCCTAGGAGGCAAAGTCACCCCTGATTGAGAACCACTCTAAAGAAGGTAAAAAAAAAAAGAGGGGGGTGGTCTCGGGGTTGAAAGGCACAGTTGAAGGTTTGAGTATCATGCTGAAATAAGAGACTGAAATGACTCTTCAGTGTGAAGACTTCCCCATCCTTTCAATCCCTAACCTTTCCCTTCCATTGGGTTCTTAGGGCACTGGCAGCGAAGCCTTCACTCGCACGAGAGAAAAGACCTTGGGGATTCACCAACACACAGCTTGGCCTGGTCAATCCACAATGGAGTTCAAAGTTGATAAGCCCCATCTATGTGCTTAGAGCATCTGAACAGCTTTGTATTTTTAAAACATAGGCAGACAACCAAGGTTACCAGATCTATGATGACAAAAAAGCCCGTATAATGGGGCAGAGAGCTGAGACCAAAAAACAAACTGGAAGAAAGCAACTTTGAAGAGGGAGAAAAAAAGATCAGTGTCCTCAGGGAGAAACGATATTACAGTAGTGAACCAGAAACAGGTTACTGGAAGGACACAAATAGTCCTTCAGGAACAAAATTCGTTTTTGAAATGACAAATAGGATAGCAGACATTAAAAACTCCATGAAAGTGTTACATGATAAAATTGAGAAAACCTTCTAGAAAAGATAGTAAGAAGACAAAAAGATGAAGAAAAAAAAAAAAAACAGGAAAAGAGGACAATTAGAGGACAGGTCAGGAAGGAGGTCAACTATCCGAATGATACGTTCCAGGAATAGAGGCTAAAGACAAAAGAGGGAAAGAAATCAACCACAAAATAACTCAAGAAACCTCAGAATTTAAGGACATGAGTTTCTACACAAAAGGGCTCCCCTGAGAAGCCAGCACAATGGATGAAAATAGACACAAATGGAAAAGGTACATCATGAAATTTCAGGATATCAGGTACAAAGAAAGGATTTTTTAAACTACCAAAGAACAAACAGGTCACCTACAGACCTGAATAGGATCAGAAACAAGAATAGCTTTTTTTTTTTAAAGAATAGCTTTTAAACTTTACTATAAGCAATAGGATATTAGAAGACACAGGCAAATGCTTTCAAATAGGACAATGATTCCTAACCCATAAATTTACCCAGGAACATTATCAATGAAGAGCAAGAGGAGAATACATTTTTTCCCCCAGACGTGCAATGTCGGCTATGACTCACCAAAATGAGGGCACAAACTCTAAAAAGGAAACATGGTCTAGACTTAGAGTTAACACAGGAGGGAGGTGAGGGCAATCCCCAGGAGGAAGGGAAATCAAGCAGGACAGGTGCCCCGGGCCAGCCTGGGACAGTGACTCAGAAGACAGGCATTGCAAAGGCGATCACCACCTGCTTTATGTCGTTTTACTTTCTTTTTAACCTGGTGAGGCAGTTAGGAAACTGGCTCCACCAAAATGAGGGAGGAAACTAAGAAACAGGAAGATAAGGGATCCAGGAAACAAAAAATTCAGCCCAACACAAAGGCAGAGGGAATTCCAAGGCGAAGCAAGGTCTCCAGGAGAAATTCATCCAGGATAAAAATTAGACTGTGGGGCGCCTGGGTGGCTCAGTTGGTTAAGCGACTGCCTTCGGCTCAGGTCATGATCCTGGAGTCCCGGGATCGAGTCCCACATCGGGCTCCCTGCTCAGCAGGGGGTCTGCTTCTCCCTCTGACCCTCCTCCCTCTCATGCTCTCTGTCTCTCATTCTCTCTTTCTCAAATAAATAAATAAAATCTTTAAAAAAAAAAATTAGACTGTGATGATCTGATGTGACTGCCCTTGTGGGAAACCTTCCTGAGAGTCTATTATAGGAAAAATGTGAGACAAATTAGCTACAAAAAAAACCCACAAAAACAACAAACCTAAGCAAATGGAAACAGCAATAGAAACAACAGTATTGTGTTACTAACTTCGGTAAAAACCAAAAGAATCTACAACAGTTGTTTGTAGTTAGGTGTTCACTACAACACTCCACCCTAAATAATATTTGCATAGAGATAACAATAAAAACTAAACATTGACTTAAATGAATTATAACACAGAGAAGGGAAATAATGGGGGTGGTGCTCTGGACTGAATTGTGTCCCCCTCCCCGGCAAAAAAAATTCGTATGTTGAAGCCCTGAACCCCAATGTGATGGTATTTGGAGATGGGGCCATTAAGAGGTACTCAGGTTTAGGTGAGGTCATAAGGGCAGGGATGGGATCAATGCTTATAAGAAAAGGTACCAGAAAGCACCCTGACCCCACCCCGCCCCTGCACATGCACTGAAGAAAAGTCATGTAAGGACTCAGGAAGAAGGAGCTGTCTATAACTCAAGGAGAAAGGTCTTACCAGACACCAACCCTACCAGCACCTTGATCGTGGACTTGCAGTATCCAGAACTGTGAGTGGAAGCTACCTAGTCTATGGACTATTGTTATGGCAGCCCAAGTTAAGACAGATGGTAACAGAAAATTACTAGTTAACACGTAAAATTGAGTCAGAAGATGGCACTGCTCACAGTATTTGTAACTACGGATATGAGTAAAGCCAGAGGTGTCCTAAGTGGTAGTCTCTGGGGAGGGAGACCCTGGAGTAAGGAGGTATGGGAGTGAGAAGGTTTGTTCTAAGCCCTTCAGTACTGACCTCAATTGATTCCCTAGAATTTTCTGGCTAAGCCATCTACAATAACAGTTTTGATGCTTTCCAATATTTACAGGACTTGTTTTTCTTATGTTGCATTAACTAGAATCTCCAGAACCATCTTCCACAACATGTCAGTGACCATCCTTTTTATTCTACTTTATTGTTCATTTTGATGTTTACATTTGTATGAGGTCTGTTGTTGACAGTGGATGGATACCCTTTGTCAAGTTAAAGATTTTCATTTTTTGGTGAACTACGTTTCTTCTCCAACCTCCCCCATAAATGATAGGGTAATGAGCTCAGTTGAGTGGGTTTTTTGTATCTCCCTTTTACAACTAAGTAGAGTATTCCTAACACAGCTAAACCTTTTGATGAGCCAGGGTCATTAAGAACACTGAATATTTCAATTATTGCCTTGTGCTTTGGCATGGGATTGCTTGCCTCAACTCTGACTGGTACCAGATATCTGTGTTGTTGTTTTTTTTTTTTAATTGAAATCATCAGTGATCACCTCTTGAGGCTCTCAGTGAGCTGATTCCAACAGCCCTCCTCCGCCCTTTGTGTGTACATGCCCACACATATCTTTATTCGAATACCCTGCAGACTAAGAAAACAGATGCCTCAGACTTTTTAAAAATCACACTGAAAGACAAAATAAGTTTGTCTATGAGGCTTCTCCTGGGAAGTCAAGTCTATGAAGCCTGTGAACTTTGGGACAGCTCAGAGGAATTACCTGATGGCAATGCTAAAGGCTCTCATTTATTCAAATATCCACCGAGTGTCTATGATGAGGCGGGAGTTTCTCTGGCACCACTGGTCGGGGGTGGGGGCAGGAAATGCTACATTGCTCTAGCACATAGGTTGGCTGATTTATTTCTGTGTTTAGTCGTGATTGGTACAAGCACCATCAGTGCATCTGTATTCAGCCTTGAAGACAGATAGGTGACTTTTGATGATTAACGAGGCTACCCGAGGAGCAAGGTACCAGCTGTGCCCAGCTGGCTTTGCCCTGGGGAGCTGCCTTGTTCCAGGTGTGAGCTCAGCCCACCTCTGCTACACCTCGCTGCACTTTCAATCATTTACCGTATTTAATTCCTTGCAATGAAGCGGCCCTGGAAATCAGCTACTGTAGATCTACCCGCTGTCCTCAGAGTAGGTGCATCGGTGGGTATTTAACTATAAACTGTGTGAGTCCCATAAAAGGAAGTAGGCTGATATGACAACGTCAAAGCCTAAGGACCCAACCAAGCCGGGATGGTCAGGGGAAATCTGACATTTGATCAGTGAATGGGAGTTAGCCAGGCAAAATGTGCTAGGTAGAGGGAATGTTAAAACTGAGACAGATGCCCCAACTAGCCTGGCACTGTGTCTCCCAGAGGGTCTGTCCTAACACAGGAATATCAGCGGGAGGTCCAGTTCCAGAGCAGGCTGACCCAGGGCCCCGCACTTGGATAGCAGTCTCCAGACAGCACCCTTTCTCAAAGTCGAGGCTCATTCCTTGGTGCTCTGAGGGCCAAAAGAATGTTAGTGCTGGAAGAGAAGTTTAGGAGATGCTCAGAAGCAATGAGCTTATGATCACAGAGCTAGTTAGTGGTCAAAGCGGAACCAGCATTCAGTTGGGACTTCCAGTCTGGTGATGTTTTAATTTGTACTGTAAGGTCTTGATTTCTTTATTCTCCCATTTCTTCATTCTCCTTCCCCACTGTCGGAATGATGCTACCACTCATGGTAATTCAGACTGAGAGGCACAGTACGCTCAGTGAGGAAATCATGTACTCTGGAGTCAGCCTGCCTGACTTCCACTCCCTGCCCTTGGGCAGACTACTAACCGACGTGGAAAACCAAGGCAAAAGAAAAATAATTAAATTTCCTTATAACTTATAGTCCACTGATAAGTCCTTGAGACAGGCAGAGTGACCTTCCTTTACGAGCTCAACTGCGTCAATGTTGATACTTTGCTAAAGGCAAAAGGCAATCTTAGCTTAACATTAGCCTGACTTCTAGGATCCTGTAAGTATTCTTTAACACGTAAAAATTCCTTTGGGAAACTTCATCTCCACCTCTCCCCCCCACCCCAAGATACATCAAGATACATGTTAGCAATCATCCCCCAAGCATATGACCCACTGATATACATCTGAAGGGTCTCATGACTAAGGTTTGACTAGGCAGTAGTAAATGACCTTTTCCTAACAACAGCAAGGTCCTGGTCCTAGAAACCTTGCTTCCAAATTCCTTAGAGACTTAGGCTATCCCTGACCCCCTCCCAACTTGAAAGTATATAATGGGCCACTTCTCGCGACCCCATTGCTGCTCTTTCTGCCCATGTGTCCTGACCCTGTGCTTTAATAAAACCACCCTTTTTGCACTGAAGACTCCTCAAGAATTCTTTCTTGACCGTTTGCTCCAAACCCCAACATTTTCACATCACTAACCAGAGCCTCAGTTTTCTAATCTGTAAAATGGGGATACAGAAACATACCTTGCAGAGTGTGAGAAGACAAAACGTTTAAGTAATATATGCACAACAGTGGCTTGGTAGCAGCTAGATGCTGTGTCCGTTATTACTACTATGCTAGTATTATTAGCAGGGTTACAAAGACTCAGGGGTGCCTCCCCTCTTCCTTTCTTAGGTAAAAAGCAGCCTTTTCTCTGTAATTCAGCATCTTTACACTTAACATGGAGCCAAGGAGCCCTTTCTACCTCCAGCTCCCTGGATGTACGGCTTGAACTTGAGGGCTCTCCTGTAAGCACTAATACCAACAAGGTGACAGGCTGAGTGGACTCAAGCTCTGTCCTCCCTGTCTGGTGTGGGCACCTTCAACGCCACCATTACTGTGTCCTCTGCTTCTGCTTGGTTGAACAGTATGATGCCATGGCCATCTGGCCTGGTAGAAAGATTCAGGCTTTGAATTCTTACCAGCTGTGTGACTGGGCAAATTAATTTATTTACCGAATATTTATTGAGCAGCTACTCTATGCCCAGGCTCCAGGTAACAGCAATAGCCTAATATCTACTACTGAGTAAGGAAGGCTTCTCATGCCTTACCTCATTTAACCCACATGATAACTAACATAACTTCCATCATGACCATTCTACCATTTTATGGGGACACTGAGGCAGGGTGTGTTAAATAACAGTCCAAACTTTTAACGATTTTGCTGTACAATACCCATATCATGCCCAAATCACTGAACTGACTGGTGTCTCGGTTTCTCCATCTGTAGTAGGGGGATGATATGTGTTTTCTACATGATGAGACAATCTGCTCTATCAAGGACGCTATGATTGTGATTAATAACGGCAGAAACAGTGGTTTGGCTGACCACAAACCTGCCCAGGAGGAAGAGCCACCTGCAGGGCTGGAAAGGCTGGTATTGGAGACAGAGAAGCTGGCTCCCTGGCTGCGCTCTTGCTGTTAGGGAGGTAGCGTTACCCAGAAGCTCACCGGCCAACCCCCTCCCGAGTCCAGGTCTCTGGGCAGAAATAGGTTCTGGTAAAATGAACAGATGCCTTGATGCAAACCCATCCCTGCTTCTGCAAAACCAGTTTCCCAGCAGCTGCCCGCTAATGTGGGGCCCCCGGGGAGTGCCATCTTGAGGCTGGCACAGAGCTGATCATGACCAGGGCTTTTTATCTATTAGTCTCACATGTGACACCTTGGTTCATCTTAAAGAGGCACAAGTAGAAAGAAAAGAGGGATGGCAGCGAATCCTATTTGCTCTGATGTTTAAACCCCTGATTCAGAGAGTATGCTTTTAACTCAATGAATTCCAAGGAATCCTGGAAGAAAGCTGCTACATTACAGAGGTTGACAGAAGAGCCAGCTTGGGTCAGCAAATGTGCTCTGAGCACCTATTACATGCCAGACCCAGTGCTGGGTGGAGGGTCCAAAGGTGGGCAAGGCACGCAATTGCTGCCCCTGAGGAATTTACCATCTAGCGTGGGACAAACACAATTCAGCTCACTCTTCTTCACCAGGGCATTGAGAACTATGGCCTGTGGCCGCATGCAGCCCACTGCCTGTAGATGCAGCCCTTGAACGCAGCCATGCTCATTAACCTACAGGTTACCTACGGCTGTTTTCAGGCTACAACGGCAGAGTACCACATATGTGGCCTTTGGCTGCAAAGCCTAACGTATTCACTATCTGGCCTTTTATAGGGAAAGAAAACTAGCCCCTTCTGTTGACCAGCACCCACACCACCCTCTGCCCAAGAAAGACACACACATGCACCTCTACATAGGTACTTAATATTTTTGGTTCCTACATTGTTTCAAATAAACCAGATTATTAATACATTGAGCCAGAAGAGACCACAGGATAAAAGCCTGTACCCCTTTCCTGCACCATCAAAGAACGACATTACCCTCAAGCTGACTGCTGCACGCCCCTTCCAGATGATAACATAGCTCCTCTGCTTGACAAGAATGTGACCTTCTCCATTTATCCACTAGAGGGCAGCCAAACCCTGCTTACGAAAGATTAAGGCGCTAAGATGCCCGTTCCTTGGAGAGACATCAGAGTTTACCATCTGCATGCGTTCCTATCCTGACAGCACATTCCACAGAGGTGGCAGGACGTGGAAGAATAAACTTGGTCTGGTACTCACCCGTTACAACCAGACGTTGCCTGGAAACAGATCGGACAAGAAACGTAGCCAGCCAAACGAGGTAAGGATTAATTAGTAGAAAGACTCAGAAGGACAAATTGAATCCAGCAGTTCATGGCCTTCTTTGTGTCGCCCTGTGATGTTTTCAATGCAGTGTGTTTAATACTCTACAGGAGGGACAGCAGGGAGTATCCACCAATGCAGCCAAGGGGCCTTAGACTCTGCTGCTTTCTCCAGCAAGAAACTTGGCCTCTCTGGGCCTCTTCTTTCCAATCTGGGAAATGGGAAGAATGGGATAAGAACAGCAGTTTTCCAATGGGAGTGGGGAGGTCAGCACAAGGGAAAAGCATATCTGAATCACCTGGGGGATTGCAGAGCACGTGGTCTTCTTCCTACTTTCACATACGCCATCAGAGTGGGTGTCTCCCTTTGGCCCTCCTTGACCCCTCCTCAGGCACCCCTGAGTGCTCCAGGGCAAATCAAAGCTTGAGACCTAGGTGTGGCTAAGAACTTGTGACTTGACCCTGCCCTTGCTTAGGACTTCAGTCTATGACCAACAAGACCTGCCTGGAGACAATACCTCAGGACCCCAATATTCCCAGCAGGCAGTGGAATGGAAATCTGCATACTGGGCTGGCTTTAAAATACACCCACCAATTCTTTGACATACCCCTTGAGTGTGGGCTCCTCCTGAATGTAGTGACTTCCTTCTGATGAACAAAACATGGCAGACCTGATGCTATGTGACTTGGGGGGCTAAGTCATCAGCTGTCCCCTGCTGTCTCAATCTCGGAGAGTGTGCTCTACAGAAGTCAGCGCTCATGTCAGGACACTCAGGCAGCCTTGTAGGAAGGCCCCCGTGGAGAGGAGCTGAGGCCTCCCAACAACAGCCAGCACCTACCTGCCCACCAGGTGAGTGAGTCACCTTGGAAGCGGGCCCTCCAGGCCCAGTCAAGCCATCAAAGACTGCAGCCTTAGATGACATCCGACTGAGCCTCAGGAGAACACCTGAGCCCGAACGGCCTGACCACGTTGATCTTGAGTTCCTGACCCATAATAAAATGTGAGCCATAATAAATGTTTACTGATCTCTGAAGCTAACTTTGGGGGTGACTGTTACATGGTAATCGATGATTAATACGCCAAGTTCCGCCCAATTTGGGCTCATACACAAGAGGCAGTGTGGTAGGCAGAGAGGGTAGAAGACTTAAATCTGTCACTAACTTGCTGTGCGAGCACAGGTAAGCCATTTCTCCTCTGGGCCTCAGTGTGTACCTCCATAGGATGGGTACGGCACCAGCTAGGTTGCTGCAGGGTCTCAAGGTGTTTTGTGATGTGCAAAGATCTAGGTGAACAGCAGTGACTACGAGTTTTCCAGGAAACATGACTTCATCCTCAGCTTCGCTGGCAACCCGACAGCGAGGACCCTAGAGCACTTAGCCAGTGAAAGAAGCAGGAATGGGGGGTTCCAGGCCCGTAATCAGAACCAGTGGGCTCAGGGTGCTGAGGAACTGCTAGAGCAGAAATTGGCAGACTTGTTCCAAATAATATTCCAGAATATTCCAAAAATATTTACTTGTTCCAAATAGTAAATATTTTTGGCTTTGTGGGCCATATGGTCTCTGTCCCCACCACTCAATCGCGCCACTGTAGCACGAAAGCCACCACAGACAATATGCAAATGGATGGGAGTAACTGTATGACTAAAATTGTATTTATAAAAACAGGCAGCAGGCCGGATTTGATGGTCAGGCTATCATTTGCCAACCTCTGTCCTCGAGCCTTGCTTCACCAAGTGTGTGGTCCCTGCAGCAGCAGGATCAGCACTGCCAGGAGCTTGCCAGCAATGCTGACCCTCAGGCCCACCCAGCTCTGCTGAATCAGCCTTCATGGGGAAGGGGCCCAGTGATGGATTTTCACAAGCCCCCCCTGAAGTTCAAGTTTGAGAAGCCCCACCTCCCATTCTTTCCCCCTGCAGCCCCAGGCACCAGGGACTTCAGAGGAATCTCGGATGGCAATGACCTGATCAAAGATCTTTTCAGGTCTCACGAAGAACACAGGGCATCTCAATTTTCTCCACGAATCACTGAAAAATATTTTGTTCATGGTCCCGGGTCACCAAAAGGCAAGGCAGCAGCCAGGCCTAGCCAAACAGCTTAGAGTCTTCAAGGAGCCAGAACAAGCTGTAGGGTAGGGACACTCCGGGAGTGAGGGGATGGGAAGTGGTGATATGTCAAGGTCACCTCCGACCCCATGGCCTGGATGCACCCCTTTGTGGTCAGATGCCAACCTGACTCCCTGCCCGACTCGCTTCCTTCAGCAAATTTATGTGAAGGCTGGTTTCCTTCCGTTTTAGTGGAGTGTGGGGATATAAAAGGCAAAGAGGGAAAGGACAAAGGATGTCTTTTAAGGAACAGGAGATGAAAGGTTGATAGGAAAGAAGTAATAGGAAGGGCGGACGAGCAAGGAATGGGGGCAAGAGAGAGTCATCGTAAAATCGCATCTTTCACTTGTAAATGGGAGACGCTTGATCCCATAACAACCATCTTGCATCACCGGTTACACACTCTCATCCCGTTTAGCCACACAACTGCCACATGACGTAGACAATCACCATCTCCATTCGGGCTCTGGGGCTCAGCAGTGAACGGCCATGTCCAACACCATACTCCACACAGCGGGTAGCGCCCTGGCTCAAAGCCAGGTCCGAGGACTCCTTTCTGCGGCAGAACCTCCCAGCACTGCCCACAGGTCCACAGCTCCCTCGGAGGTCAAGGAGAAATCGTATACGCACAAGCCTTGATTTGTGCTGACCGCACTTCATCACAGGGGCCCTACAGGGACTGCTCTCGGGGTGAGCCTGCTTCCACCAGGGCTGGCTGCACCTCTATCCTTACCTTTAGGCACAGGGAGGGAGGAGATCAGACCAAAAGGTTCCGACACAGAGGTAAACACTATGATATCAGAAGTCACACAGCCATTCTTTCATGTTGCTCTCAAAAGGACTGAAATAAAAATCAAACAGGGAGGACGATGACATGTTCCCCCCCACCAAAGAGGCTGGGTGTGAAGGGCCGAGCCCGCACGTGGAGAACTACTGTACCCTGGGCAGGAGGCTCTCCAGCTGTCTGGGCTGCTATTCTCCAGGGTCCGCTCACCCCCAGCTGTTTAACCGTCTCTGAGTGCAGGACAGGAGATGCTTCATCTTCGAGCGAGAGTTCCGGTCTCCTGGCCTGCAAGCCTCCTTGCCTCCACGGAGCTGAAAGGGCCCTAGCCAACATGCTTGCCTCTTCGGAGTCCATACTCCTCTGCTGTGTCCGTTCTTCTTAATTCTGTGCTTCTTGGATTAGCAGGCCTTTCTGTTTCAAACAGCAGGAAATGTACAGAGCCCTAAACCATAACGGTCTGTCCAGGAAACACCTGGAAACAGGCAATCCTTGACACATGGGTGCTACCCAGTCAGGCTCTGTCCCAGTGGCAGCAGCGGCAGCAGGTTCAGTGGGGGCCAAGGGCATGGGCACGTAAGTCACAGCAGCAGATACGGAGAAAGGTAACCACCTGGCCCCTAGAAACAAGTTTAGAAATGTCCAGGTGTGGATTAAGGTGAGTCTGACCTCCACATTTTTATACAGCTGGTTTGCTTCTGATGGGAGAGCCCCACTCCTTGCCAGCTTATGCACCTGACCCCAAAATAACAGAACGGTCCTCCCTTGTCCACACCTGTCAGGAGGTGGGCACAAAACACACAGGCAGGGAGAACGGCATCTACAGGAAGGTATCACACCACCCCAGCTCTCCCAGAAAAGGCGTGGTGCAGAGGGCACAGCCCGGAACCAGTCGGACAGACCCACAGGTGGCCCTGGAGACCAAGGCAGCCCTTCCCTCCATCTCAGACAGAGAAGCCCTGGAAAGATGGAGTTCATGCCCCTGGCCAGGCCTCCACCCTCCCGACGTGCGCGGAGTGTGACAGAGGTGTGCTCTTACTCGGGGAGCGGGCAGGCACTTAAGGAGAGACGTACCCCCAAAGAGGCCAGCAGCCTCTCCCTATCCTCCCCCTCCCCCCTCCCCAAGATCACCCAGGGGCTGCCGGGGGACTGGGAGGATTCTTCTCTGAATGTTTGGTAGAATTCTCCAGTGAAGCCATTTGGCCCTAGACTTTATCTTTGTTGGGAGGTTTCTGATTATCGATTTAATCTCGTCACTAGTCACGGGTCTGTTCAAATTTTTTATTTCTTCATGATCCATCCAGTCTTGGAAGGCTGTATGTTTCTAGAAACATATCCATTTCTAGGTTATCCTAGAATGTGCTGACATATCATTGTCCCAGTAGTCTCCTATCATCCTTTTCATTTCTGTGGCTTCAGTTTTAATATCTCCTCTTTCATGTCTGATTGTTGTATTCGAGTCTTTTCTCTTAGTCTACCTAAGGGTTTGTCACTTTTGTTGAACTTTTCAAAACACCAGTTCAGTGCTGCTTTCTCGATGGCAAAGGTCACATGCCTTTATAGCACAGAGATATCTGTACATATTCACGGGTTCTAATATTCGGTGAGTAAGGAATTACCATGACAGAAAAATCTGCACGGAGAAGGCGGCTAATCTGCCATATGACTGAAGATCGTCCAGGCAGCTTCCCGTAGGAGTACAGTCCACACTTCAATCTTTTTGGCCGGACGTACAAAAAAAAAAAAAAAGAAACGCAATTTTTACCTACATTGAGGGCTAGGAGAGGCTTCGGCACAGCCCACGCCATTTAGTGGTTCAGAACGGAACCTCCAAATTGCCCTTCAAAAACGCCTCATGTGCCACATCTTCTACTCTGCAACTAAGAAAAACACAATGGGATAATTTTGGCAATTTTGCCTGCCAGTCTCAAATTCAAACTTCACTCCCAGAGTGAAAAACCAAAACCTTCAGGCATTCAAAAAAAAAAAAAAAAATCAAAGTAAGACAACCTCCTTAAAGATAAAATTCTGCTTGGCAGATAATGAATTCTAAAACAAGCCAACAGCTTTTCACATTCAGACGAATGGTTCACCTACATATACTACCTCCCAGAAGCAACTGTAGACAACAAAATTCCATCTTCTGTGGCTCCCGCAGTTGCAGGGGGGACTGCCAACAAGAAACTGAATAGTCAAGGGCTGGGGAGGGGACACACCAGATGGTGGGAACCACTGGGTTCTCAAGGTGAAGGGCGGCATGATACTTGACTGAGGAGGCATTCTCCCCCAGCACGCAGACACTAGCCCCAGGCGAGAGGCCCGCTTTCCCCATGCTACAGACTCCAGCCAGCATTTGGAAGTTCAGACAAGCCTGAGTTCCTCTGCGAGAAGCCAACAGAACCTTTACTAGGAAGGGAACCATGGCTCATACGGCATCTCCAACAGCTAGGTCTTCCGGCTTCAACAGTGACGACATACTGGCTGGCTTCTCTCTGCTGGGACTCTGACTCGCCGTGAGCCCTGATATCGTGTCAGGGAGGGTTTCTCCAGGCAGTCATTTTGTCAGATTCAGCATGTGCATCCCAACAACTTGTGCAAGTTTGAGAACTTTGTTTTTAATTAGAAGAGTGGCATGTTATGTATGGTAGAAAACTTGGAAAATCCAGAAAAGCATTTAAGAAAACAAAAACAAATCATTCACACTCTTTTTTTGAGTGAGAGAACACTACCGCTAACACTCTGATATAGGCGTTTCAAATGCTTAATGTTTCCAATATAGAACATTAGGAGAATACTTAGTGTGTCATTCTGAGAGTTAAGGGTTGGCATTTGTAAGGCTCTTGGAAACCACGCCCGGCACAGTAACTTGCTGGGAGACAATGTGGGCACTTGTTAGAAATGCAGATGGTCTGGGTACAGCCCAGACTACTAAAGCGACATTTCTGAAAGCCTGGGCACTGTATTTAAAGATGTTTCCCCTTATCATCCTTATAATCAGGTAAATTGAAGTGTTCAGCATTCAGGCTGCTACTGGAAGCTACTGTTGGTGGCTTCCTAATGAAGTCCTTTACCTAAAAATGCCTATTTTGCCTTTATACTGAACCCACAATCTGGCTGGGTAGAGTGTATTTTTCCAGTTTTTTAAAATAACAGCTTTGAGCTACAACTCACATAACACAGCACACAACTAAAAGGAGCGTACAATGCAATGGATTTTCGTATATTCACAGAGTTGTGTAAGTAGCACCACAATCAATTTTAGATCGTTTTCATCATGCTAAAAAGAAATCCTCTAGCCACTAGCAGTCACTCCCCAGTTCCCCTCAACCACACTCCGTCCCAGCCCCCAAGTCCCAGGCAACTGTTAATCTACTGCCTCCATCAGCTGGCCTGTTCTGAACCTTCATCCACGTCGTAGCATGTGGCCCACGCCCCCCTTCCCCCGGCATGGACACGCCACATTTCATGTAACCAATTATCAGATAGCTGATGGACATTTGGGTTGTTTCCTCACTTGGCTATTATGCATAATGCTATGAATATTTGTGCGTACGCATTTCAATGTGGACAAATTTTGATTCCCTTGGGTATGTGTCTAGGAATGGAACTGTTAGGTCATATAGAAACTCTATATTTAACCTTTTGTGGTAAGGAAAGTCTGTTTTCCAAAGTGCCTGCAGCGTTTTACATTCCTACCAGCAATAAGTGAGGGTTTTCATTTCTCTCCATCCTTGCCAACACCTGTTGTCTTTTTGATTCTAGCCATCTTAGTGGGTGTGAAGTGGTATCTCACCATGGCTTTGATCTGCTTTTCTCTGATGGCTAAAGATGCTGAACATCCTTTCATGTGCTTACTGGCCATTTGTTTCTCTTTGGAGAAACGACTCAGGTCCTTTTCCCATTTTTTTTTAGTTGGGCTGTCTTTTTATTATTGAGTTGTAAGAGTTTATTTTTAAATCGAACAGTCATTAATTAACATTTTCCTCCTAATACCTTTTTAAAATGCACCAACAACTATGTTTTAAATACAGGTGAGCCCCAACCTTTTAAGAGCTTTTTTCCTCGAAGATGTTAACAGGTTGATGTAAATCAAAATTTATTTTTAAAAGCCTTAGTGAAGTGCCATTCACAAGAGGATGCATAAAATCCTGTTTGGGAGAAATATGCCTTTCTGATTTAGCTTCCATGTAAATTCAGATTTTCCTGGATGGCATCTATTTATAGCACATCTGTATAAAACTCCATTTTTCATTCTTCCAGCAGCTGAATGGAGGTCACAAAGGTTACCAGACACCAGGACAGCCAAAGAGACAACCCTGCACATGGCCAGTGCATATAAGAAAGATGATACGGTTAGAACCCCTTGAAGAATGCTCAGTGTGGTCAAGGAAATAAACAGAAAACAACCCTGTGGCACAGCCAATGGTAAGGACCAAAGAAGTGCAAACATGTCATGAAATGCCGGAGGATTCCTTCAAGGGGAGCAACAGAGCAATAAATAACTCTGGGTGCTCCGAGAGGACTAAGGGCATCAGGGAGGCCAGACCTTATGGGAGTAGCTGCTCTCTAGGCAGGGGTGAGGCTGACACTTGGCACCTACCTGCTTTAAAGATGTGGGCAAAAGGCCAGAGGGTTGCCAACATTGGGAGGGCAGTGGGAGTTGTGGAGGGAAAGGGTGGTGGGGGTCACCCTGTGGAGAGCTCGGAATGGCAGGTTAAGGAGTTCAGAGTTTATTCACCAGACAGGCATGATGGAACCAGAGGCATTTTTTGAAAAAGGTATTCCTGGCATCAGCTTTTCAGAATTGGCACATCTTGAAAGATTTTATTTATTTATGTATTTGAGAGAGAGAGAGAACAGGAGCGCAGGGGGAGGGGCAGAGGGAGAAGTGGATCTACGGAGCAAGGAGCCCAACGTGGGGCTCGATCCCAGGACCCTGGGATCACGACCTGAGCCAAAGGCAGATGCCTAACCAACTGAGCCACCCAGGCGACCAACACATCTTTAAAATCTCTTTTGGCAATGGGAGAACCAGTCATGTGACTGAGGGTGGGCTAGTCATCAGGAGGATTTGTTTCAATGCCATGTTGCCTAGAAGGCCGATGGGTGGGCAGAGTGTGGATCGGGAGCTCTGCCATGCTGGCCTATAGACTTCTCCTGGCTGCCTCTGCACCTTGGCAGCAGACCTGAATTCCTGAGAGAAGGTTCTAAGCCAGTCCCAAGCTGGCTTATTTCACGGGTCCCACTAAGTGCCTCCACCCTGGTTGATGCCATGCTCCTGGGGAAATAACACTCCTCTGCCTGGTGGGTTCAGATGCTCAATCTAGTATTTTATAGTCAGCCGCTGGTCCCTTGGGACTCCCCCTGAGACTGAGTGATGAGAAGGAAGAATGTAGAGCACACAGCTAATCTTTGGGAAGGACCTGGCAGTTTGCTGGGACTATGGGAAGCCACATTAGTGTCAGTTTTATCCAAAGATTTGGGGGTATGATGGGGAAGAAGTACAATCACAGATAAATCCCTCCACAGCACCTCTACAGACTGGATGTCTATGCTCGTCTAAAATTCCCATGTGGAAACCTAATCCCCAGTGGGATGGTGTTTGGAGCTGGGGCCTTGGGTAGGTGATTAGGCTCCACCCTCATGAATGGGATTAGTGTCCTCATAAAAGAGGCTAGGAAGCTCACTCTCCCCTTCTGTCAAAAGGACACAGTGAGAAGACCGAAAATATGAACCAGGAGGTAGGCCCTCGTTAGACACCGAATCTGCCTTCCTATGGGACTTCCCAGCCTCCAGAACTCTGAGACGGACACTTCTGTTGTTGGGCGCCCAGCTGGCTCAGTGGGTAGAGCGTGCTACTCTTGATCTCAGGGTTGTGAGTTCGAGCCCCATGATGGATGTAGAGATTACTTAAAAAAAAAACAAAACAAAACACATAAAATCTTTTAAAAAGATTTCTGTGGTTTATAAACAACCCAGTCTATGGTATTCTGTTATAGCAGCCCAAACAGACTAAGACAGTGCCTTTTCATTGAAAGTCAAAACCAGAAATATTGCAGAGGAAAAGAGAGCTCACAGGAATTAAAAAATAAAATCCAAACTCCCTCTACCAAATTTCACCTGGGCAGCTTCAGGCCTCATCCTCAGATCCCTGAGAGAATGAGTTCACTCTCAGAGGTTTGGGATATTTTGGCTGAAAAACGTGATAAACCCAGGCTTACAGAAACAAGACTCATTAATTTAGACACCTACTGTGACATTTTTCTTCCACTGAATGTGGAAAAAAGACAAACCCCCTCCGCTACTGTAGGAGCAAGCATATTATTCGTGGCTCAGCACAGACTTTTCTCTGAAGAACAGGCGATCATGGGGGCTTTTTCAAGCTTGCCAATAACCACGCGTCTCTATTATTGGAACTTCTTTTTCCCCCTAACTGAGTTACACCTCAACACCCTTTGCTCTGCTTCACAATTTAAATAGGCATGTAATGATCCACTGGGGATAGTCATAAATCAGTGCTCCCGTTAAAATGGGGACAAGATGCAGCTGCCCGTTAGGTTGAGATTTTAAACAGTTTGCTAAACTCCTTCCTGAGCAAGATGATGTGGGAGACCCCAGTCTCCTTCGCCTTAGAGGAGTTTAACAGTAATAATTCCCTAAATGAGGGAATAATTCCCTAAATGAGACTGCTAGCTTCTTCCCCCATCTCAGAGAAGCATGGGGCACAGTTCCGTGTCAGAGAAGGTCACACCACAACATGCCAGTAAACCCAAGGTGACTACACTGAACTGTGGCTCACGCACTGGAGGCAGACGATTTTAACAAATATATATAACAAATATATATAATGCTGTTATATTTCAGAACTCCCGAGGTACAGGTACAGCTCCCAGACTGATAACAATGGTTTGTTTAAAAGTCTGATAATTGTAAACAACATAGACATGAAGGGAAGCAACATGGGGCTGGCAAACCCAAATCAAAGTTGGCCAGAAATCCCCAAAATTCACCTCACCAGTTTCAAAGCCTTTCGTGGCTACATCCACCTAAATTTTTGCAACTAGCAAAACTGACCAGCCTTGGCCTTGGCCTGCCTGATTTTGTAGAGAAAAAAAGAAACAGCTAGTTATTCCCTGAGTCCATATCATGAACTGAGGGATTCCTAAGTATCACCACCAGTTACTGCAATAGCTTGACAATGAAGGTAATTTTGTCCACATTTTAAAAAATGGAGACATAGAGACAAAATTGGCAATGTGCCCAAAGCCGGCAACAGGTGGAGGATCTGCACCTGATTTTTCTAACCTCTAAAGGCCATACTCACTTATAAAATCTTTGGCCACCTCTTCTGAGTTATGCTCAAAAAGCCAGAAAGGGATATAGCCGTGCAGACTCCTTGGGTACCAGACACCATTCTGGGCAAGCTCGAGCAGGAAGGGGGCTCTTGCCACAAAGCTCTCCGAGTCTCTGGGCTACAAAGCAAAGCTTGGGATAACTTGGTCTCTGGTTTGGGAACAACAGGGAACTATTTATGTGCAAGCACGATTAGGAATAAAAGCCATAGGGGGCACCTGGGTGGCTCAGTCGGTTAAGCGTCTGCCTTCAGCTCAGGTCGTGATCCCAGGCCCAGGGTCCTGGGATGGAGCACCGCATCGGGCTCTCTGCTCAGCAGGGAGCCTGCTGCTGCTCCCCCTGCTTCTGCTCTCTCTTCTCTGTCAGATAAATAAATAAAATCTTAAAAAAAAAAAAAAAGGAATAAAAGCCACAGGCCTACACTATGGGCAACAGTTATCAAGTTTGAGAGTCAAAGTTTGGCCATGCTGACATTAAACTTAAAAATTCATTTTATATACCTATACATATACATAAACAAGCTTGTGTTTATAAATTACCTAAGACAGAGATGGTGAACCAGGGGGACATGTGGAAGTGGTTGTTTCATCACTGCTACTTACTCCTAGAAATCCATGAATGCATCTCCAGGAAGCAAACGGGGGCCAGGAGGCCTGACAGACAAGTGACCAGTGGAAAGCTACCAGACTGGCCCACAACAGCCACCCAGCCATCCCTATCACTCCAGCTCATGCATGCTGGCTTCGGGAGCTCAGCAGCTGCCAGATGAGCAGCTGGGAGGACTCACCCCCAATCTTCCGACCAGACCATCTGAATACCCTCTCTCTTGGCTTGAGTATCCCCAGGCCACCTGACCTCACTGCCACCCTGCTTGGAGGAAAAGTCAGGGCTGGCACCTGGGCCAACGTCTTTGATGAGAGCACATGAAGTTCTCCATGAGGTCTAACCCCGCCCAGCCCCCAAACCATCTAGTTTGGAGAAGCAGGAACCAAGATCTACCAAGATGCTCTGGGGAGCACAAGACGCTCCCTCTGCTGTCTCTGTCTCGGGATTTCTCTGTATCCCAGCCACATGGAAGAAAAAGGCCACCCGCATTGTCATCGTTAGGGCTCTGGCCACTTAGGCGGGGAGAACTACAGCAACTCAGTCTCAAGTCCATACTCCTGGGGAACACAATGATTGGCCCAGCTTGTGTCAGGTGCCTGCCCCTCGTCCACACCACAGTAGCCTGGGCTGGGGCAGGGTCTGGGAGGGTATGTTTCAGTAAGTGAATGCGGTTGTTCCTGCTACCACCCTGTGTAAAGAGAAGGACTGACGATTCCTAGAAACTCCAAGAGCAAAGAACTCAACGAGGGCTCCATGACCAGGAGAGCATTAAAAGTGGCCCACCGGGGTGCCTGGGTGGCTCAGTCATTGAGCATCTGCCTTCGGCTCAGGTCATGATCCCAGAGTCCTGGGATCGAGCCCTGCATCAGGCTCCCTGCTCTGTGGGAAGCCTGCTTCTCCCTCTTCTACTCCCCCTGCTTGTGTTCCCTCTCTCGCTGTGTCTTTCTCTGTCAAATAAATAAAATCTTTAAAAATAAAATAAAAGTGGCCCACCCAAGAAGCTACTTATCTATCTATGAGGAGGTTAAAATCCTTATGGGAAAAATATTAAACTTGAGTCATACAAAATTTAAATTCTTTTCCTGCCAGCCAGCACTGACTCCAAATGCTCCCAATAAATATTTGAAAGATGACCAAATAATTGCCTTCTTGACCCTCCATGAAGAAAAACGTAAGAAACCTTCTGATTAATACAGAGCTAGTATATGCCATGTTGGAATAATCTAAATGGGACTGCATGCTAACTGGGGTTCTTGAACCGCTAGCTATATACTCTGAGACCTGTGCGGTTTTTTTTCCTCTCAAACACATATCAGGCTCATGTTCCAAGTACCACGAATAAAGGCCTGTTCCCCAGGGGAAGGGAATTCCAGCATTTGGCACTGAGGTCTGCAAACTTATTCTGTAAGGGGCCAGATAGTAAATATTTTAGGCTTTGCAGGACAGACAGTTACAATAACTCATCTCCATGGTTGAGGCCTGAAAGCAGCCAATGTGTAAACAAATGGGCATGGCTGTGTTTGAACAAGAACTTCTGAAAACAGGCAGCAGGCCAGAGTTGGCCCCCAGGCTGTAGTTTGCCGCCTCCTAATCTAGCAGATTATAGTTTCCCTTCATATCACACGAAGTTGGGGATAATGCGGTGGGGCTTCCTACCCAGAAAGGCACATTCCTCCTCACCGTAGCATTTCCATTTCCATGAAGAAGTCGGAGCTTGCCTCTCCTTCTTCCTCCCAAGGCTCTGGAGAGGGGCCTGTGGAGTCCGTCCACACTCACCCACACCCACGTGGTACATACACACTTTTGCCGGCTGTCTGTTCTTCCCTCTTCCTACACTGGTCTTCTGTTTTCAGCCAATTTTTAAGTGGACAGGCTGGTGTATAACCCGAGCCTCACATAGGTCCCCGGTGTTGTTTAAATAGCTCCGTGTTTTCCTGGGAAACAATGCTGGCGTGGCTCTTTTGCTGGCAGGAAACCACCCCTCTGACTTGAGCGTTGTTTTTACACCCTGCCTTCTGGTTGGTCCGTATAAATAAAAGGGCCTGTCCTTTGCAGATACCAGTACTAGCTTTTGAAGAACAAAGCAATTTCCAATGCAGGAAAACTCCAGAAAAGGAAAGTCATCGGCTGTCGCCCAACAAGTACAATGATGCTTTAAAATAAGTTTGGCAGGGGCAGGGGTGGGCAGCGAAGGAAGGAAGCTATTATCTGCTAAAGGAACAACTGTCATAACCCCAAATGAACAACTGGAAGTAAAATAAGATGGTGGGGTCAAATAAAGTTGCTACTGTCTTCCAGGTGATTTTTCTGGGAGAGAAACTAAGTTTACATAGTTTCTTTTCTTTTTTTTTTTTTTAAAGATTTTATTTATTTATTTGACAGAGAGAGACGCAGCGAGAGAGGGAACACAAGCAGGGGGAGTGGGAGAGAGAGAGAAGCAGGCTTCCCGCGGAGCAGGGAGCCCGATGCGGGGCTCGATCCCAGGACCCTGGGATCATGACCTGAGCTGAAGGCAGACGCTTAACGACTGAGCCACCCAGGCGCCCCTGATTGTACAGTTCTGAGGAGACACTAAAATCCATTCAGTTGTACCCTTTAAATGGGTGACTTTTATGATGTGTAAATTATATCTCAATAAAGCTGTTATTATAAAAATAGGATTTGACTAATGTACCATGCCTCAAGATGTCCCTGAATCCCCTCCTTGTCATCTGTCTTTGTTTTCTTTTTTCCTGGAGTTGGGGTGTGGTGCATTCCCGGGGTGGAGGGTGTGGTAGTCATGATAAGGGCGGGAGGGAGATGTGGTTTCCTTTCACCTTTGAAGCTCTGTGTAGGGCGCCTGGGTGGCTCAGTCGGTTGAGTGGCTGCCTTCGGCTCAGGTCATGATCCCAGGGTCCTGGGATCGAGCCCCACGTCTGGCTCCCTGCTCCGCGGGAAGCCTGCTTCTCCCTCTCCCACTCCCCCTGCTTGTGTTCCCTCTCTTGCTGTCTCTCTCTCTCTGTCAAATAAATAAATAAAATCTTTAAAAAAAAAAAAAAAACTGTACAATCATCACCACAGTTGTGGAACATTTTTATCACCCTATAGAAACCCCTGACCCACCGCAGCCACTATTCATTGTCACCCGCCCCCCACCACCACCCTCAGCCCTAAGCAACCACTGATCTATCTCTACGGATTTGCCTATTCTGGGCATTTCACGTAAGCGGCGTCATGTGACATACAGCCCTTTGTGTCTGGTCTCCTTCACGTAGCATAATGCTGCCAGGGATCGTCCGTGTTGTGGCAGGTATCAGTGGTATGCATTCTGTTCAATGGCTGAATAACATTCCACTGTAGGATATATCGCATTGTGTTTGTCTTTTCATTAGCTGACGGACATCTGGGTTGTTTCCATGTTTTGGCTTTTGTGAATAATGCTGCTCTGAACCTTCATGTACAAGTTTTTGTGTGCATACATGTTCATTTCTCTTAAATCCAATCGTATTTCGGACGTACAAGGGAAGCTTGCTGAGGATCCGAGGGAGTGGCCCTGCGGGGGTCAGTTTAGATTTTTACATAACGGGCTTGCAGGACCCCTAGTCAGAAGGAGCAGAAGTTTTTCCGGGCACCCCCTCTCCCACACAGCTGCTCGGAGCAGAGCAGAACTATATGAGGAAATACACAGGGGCCTCAACTTTCAAGTTCAATTTTTGCACATTACTGATTGCAACCCTCAAATGCCTTTAATGTTAAGTGTCCTGACATCAGCTGACAAACCAATATTTCCACCGAGGGTTGTTTTTTCAAGGGTGGTTTTGACAGCTCTGTCATGCCTACCTTTACAGCAGAGCTAGTTTGCACCAATATCTCAACATTTTGTTGCCTTTTACCCTTATTAGATTTTTTAACTGGGTGGGAAATGGAAAATTGGAATCGCTGGTGCTAGTGATAATATTGTTAACTACACATTCACAGGATGAAAGCCACCAGACTGGTCAACAGAGAAGGACAAACTTAACATGCAGGAGATGCTGAAAGTTACTCTCTGAAGAGCGTCTGAAATGCAAGGGGGAGTAACGGATGAAGTGGTAAAACCTTTAAAAGTCCGGGTTGAAGGGCGCCTAGGTGGCTCAGTCGTTAAGCATCTGCCTTCGGCTCAGGTCATGATCCCAGGGTCCTGGGATCGAGCCCCGCATCGGGCTCCCTGCTCCGCGGGAAGCCTGCTTCTCCCTCTCCCACTCCCCCTGCCTGTGTTCTGTCTCTCACTGTCTCTGTCAAATAAATAAATAAAATCTTTAAAAAAAAAAAAGTCCGGGTTGAGGATTCATATTTCAAAAAATAATCCAGCATGGTCCATTTTCAAGTGTGAGAGTGGAATAATTTTGTGTATGATGGGAGAGGGGGGGCAGGGGACCGAAATTTAATTTAAGAAAATTCTATTTTAAAATATAACATTTAAAAAATATTAAAAGAAAATTCCTATCTTTTAGAGCTACATACTAAAATATTTACAGATGAAATGACATGTCATCTAGGATTTCCTGCAAAATCCTCAGGGAGGAAGAATGGGTAAGAATACAGATGAAACAATACTGACCATAAATTAGTAATTACTGAAACTGGGCAGTGGGCAGATGGGAGTGTATCATGCTCAGTTTGAAATTTCCCATAAAGAAGTAAAAATAAAACCACATATTGAGACCTAAAGGCAGAGAGAAATTCCCAGAGTCTTGGCACCGCTAATTGGGCAACAGTTTGCTGCAGACACCTTGGTATCAAAGGAGGAAGACTAAGGTTGAAATTCTTCCTGATTATTTAAATTCTTCAAATAGGTAATATACTGACATGGCTCAGAAATTGGAAAGTTGAAGAAATGAGACGGTGAGAAGTCTATCACCAATCCCCTTCTGGGTCTCTCTCTTGCCACAGCTTTCCCTCCTTAACCCCTTGAGGCAAACACTGTTGTTCGTATCTTTCCAAAATTCTACTCAACTCCCTACCCCTTGTTATCCCAACTTAATGCGTTTTGGAGATCTCTTCTAAGAACTTAGAAAGCATCCTTATTTTTCATTCAACTGATACATAATATTCCTGACAGTTCCCTGTTGGTGGACATTCTGGTTGTTTCCAGTCTCCTGCTATTGCAAACAGTGCTGCAAAGAATCACCTTGTACAGATACCATTCTGTATGCATTCAGGTTTGCTGTGGGTAAATTTATACAGAACTGACACTACCAGGTCCAAGAATACCATTTATCCTTGTGATAGCTATTGTTAAGTGGCCCTTCCTAAAAGTTAGACTCTCATTTGCTTCTATGTACTTTACCACCAAATGTAAAAATAAAACCTGCTACAACCATCGCTTGCCTCCTCTTCTTTAGCAGCAAGTCTTTCTTCTAATACGGACGTTTATTTTCCTACTAAATGCCATTTCAAGTAAGATGGACCAAGCTGGATGTGAAGAATGCACTTCAGAAAAGCCATCGCAATTGTCCATACATACTGTTTAATCTATGTTTTAAGTACTTCCATAAAACAATAAATTAACATTTACTGAGCAGCCCCCAAGGACCAGGCAGTGCTCTGAGCTGAATCCTTACACGGCCTTGAGGGCAGTTCTATTGCCAACCTCAATTCAGATGAGAAAAGAAGCCCAGGTGTGAGTAAGTGTCCCAGGTCATATGGCTTGTAAGCGACAAGGTGATGTCAGATGCACCGCACCCTCTCCCTCTGTGCCTATCTGTGCACAATCCCCTAGAGACTCAGAAAACTTCCAAATTTAGATCCCAAGCCATTTCCCAGTATTTAGGTCTCTTACAGTAATATGTACGTCTGGTGTTCAATCTTCAAACACTGGCTTGTCCTACATTTTTAGGAATAAATTAAACACAAAAGCAATTTCCTATCATAGGAAAATATCTACCATATTGGCAAATGGACCTTCAATCGGGCTCGCAATCAGTCAGGGATTTGATCCGAGCATTAAGCCCTGAAATATTTATAAATGGAAAATGTTTCACATAAAAAAAAAATCACAACAGTTCATATATTCTATGACTCAGAAGAAAAAGAAAGTTAGCCCTGAGGAGTTCTCTTGCCATATAACCAACTGGTTTCTAAAAACTTTACTGAAAAATTCAGCTTTCAATTCAAATCATTCAACTTGCCTTCCCTCCTCAACCCCAAACAGCATTGCCTTTGAATACATTGAGTCTCAGTGTGCTGCTGTCTTGGGAAAAAGAACCCCAGAATTAGCAAGCAGGCACGCCTATATTCAGCTTCCATTTCGTATTCAGATAGCGTAGCTATCGACAAATGATTCAATGTCTCCATAAGGCCTTACACATTTAGCCACAAACCTTCTAACAATAAAGGTCACATTCTTGTCATGCCTTCTGTTACCAGTCTTCTAAGTTGCTCTGAAAAAGCTGCCCATCTGTCAAGTCTTGAGACCCAACATGGAAACACTGGGCATCTGGAAAAGTCTGAGTTAACCTCAGAGGAATTCTCTTTTCAAAGACAATGGCCAAAACTTTATCAAATCTGCTTCACCAGTCGACGGACCTGAGCAAGTAAAGAGGCAGAATCACAGAAGTTTTAGATTTCAGCGATTTCCTTTTGTAACATCCAAGAGGATGTCTAGTTATTTCAAGGAATGTCAACAGATTCTCAAGATAGAACTAATTCATTTTTTTAAAAAAAGAGAGAATGAGAAGCATTTGGCTTTCTTAAAAGGAGTGAAGTATAGGTTGTCAATTCCAGATAATTTAGGAATTAGTATCTAATACCAAAAGCCACCAAAAAAAATGCCACCTGCCTGTTTCAAAGTATGTTCTCAAAGGTCCTCCAGGAAAACAGGGTGGATAGTTAGATTCATTTGGGAAAGGTGGACTCTAGCCATCTCTTGGAAATGTAGTATATTAAAGGGTCTGAAGGGATTCACAGTAATAAAATTAACTTTGTCAACCTGGCCTTTTCCTTACTCACTTGGCCATGGAACCGCTTTCACTTTGAAACCCAACAAGGCAGGGAATGTCTGTGGGGAGTCCTCTTGGAGCACCCGGCCAATCACATCTCTGTTCTATCACCTTCTTCGCCCTGCCTTGTGCTTCATGGTCACTGTCTCCACATCTCTTTTCCCTTGAACTGTAAAGTTCTGAAAGCAGGACTGTGGCTTAGCCACCTTTGTTTTTCCCACAGCACTCAGTTTACCACTGAATGACTGACCCCAGACGCTGACTGCAGCACTCAAAAATCAGGAAGCATGAACAGAGAAACCAGAGGGTGGAGATTTCTAGCACTTACAAAAGTGTTAAGCTATGTTCACTAGAACACACAACCCTAGATCTCTGTAAAAGGCTGTCAATATCCCTATCGGCAATGCCTCAAACGAATCCACAAAGCCCACCCCAAACGATTCTCCCTCCTAACTGATAATGAAAAGAAAGAAAATGGACATATTAAGAAAAAAGCTCCTGTCTTACTCTTCTTACCCACGCTCCCCCTGAGCCAGACCTGCCTTCACATGGCCAGCCCCTGAAGATTCATTCTAACTGTCCCTCAACTCTGAACACAGTGACTGTGGGTCAGGTGCTCCCAAAAGGCACCTCGCTCATCCCCTTCTTCCCCAGGCATCCCCATATACAGTGTTTCCTCTCACCCCAGCACAACCATAGAATAACAAAGCTGCCACTTTCTTAACTTGAATCCTCTGCTCCCCCTTCTCCAGAGGGGTCACTAGCTGATGCAGAACAAAGCGTTAAGGCTCTACTTTTGTGGGGTTGGCTGCTACTGCAGCTGTACCAGCCTCCAAGATGAGAAATAAATCCTGTAGAACCTTCTGCAGGAACTAGCCTTAGGAGCACCTCTGAGACTGAATTGTCTTCCTTTTAAAACGTGATGCTTAGACTACTGGCACCCAAATCTCTTGGTGAGTTGGTTAAAGATGCAGGTGCCTGGGCCCCATCCCAGAACTCCTGGGTCAGAATCTCTGGGTGGGTGGTGGGGGTATGCTCAGCAATCTACATTTAACAACTTACATGTGACTGATGGATGCCCGGTACTTTGAAAACTGCTGCTTTAAAAGACTAAGTGAAGAGGGAAAAGTGGGAGAAGGGATGATATCGTGGTTAGAGGAGTAATGGCCTCCTAGAGACATCCACGTCCTTACATGGCAGGTGTGATTAAGTTAAGGATCCTGAGACAGGGAGGTTATACTGGATTACTGGTGGGCCCAAGGGTCCACAAGGGCCCCTAAAAGTGAAAAACAGAGGCAGGGGAGTCAGAGAGAAAGATCTGGAGATAGCTCTAAAGATGGAGGAAGAAGCCACGAGCCAAGGACTCCCTCCGAGCAACCAGAAGGAACCAGCCTCGCCAACACCTTGAGGTTAGCCCAGTGAGACTGATTTTGGACTTCTGACCTCCAGAACTGTAAGAGAATAAATCTGTGTTGCCCTAAGCCACTAAATCTGTCATAGTTTGTTATAGACTCGATAGGAAACCTAACACAAAAGAAAACAGTGACAAGCCCAAAAAAAGCCAGCACTGCGTCAAGCTTGTAGCCCGGATGTCAAATATATCTCCTTCCTAAGAGGCAGATATTTTAAGTGAAACATGCCAGCCGGCGAACGCATCTAAATGCTTCTGGCCCTAAAGGCGGAGGAAGAAGACCGAAGCAGGAACAGCTTGGGGGGCATGTCGGCGGTGGCGCTGAAGGTGGTAAGCGCCCCCCCGGTTCTTGCTCCGTGCCAGGCGCCGTCCTGAGCTCTCCCATGCGTGAGCTCGCGTCGTCTTCACAATTCCATTCGGCAGTTACCACCCGGCAGGGCAGCTGACCACCTCCCCGAGAGGAAGAGGGAGGTGTGGCCGAGGCGGCAACCTCGTGGTCTCCAGGGGTGGGCGGGGCTTGGAGAGCGTGAGG
>NC_058403.1:143902240-143974311 GCF_002201575.2 Neomonachus schauinslandi | reverse complement strand
GGGGCGGGAACCCAGGGAGGGAAAGCAAGCTGTGCTGGCACGCAGGTGCTGGGATGCAGGTGTCGTGGCGAGGGAGGAGGTCTAGGTTAGCGAAGCTGCAGACAGCAAGCGGTGCAGTTCAACCCGGTAGCCTAGAGGGTGGAGGGGACAGAGTCAGGCCAGACATGGAAGCCACAGGTAGGCTGGGGGGCCAGGGTGACTGGCCACCGAGCGGAAAATTCTAGGGTGGCTCTGAGGACCTACGGGCCAAATGCCCGTACTCAGCCAGACTCTTCTTCAGTCGGAAAGCAAAGCTGCGGTGTGGGGCCCAAGTGCCATGGAGGACAATTTGGATTCAGGAAGCACCTTTTGAAAGCATCGTCCTAAGTTAGGTGACAAACTTCCTCCCACCAGAACTGACCCAGGAATGGGCACAAAAGAATGAATATATTACAAATACCTTCAAAAATGACATGCTTTATCATCCCGGCTGCAGAAAATATTTATACATCCGTATAAAGAGGAAGGAACTCAAAATTTAAAGTAGCTGAATTACCATGGGGGTGGGGGGATTTGGAGTCAATTTTTTTTTTCACAACTTCACTGAAGTATAATTTACATACAATAAATGACACCCATTTAAAGTATATAGCTTTATAAGTTTTGCCAAATGTATTCATCCATGAGCCACCACCACAGTCAGAACTCAGAACATTTCTGCTGCCCCCAAAGCTCCCTTGGGCTCATTTCCAGTCAGACCCTCCCGCCACCACCTGGGAGCCTACCGATCTGTTTTCTGTCCTACTGATTAATCTGTATTTGAATTTCATACGGATAGAATCCTACAGCACAGAGGCCAGCACAACTTTTTCTGTAAAGGGCCAGACAGTAACTATTTTATGCACTGTGGGCCGTAGAGTCTGTCACCACCGGCCAAGTCTATCTGAGGAGCACAAAGGCGGCCACGGACAGCACATAAATGAAGTGTGAGTGCGTTCCAACAAAACTCGATTTGTGGACACAAACTCCAATTTCATGTGATTTTTACATTTCGCAAAATTAGCATTCTTATTTTAATTTTTTCCCCAACCACTAAAAAAAATGGAAAAGTCACTCACGGTGTTTTTGTAAAGACAGGCGGTGGGCCCAGTTTGGCTTGTAGACTGGGGCTTGCTGACCTCTGGTACAGTATAGACTCTACTGTGTCTGGATTCTCTTATTCAGTATAATGTCTGAAATTCATTTGTATTGTATATATCAGCAATGCCGATTACTGTGCAGTATCCCACTGTGTGGCTCTGCCATGATGGTTTATTCGTTTACTAGTGGATAAACGGGCCCGACTATTCACATTTTCTTTTTTTTTTTTTGAAGATTTTATTTATTTATTTGACACAGAGAGAGGGAACGCACAAGCAGGGGAAGCGGCAGGCAGAGGGAGAACCAGGCTCCCCGCTTAGCAAGGAGCCCAATGATGGGCTCCATCCCAGGACCCTGGGACCATGACCTGAGCCAAAGGCAGACACTTAACCGACTGAGCCACCCAGGCATCCCTATTTACATTTTCTTTATCATAATCTTTATTAATTGTTAAAACATTAACAATATATTCTACAAAATGTCCAGGATGAAAAGCATACTTTTTTTCCCCCAATTTCTAAATTTCTATAACTTTTTCCAAATTTCTATAATTCTTTTACTTGTATAACATAAGAATGCAAACCAGGGGTGCCTGGCTGGCTCAGTCAGTAGAGCGTGTGACTCTTGATCTCAGGGTCATGAGTTCAAGCCCCACATTGGGTATGGAGCCTACTTAACTAAAGTAAAATAAAAATCAATTCAAATAAAAAAATTAAAAAGAATGCAAACCAACCCTATAAAATGAGTCACAGTATTTCCTAAATAGTTTGCAGGTTCAGAGGCATGCCGGGTACCTGGCATTGCTTGAGGCCTGTGCCCACAGCTGATGATAAAGGATTACCAACACATAATCCTGGCGGTGAAATTCTCAGGCTCCTAGGAGGAAACCCACAACGGCAGTGTGCCCCTAGCTATATGATTTCTTCCTCATATTGCAGGAAAATAACCCTAGAAGAAAGTGGTTAAAGGGCTATCTCCAACTCCAACCTATTTTCATTAAATTCATTCCTTCCTTTGGCACCCTTCGTAGGCAAGGACAAAGCCTCCTAGTAAGATGTTATTTACTCGGGGCTCCTGGCTGCCTTAGTTGGTGGAGTATGTGGCTCTTCATCTAGGCTTATGAGTTCAAGCCCTATGTTGGGTGTAGAGATTACTTAAAAATCTTAAAAATAAAAAAAAAATTTAAAAAAAAAAGGATGTTAATTACTGAATGGGAGATTTCTGAAGAGCCTCCAGACAGCATATCTGCAGCTCAGGTATAATTTTTCTTGGAACAAAAACACAGCTGGGCTGTAAATTCAAGCTGTAGCCTAACAGTGCTAGCAAAATTCCTCCGATAGCATTCTGATGGGCCCTTCCTTCCAATGAAACCATCTCCAGAACCTTCCCCCACAGATGAGTACAGATGTGACTTCTTCAAAGCTACATATTTGCCTTGAGATCCTTGAGTTATTCAGGGAAAAAAACCCCACAGAATTTACAAAATCATCCAGAACTCCACCACTCTTTTCCACACGTGTAACTTATATGGTAAAAATTAGAGTGAGTGAATTTCCTGCTCTGTTTTGGCTTAGTCCTGTTTTGAGTATCATTTGCTTGCTTCCTCTTCTCCCTTATGAAGACTGAGCTCGGAATCTAAAGACCGGCTGTGAGAATCTCAAATAATCCTGCAGAAAGCAGAGGCAACCAAGCACAGTCCAGGGTGACCAAACGCAGTCATCGGATGCCCAGGGGAGCAAACAAATTCTCCCACCATGAACGCCAAGAGCCTGCGGTGGGTGTGGGGTCACCTGCAAAGCTCCCATGCCCTGTTGTGAGCTGGGAACCCACAAAGCCCAGAGCACACAGACAAGACTAGCACAGGATCTGAACATCCATTCTGGACTTCCTGATGGGCCAAAGGCTCAGTTCAAAGAGCTGAATTACTCAAAACATGGCTGGGCTCTCACGAGGCTGGCCTTTGAGGAAAAATGAGATACCAGATGCCCTACATTTGGGACATTTTGTGGGCACATGAGTCCAGCATGGGGGCAAAATAAGAAACTGGTTTTCAGCTCAGGCATGCATGAGCCTTTCCAAGTTTAAACTCAAATTAGCTGGTCTTGCTGCCGCACCAGGAGAAGTCAAGGCAGGCCCAGGCGATGCTTTGCAACTACTCGACATTTCAGTGGGCCAGTAGCGGGTTAAAAATGTTTGTCTAGAAATAAGCAACTCAGTACATATGACCAAGACACAAGTATTCTCCAGAACACACGGCTATCTGGTCCTATCTGTGAAATATTCAAACATCCTAAATCCTCCCAACCTCCTAATGCCATCACCCTGACAACCTTGGCTATCCCCAGGTGGGGGCCACTCACCTCTAGTCATTGTCGATTAAGAGCTATCATGACAACTTTCCAGCAGACAGCATGTGGAGGAAGGAGCATCTCTAATTGGTGGGGCTGCTGTGACCCCAAACTGTGAGACAGTTTTGAACCCTAGATTCCTAAAGGTGCTGCAACCTTATTTTCCTAACAGTTTATGCCATGTGATCTAACAGATAACAAACTAAAATTCACCAAGCCGCACTGTGTCTTTCAACCCGCGTTAAAATATAACCGAGGATCATGTTTATTTTAAGCACTTACTATGTGCCTGGCAGGGTTCTAAGGACTGTATACATATTCTCATTTAATCTTCACCAGGATTGTGAGTTAGGTACCATGATTAGCCTCACTGTATAGATGAGGAAACCGAGGCACACAGATTAATACCAAGGTCATGCACAAAGAGTCTAGATCTCCCCATGTCCTTTCCACTGTTCTACCCAGCGCTCTATGGCTCTGGGGAAGCTGTGGGATGGAAATGACTAAGAGGTATGCTAAAGAGCTCTCTTGCAGATTTGTCTGGTTTCCTGAAGCAAATACACACATAGATGGGGCAGGAGAGTTAATACCTTTGTTTTCCCTTATACAGAAAACTCAACATATTACTCCACAGCTTGATTTTTTCTTTCTTTACAATCTATCACTAATGGCCCTGGCAATCTATAGACATCTGTGTTTTCTGATGCTTCAGAGGGCAGAGCCATTTAGCCCAAAGGTCCCCTCCCACCCATGCCCACTTGGAGACAGCCGTGGGGTGGAGTCTGAGGCAGGAGGGACTCTTCACCTGGTTTTTAATTTGTCCTAAAAAGATGCTTAGGTCTCTTCCATCCTAAAATAATCTTCCTACTAATAAAAACAAGAAGGCAAGGAAAATAATGCTTCTTATCTTCTCTTTTTCTATGTCCCTCTCTTTTCCTTTTGAATTGAGCTTCTAAAATGAATGGCCTTAAGGTGCATCTCAGTGCACTATTAAAACACTCTTCTCTTGTCTTCTAAGGACTCACACTGTCTCAGGTTCTTTTGGGGGCTTTGTGGGGTTTTTTTTTCCCCATTCTTTGACCGTTAGCCATGGCCTTTCACCATTTGTGCTCTTGCTCTGCATTGTTCTCAAAGTGTGGTCCCCAGACCAGCAGCATCAGCATCACTTGGAAGCTTGTCACCCTGGCTTCCCTCCCGACCTACTGAATTAAAAATCTCTGGAGCTGGGATCTGTGGCCCGTGACTTAACCATCTTCCAGGTGATTCTGACGCATGCTGAAGACTGAGATTCCCTGCCTCTGATGAACCTGTGCCTGGCAGGCACCCACTCGTACTGTCTGGTGATTCCCATTCCCTCACCTTGAACCTCAGCTTCTTCTCAAGCTGCACATCCACGCATGCGGCTGTGCTCTCTAGACGTCTTTGCCTTGTCACTCCATAGGCTTTGAAACTTAACGCCGCCCCAAAAGGACTTCTCTTCTCCCCCAGGGTCTGGGCGTCCTCCCACATTCCCCAAAAACTCATGCCAACACCGTATCCCCTCCCACCCAAGACAGACACCACCAAGACATTATAGACCCCTGTTTTCCCCTCATCTCCCCCTTCTGATCAGCCCCCAGGTCAGGTTGTTCTCTTCCTTTCTGTGGCCTCACCTCAGGACCTTATCATTTCTCAGCTGAACTAAACCAGCTTCCAATGAGACATCCAGCACCTAAAAATGCAGTATCTGTCCCTTCTGATCCCTTCATACTGTTGTCAAGAGAACCCCTCTAGAACAAGAACCTAAATGCAAAGGCCTCACCTCCAACCTCAGGCTGTCTGCTGCCCTCAGCACCGAGTCCCCACCTGTCGACAAGGGAGTCTCGTTTCAGTCCCCAGCCCTGCCTCCTGCTGTCCCTGCGGCCATACCAGACAGATGTCACCATCTGCCCCAAGCGGCTTCTCTCCTCAGTGTGTCTGCCCAGGAAGTCCGCAGGCTAACAGGCACAGGAAGAAATGTCCCAACTCAGTCATCAGAGAAATGCGTAACAAATCATGACAACCAGATATCACTTTACACATATTAAGCCAGCCAGCATCTAAAAGTTGGGTGGTGTTAGGAGCTGGCTGCAGTGTGGACGTATAGGAGTCCTGAGCAGTGCTGGTGGCTGTGAGGACCACAGCAGGTGTCTGGGAGAATGTCTGTGTGCAGTCAAAGTAAGGATAGGTGTGTGCAATACCTCAGCAATCCTATTCTTGGAAATATAGCCCCACAGTTCTTATTTAGGTCCATAAGGTCGATCCTTGACACATACAAGGATGTTTGTCACAGTATCCAGGCTGGAAGCAACTTGGACAGGTGTCACTGGGAGGCTGGACAGGTGAAAGGCGGGAGATGCATGCTTTGGGTGACTACTCGTATCAATGGCCCCAGTGGACCTCCCCATAACCATACCCTTTGCAATGTGACGTTTCAGTCCGCACCCTCAAGAGGCAGAATCTTTCCCCCCCAAACTCCAAATCTGGGTGAGACCTGTGACTTGTTTCGGCCAATGGAATGTGACAGAAATGACTGTGTGTAGGTTCCAAGTCCTGACCTCGTGCATTTTCCCTCTCTTGGACTTGCCCTGCCACCGTGTGACCAAGCTTGGGCTGGCCTGATGGATGACAACAATGTACCAAAGCCCTCTTAAATTATCCAGCCCCCAGCAGACCACAGATTAATGAGTGACACCAGCTGAGATGAGCAGAACCAGACACAGATCAGCCAAACCACTCAACCAATGACAAAGACACATAAAAAATGAATGACTGTTGTTTTAAGCCACTAAGTTTGGGGTGGTTTATTGTGAAGTGTCACTAACTGATACACACCCCAAGGAGTACTACGCAGCAATTAGAAGTAACAGAATAGATGGGTCCATAGCAACATGAATTGATTTTAACAGCATAGAGCTACCTGGAAAAGAAACTGAGATCATTTATACAAATGTAATCGTGTTAAGGTAGCCATGCAAATCAGTAGTGCGTATCTTACTTTTAAAAAATCATGCCAAAATTGTGCAGCTGGATGCATTCTCATCAGTTGGCCTTATATGGACAACTCATTCATGAGTACGACTTGTTTTGATTTTTCTCCACCCAGGTTAATTGCATTCTTACTTTTAGGCAACTTCCTTTAAAATAATATAGTGGTGAACTTCACCTTTTAGTACAGTTAACTGTGACTTTGGATAATTGTTCCAGTTGATCTTTGCTTTAGCTAGATATGAGTTAGTGGTCTGTGGCTACAGGAAGCTGGTTCTACTGTCTGCTTCCACAGTCTGCTTAAACTGCCTGGCTTCATGAATACAGAGACCAAGTTGACCACTTCCAATGAAGGGGCCAATTAAGATTCATTCCTCATGCTGTTTCTATACAATGGGAGAAGAATCCTCTGGAATAAGATGAAACCAATTCCATGCCCTAGTATGTGCTGGTTTCTGCCTTGTGAAAAACTTAGTAATTTGTAAGAAACATTGATCTTTCCTCCCAAACGGGGAATATGACAGGCTTTGAGCTCGTCTCTCCTTGCTCTTAGACTTCAAGTTAGTAGATCCGTAGAGGCTTTTTAAGAGCAGGTTTCCAGAAGTTTGTGTTTAGGATTTTTAGCATATTTTTAATTTCAGGTTTTCAGCTGACTGAAACTAAAGTATGTAATAGGTTAAGACTCAGGTCTATGACCTTTACTCCAACACCAGCCAATAAAGGATAGAAGTCTTCCTATACTTAGTCAAGAGTCATTTCAGTAGAAAATAATCTTAGCCTACTAATTTTTCGAGACCAGACTAAGCCTTTGAAGGTAAGCCTCAAGATTCTTTTTTTTTTTTTTTTAAAGATTTTTTATTTATTTATTTGACAGAGATATAGCGAGAGAGGGAACATAGCAGGGGGAGTGGGAGAGGGAGAAGCAGGCTTCCTGCAGAGCAGGAAGCCCGATGCGGGGCTCGATCCCAGGACCTGGGATCACGACCTGAGCCGAAGGCAGACGCTTAACGCCTGAGCCACCCAGGCGCCCCTCAAGATTCTTATTTAAAGGTAATTGCTGGCTGCTTTGGTCCCCAGAGATTTGGCACAGGAGGTGGTGTTTATGCTGGCATCTGACTTTTTTCCTAGATCTCTCTCTCTCTCTGAAGAGTGCAAGGGCTGCTGGGAGAGCAGACTTTTGGCAACAATAGGTGGCCTCTGGTCTACAGAGATTTTGTAACTGCTTGGAAAGTGTCTTAGAATCATTCTCCCACACAGTAGCTAGAAATTTAGAATAGCTGAAATCTGTAGGCATGAACCTCTGAGGGCCGAAAATGTGACATTTAGGAACAGTTCTTAAACTCTGATTAACTAGCTGTAATACAGTTTTGTGAATTTACTCTACTGATGCTGGACCTTGGGGTATATCTGCCCCTAAATAAGTGTTTTCTCCCCTTCAATATTACTGTAAACAGTGGCAACCATTGTAGCATATGTCTGGGTTTTTTTTTTTAACGTTTCCTATGAAAACTACAAACTACCTTAATTTTTACATGTGTTTCCTCATTGTAGATAAGCCTATCTTGCTATCTGAATTTTTTTGTGTATATGTGTTCTACCAATTAACTACTTTTGCAGTTTTAATCTTGTATTATTTCTTCTACTTTGTTTTGTGTAAAAGGGGGAAAATAAAAAAACTGGAATCCCTCAAAAAAATGCCAAAATTAAAGATTCACGTTTAACCCACAAACATGGTTGCCAATGGTGTGGCAGAAAAGGAGGGACAAATGGGGAAACAACATGAGGCCTTACATGTACCCATGATAATGATGTGAACTGAGGAATACAACTCCTCAACCCTCCACACTTAGTAATGCCCACTCCTCTGGTAAGCTCCAGCCCAAATGAGGCTTCTCTTTATAGCCTGCTGCACCATTTTCTCTCAAACAGTGAAGAAAGCTTGTAAAAGAATAAGAAAGTGCATTTACCACAATTTTGTGGTTGTTTACAGGTCTGTTTTCCTAACTAGATGGTAGCTCTGAGTGTAGAGTCTTCATTTTCTTGGAACGCCCCATGCCCACACAGCAATACACTGTACACACTGGTAAATAAAAGAACTCTATCATTCTGTAAGAGAGTTTTCAGCCTTGGCACTACTGATATTTTGGACCTGACTTTTCTTTGTCGTTGACAGTGGTGTGTGTGCGTAGGGGGCACCGTTCCGTGTCCTGCAGGATGCTTGGCAGCATCCCTGGCCTCCATTCACTAGATGCCAATAGCGCCCTCCAGCTGTGACAATCAAAAATGTCTCCAGATGTCGCCATCTGTTCCCTGATGGTCAAAATCCTCCCTGATTGGGAACTGCTGACATCAAGGATTGGGCTACACGATGCTACCATCCTGAGATGGCACCCTAGAAACATTTAACGAGTTTGACACAGATATTGTTAGAGCTTGCTCAAATTACATCATTCTGTACATGGTACTTCCCAGGGAGGACTTAGACGACCAACACTTTTCCTTCTTCGATGGTTATCACTCACCAGCCTGAAGCTGTTTTAGCTCACTACCCTAGGGGAAAGACGGAATACAGAATTCACAAGAGTTTTCACATCCACACAGAAATATTTCTCCTTATAAGTTTTAGTTAAACCTTTTCTTTGCAAAGTTTAGATCTCTGTCTTTAAGTCCACAAGATAGGCTGCTAAGTTTTCTCTATTACACTGCACAGGCTGTTCACCGGCTGAGGCCTCTGAAGCAGACGTTCCTGCTCCATACTATTAACTAGAACATGAAAACCAATGTGTAACCAAGCTAAAAGAATTCTGGCTTATTTGTCTTGTGTGTGCCACCAGGGCAAACATCAGGCATTTTAACAACCTCATTCGGACCGTCAGTAATCATTGTAGGCGACTGACTCCAGACAAGTATTTGCCTTGGAGGCCTCTCTATGGACAGACAGAGCTGAACTACGTTTCTTTTGTTCATAGAGATGGAGTGTAACAATCTGGAAAATACAGAGCACTCACATCATTCACTTCTTGCAATTATACAAGTAAGGATGGTTCTACAAAGATCTGACTGGATCCTCTTCCTTTATATTTTCACTTTCCTCCTCTGCCACCTCCAACTTCAAATCAAAATAATGCTAAGATCATCAGTGGATGCCTAAATCAGTGGCCGAAAGGTTGTTGGCAAAAAGTACATTCACATGGTCTCAAAATGGGTCCCCACAGACTTATTATAAGTGAAAGGGACCCTTTTACAAGATCCTGCAGATATCCCTGCAACCAAGTGACCAAACGGTGACACCAATATGGAAACAATCTGCTAACATCTGCCTCCTGGTGTGATATGATCAGAAACGTCCAGCACCACCTAGGTTGGTTTTTGTCCAAATTGTCAATGTGAGCCTCATCATGAGGAAACAGATAAACCAGGCTTTGGAACGCTCTAGAAGAAACTGGCCCGGACTCTTCTAAAATGTCAATGTCATAAGGCAAGAAAAGGCTGAGGACTCTCCCAGATTAAAAGTGACTAAAAAGACATGGCGACCAAATGCAATTTCTAGAGCCTGACTGGATCCTTGAACAAAAAGTGGGGGAAAGGGGCATTTTGGGAAATCTGAATAGGGGCTGCATTATGCAGCATTAAAGCAATGCTAAATTCCTTCAGTGTGATGAAGGTACTGGGATTTTATAAGAGAGCATCTTTGTTCTTGGGAGATATAAACTGAAGTATTTAGGGAGTAAGTGTCATGTCTGCAATTTATCTCACAGTGATTGAGCAACAACAAAAATAAATGAACACACACATACACACAGGGAAATAGAGCAAATGTGGCAAAACATTAGCTGGCAAATGCAAACGAAGGAATCTACAAAATGTAAGTGAGGGAGAATGAATTGTTCTTTCAGTTTTTCTACAGATTTGAAATTTTTCAAAATTAAAGTCGGGGGGGGGCAGAGAACGGTAGGCATAGATCTGTTTGCTATGATATATAATCAAGCCAGAATGCTTCAGAGATGCATTGCACGGGGGGAAAAGGTATTAAGAACCAAATATTAGGGGTGCCTGGGTGGCTTAGTCAATTAAGCATCTGCCTTTGGCTCAGGTCCTGATCCCAGGGTCCTGGGATCCAGCCCCACATTGGGCTCAGTGATCAGCATGGAGCCTGCTTCTCCCTCTCTCTCTGCCCCTGCTCGTGTTCTCTCTCTCACTCACTCTCTCTCTCAAATAAAATCTTTTAAAAAAATTTTTTTAATTATTTAAAAAAGAACCAAATATTATATATTCTGCCTCAAATCTGAAGTAACCAGAGTTACTTTGTTTGGAAGCATAAGGTTAAAAAAAAACTCTGATTCTACTTCAACATGTTTTGACTCTGTTGTCACATTAAGAATGAGCTGAAATCAGAAGTTTTGATGAATCAGAGCTCTTAAAAACCCTAGAAATTTCTCATCGATATGACAATGGGCTTGAAGATTTATGCACACACCAAATGAATCCCAGGCAAAGATTAAAGTAATCTTTGTAATTTGTTAACGCAAATGCTCTCAAGAGAATATAGAGAAACCTTGCCAGGAAGGGCCTGCACTTCCAGCAAGCAGTAACTATCAGCAACTTAGAATAAGACGACAAAGATTTTCTTTAGTAAACCTTACTTATTCACAACCTGAATTCATTTATTTTGGATTTTGGACTTGTGCAATTTGGACATTCAGTTTAGAGTTCACATAATAGTCAACAAGAACAGTTTGCTGCAAAAAGGAGAAAGCTGCACAGTCGAGCATGTGGTTGTTTGCAAGAGGGTTAGAGAGAAAAAATTAGTTTAATATTTTAATAGGGCCACTTGGGTGTTAAAACTTTGAGACCAGGTCCTTCTTCAAAGACAACAAGTTTCTACACCAAATGCCCTGGTCCCTTTGTTCAAATTTAGCAAGCAATCTCTTTGTGTCTTGGGTCTCAAAAGAAGATCCTGAAGTTAAGGGAAAACTTGGTGGGGATGTGTGGGGTGAGACTGGGGGGTGTGAGGGGGTGGGGGGTGCAGGGGCGCATGCACATGCCCACATGTTTATCAGAAATGGGACCTTCACTTTCTTCAGTTCTCAACAGATCCCCGGCTTCCAAAAAGGTTAGAGCCAATGCCTTTTGAGATGCGCTATAATCTCCTCCCAGGGCTTGAAATACCCGGGGAATTTCAAGCACCCACAAGTGTACTTTTACATTCAAAGGGGCCCCTGATCCCTTATCTTCTATTTCCATCTCTTTCACCAACGTGCTGGCTTGTCAGGACGCCAACCTGCTTTTTTGGAACTCTGTTTCATCGTTTCCTCCCTTAGCCAAGGAAATCTTTGCTCTCAGACTTAAAACCAACTTTGCACAGGGAAGTGACCCTGAAGTCTAAGTAACAGAAAGATCCTGTTGGAGGCACCTGGCACCATGAATTGAATACCAAAGGCAGATGATTCCATTCTGTACTTTTCCACCACGATTTGTTCCAAGTAGAGAATTAACTTGAAAGTGGTTATCTTTCACATATCATTTTACTATATATGATTATTTTTTATAATAATAAGTCTTTTATAGCTTTTATAAAAAAGAAATCAAATCTGGAAATCTAGATTCTGAACACAGACTATTCTTATTTAGGAAAAAAAAATAGGAATCAGTGACCACTTAATTCTACCAAATGGAATTTGAGTCTATTTTTGGTTGTGAAATTTCAGCATCAGAAAAAATGTCAGTGACTAGAGTGCAAGCTGTTCATTTTACATATGCAAAAATAAAAGTCCTGTGATACCCAATGTCACATAGTTAGTTGGTCACAGACTCAAAACTACAAACCTCTTGACACCCAGTTCAATGTTTTCGGGGACCTCACCTGGCTTCTTCGCATTAATGCCTTCTAAAAGAAAAAATTCCTTTTCTTCTTCTTTCTAAATATATTATCAGTGGATAAGAACCTCTGACTGGGAACCAAAATCATTCCGGAAAATTGTAGGAGATGTCAAGCATCCCCAGTGCCTTGCCCCCACTCTGCCTGGAATAGCAACACTACAACCCCGCCGAGTCCAAGTGGGCACAAAAGGGAGCCCCACCCTCCGTGTCTGCCCCCCTTCATCCACCCTCACTCTCCCTTGACCACTTCCTGCATTTAATTGGCAGGAGGGAAGATGAGGTGTAAACCTTTTACCCTTATACTGAATGATTGGTTGAATTGCCCTGTTCTCAGTTCTAAAACTCAGTGAACTGAAATTTATACATTGTTCAAAATGTTCCACGTATTTTTGTATATGTGGCTAATTATCATTTTCAAAAAGTTAAACATTTTTCTCTCATATAAATATACAGAAGCACATGACAGATTTATTTAACTTACTAATGATGGCATCAACAGGATGTCAAAGCTGGCTCAAAGGGGGCTTACAAAAATCTAAGTGAAGGAAAGAACCTGTGGAAAAATGAATTCTAGAGAAGACTGGAAACAGCACAAAACTAAGTTAATGTGCTGCAGCGCATAAAGTAATACCCTTCACAGTCCTTTTCTACCTGGGAGAAATCAACGGCATCTCAACCAGACAAAAATCATTTGCAACTTACTAATATCTGCCATCTGTTTTCATAACCCCTATGAGTGAAGAATGATTTTTATATTTTTAAATGGCTGAAATTTTTATTTTTTATTATTTTTTAAGATTTTATTTATTTATTTGACAGAGAGAGACACAGTGAGAGAGGGAACACAAGCAGGGGGAGTGGGAGAGGGAGAAGCAGGCTTCCCGCCGAGCAGGGAGCCGGATATGGGGCTCGATCCCAGGACCCCGGGATCATGACCTGAGCCGAAGGCAGACGCTTAACGACTGAGCCACCCAGGTGCACCATTGGCTGAAGTTTTTAAAAAAATGTTTCATGACACATAAAAATCATATTAGATCCCAATGTCAATGCCCATGAATAAAGTTTTATTGGAACGCTGTCACGTGTGTTTGCTGATGCATTACCTATGGCTGCTTTCACAATACAATGGAGGAGTTGAGTAGTTACCACAGAGACCATATGGCCTACAAAGCCTAAAATATTTACTATCTGGCACTTTACAGAAAAAAAATTGTTCACTTCTGCCCTAGAACATGAGGTGATCTTTGGTGAATTTGTTAAACAATGTTCTAGTAGAATACTAAAAGGGCACTCAGTAATCTTTTATTGCCTTATTTCCAACAATGAGATAATTTTTTTTTAAATACCGTTCTACCACTTTATGTGTGTTTTCCCCCTTGAGTCAATGACTCCTATAAAAGGGAGTAGGGAGAGCGGAGGAGGTAGAAGGGAGAGCATATCTCTATCTCCAGAGTAGGGAGAGCGGAGGAGATAGGAGTCTGGCATTCCAACATGTTTACAAAATACAGGGTAACTTAAGCCAATATTTTCATTGATTCAAACCAATGTTCTCTTTTGAATTCTTCTCCAAAAAGGAGAGGTAGAGAGAAAATGAAATGGTGCCTTGACATTCTCTCCCTTCATACACGATACGTCCAGGTCCACAGAATATTCTGTATGGAAACAGCACTCTTTGAGATGTGAACCTCATCTGATGAGGGGCTGGATGATAGGAGAGCAAATAAAATATGAAATCGGGATTGTTTTAATTTAATAAGCGGAAGCTGAATGTAAGGAAAATTCCTAGCTAGGGTCTCCCTGGAAACACACCAAAAGTTCTTATTCTGAAAAACTTTTTTAAGAGAACAAAAGATTTTATTTATTTATTTATTTTTTTTAGATTTTTTTTTTAATTTATTTATTTGAGAGAGAGAATGAGAGAGAGAGAGCATGAGAGGGAGGAGGGTCAGAGGGAGAAGCAGACTCCCCGCCGAGTAGGGAGCCCGATGCGGGACTCGATCCCGGGACTCCAGGATCATGACCTGAGCCGAAGGCAGTCGCTTAACCAACTGAGCCACCCAGGTGCCCGAGAACAAAAGATTTTAAAAAGCAAAAGTCACATGTCTATAGCATTTCTCCTATTTTAGATATTCTAATATCCACAGAAAGCTTGTAGTCAGTTAGGAGATTATAAAGATTTTGTTGGAATTCTATGAGCAATGAACATGGCTAATGACCGTGAACCCTGCTGGAGAACACAAACCAGACCTCTTTGCCCTTGAGTTTCTCACCATCTTGACTTTTAAAATGTTATTCTTATCCAGAGCTCCTTCATAAACAAACACTTCAAGTCCTTAAATTAGTACTCAAACGATTTCCCCAAATCCTTCCCACGTACAGATCTTATTTTCCTACACACAGGCCTTTATTTTAAACTGCCAAATCCCCCCGAGTTTAAGAATTTTATTTTTCCTTAACTCCCACAGCTGGTAATTAAATGTTCCTCCAGATAAGGCTGGTGAACAATAGAAGAAATTGTTATCTTTCACCGTTTTGCACAAGATACTGTGATGATACTGCTGGGTTTCAGACAGACACAGCAGCCTGGAAGGTTCATCCCAGCAGCAAACTGGGCTGACACAGGCTGGGGCATTCTCTGTGTGAGGCCACCATTTACTCTGCGAGGGGAGTTTTAGTCATAGATGTTGGCTCACAGAAGAGAATGGCTTAGTTCAAATTTAGGTAGACTGTACCAACTCAAGGCGAGGAAATGGTGTGATCCCTCTTCAAAAGCAGAGAGCAATTTTCCTAAAATCATCTTCTTACATTAACACATAATAGGAGGATTTTTTCTCTGTTCAGTGGCTAGACCACAGATCTTCCAGGAAAACAACCATCTTTTGGGAGCAAACACAGAGAGGGTGAGTTGAAAAGGTAACTTCATGATGGCTTATCAAAATAATTAAAATGTAAGGGGCGCCTTGGGCAGCTCAGTCCGACGCTTAGTCCGACTCACGATCTCAGCTCCGGTCTTGATCATAGGGTCATGAGTTTGAGCCCCAGGATGGGCTCCACACCGGGTGTAGAGGCTACTTAGGAAAAAAAAGGGATCATCCTTAAAAAGAAAAAAAAAATAGGGGTGCCTGGGTGACTCAATCGGTAAATGTCTGCCTTGGGCTCAGGTCATGATCCCAGAGTCCCGGGATCGATCCCCGCATCGGGCTCCCTGCTCAGCAGAGAGGCTGCTTCTCCCTCTACCCCTCCCCCTGCTCGTGCTCTCTCTCTCTCTCTCAAATAAATAAATAAAACCTTAAAAAATAAAAAAAAATTAAAATGTGGACATTATGGTGGGCTGCTCTGCTGCCCTCTACTGGCTAAGTTCAGGATCAACAGACACACAAAGGCACACTCAGAGGTGCGCAAGCACGCTCCTCCTGTCCCCCGGTGTTTGAATTAGGCACTGCTCTTCCTGTAAAAAAAAAAAAAAAAAAAAAAACCTGGTTGGGAAAGGCAGGGGCCTGACCTATGGAACCTCAAATCTGGCAGGAACATGTGAAGCAACACAGCATATTATGCAATCTTAAGGGCACCATTCCCATGGAATACAATGTCAACAGAGCCCTCAAGAGTTAAGCAACCCTAGAGCCCCAGTAGGTCATTTAATAAAGACTCCAGAAGAATAAGTGATCTCTCAAGGGTCATCAGACCAGTAATAGAGCCAGAAACAAAACATGTTGCCTATCTCAAGGGAGTGGCAAAGAAAAACCAGATTCCCACAAAGGAAAACAGGTTCCAACTGGGCTGACCTGAATAAAGACAAGTTGGAACATGTACCTGTGGCCCATTCTAGGCTTCGACCATCCATCTGTCCAACCAACTCATCATCAGGTACTCACTGTGGACGTACTACTAGATGAGAGAGACAAACATGTCCCTACTCCCAGGGGGGCTTCACAATTAGAGGGCCTGAGACAAGTAAACTGGCAATTTCAAAATAAGGCTGTGGAAGTCTGCAGAGAAGGAAATCCTGATTATTACTAAAACATAAGCCTGGCATGTGACCCAGACTGGGGGGTGGGGTGGATCAAGAATAGCTTCCCGAAGGAAGTGACATCTAATGGAGACCAGGGGCAGCAGGCAAGGAAACTACTCCAGGCAAATGGAACAGCACACACAAAGCAGCAGACATGAGACAGCACGGGGCATTCTAGAACGCAGAGGTCCAGTGGAGCTGAAGCCTGTGTAGGGTTCAGGAGCAGGCAAACTGGCAGGTAATAATAGACAAGGCTGAAAAGCAGGCAGGCCCCAGAAGGAGGCTGGATGGCATCGCTTTGGAGGGGTTCGAGCAGAGGGCAGACATGCATAGGTTCGGGTTTGGGTTTCTTCCATCAGACCGGGCACCAAGGAGGTTCTGCAAAAAGCAGTCATCATTCCTGCCCCCAAGGAACTTACCATGCAATAAAGATGAAATGAGTAATTCTTGAAGCAATTAACAAAAAGATGGCACTATGGGATTTCAGAAATGGTACTGAATAGATGTATCTATATTTACTATGTATCATTCACTTCTGTTAATTGTTTGTCACAACTGAATGTAAGCCACACATGAAGGGATTTTGTCTCTTTTCACTGCTAAATCCTCAGTTCTGAGATCAATGCCTGGAACACAATAGGTGCTCAAGTACTTGTTGACTAAATTATTATTCATTTTATATAAAGAGTTTTTTTTTTTTTTAAAGAACAGATGTGATACCTTCATTTACTGTGTGCAAGAGTACACGGAAGACACTGTAGAAAACAAATGGATGGATCTGCTTGCCGGGGGGGGCTGGCATTTATTAAATGCCTATATGCTGCTGCTTACTTCATGTGGGTTCTCTGGTTACTCTCTCCCATAATCTTAGAAGGAAGCATTGTTCCCATTTTACAGACATGGAAAGTGAGGCTCAAGGTTTTTTGTGTGTGTGTTTTTTTAAAGATTTTACTTATTTATTTGACAGAGAGAGAGCACAGAGCTGCAGAGGGAGAGGGAGAAGACTCCCCGCTGAGCAGGGAGCCCCACGCGGGACTCCATCCCAGGACCCTGGGATCATGACCTGAGCCGAAGGCAGACGCTTAACCAACTGAGCCACCCAGGCGCCCCAAGGGAGGCCCAGAGTTAAGAAATTTGACCAAAGACATATAGATGGTAAATGGCAAAGCTGGAATTCAAAACCAGACCGTCTGACGTTGGACTCCCACCTGCCTCTGGGCAACATGACAGCCTTGTGATGGGCAATAGCACAAGGCAACGGTGGTAAGCCAGAGAGATATGGAGGAGGAAATAACTGCAAAGTGGAGTAGAAAGCAGAATCAGGAAGTTTCTCAGGGGAGATAGCACTTGGAAGCCTCGGGGAACAGTAAAAAATTCGAAAGTAAGGAGGAAGAGCATTCCTAGTGGAGGGCATGGCAAGGGCAGAGGCCCCCAAACAGACCAGTGTAGGGCACCTGCCACTCAGGGGAAAGCAGAGAAGGCTGAGTTTCACTGAGCTCTTGCTCAGAATGAATAAGACTATTAAAATAAATGCAGTGCTCGTCTACTAGGGAAACATGAGGCATTTCTCACCTACAGAAATTGCAAGGATCCAAAGGCTGTAAAACATGTCTGGTGAGGCCATGGGGAAGCAGGCCTCTCAGTCATTGCTGATGGAAGTATCGAAGGTCATGGCCCTTGGGAAGGGGAAATCTGCCAACAGCGCATTTACCCTTGATCCAGAAACCCTGCCTCCGGGAGTCTATCCTACAGATATTCCTGCACAAGGAAGAACTGAGCACGGCCGAATGACAGCAGACTGGACAGAAGTGCCCAACAACAGGGGACTGGCTGAATCAGTTATGGCCCCTCCACAGCAGGGAATGCCATGCAGCTGCCAAAAGTGAGGGCAACCTCCGTGTACTGACCAGGGATCTCTAGGATATCTATACATGTAAAAGGAAAAAATACAGATAGGCAACTCGGGAAGAGAGGCTGTGTACAGTTGACCCTTGAACCACACAAGGGTTCAGGGCCCTGACCCCTGACACAGTCAAAAATCTGTGCATAACTTGTGACCCCCCCAAAACTTAACGACTAATAGCCTACTGTTGACCAGAAGCCTTACTGATAATATAAACCGCCCGTTAACATATATTTTCTATGTTACATGTATTCTATACTATATTCTCACAATAAAGCTAGAAAAAATGTTATTAAGAAAATCACAAGGAAGAAAAATACATTTACAGTACTCTACTGTATTTATCGAAAGAAGTCTGAGTGTAAGCGGTCCTACACAGTTCAAACCCGTGTTTTTCAAGGGCTAACTGTACACAGACTGCCACCTTTAAATGAAAAAGGGGTGGGAAATAAAGATATATATATCCACATTTGCTTCTATTTGCCTAAAGCAGTGGTTCTCAACCAAGGACAGTTTTGCTCCCCAAGGAGCGTTTGGCGATGTCTGGAGGCATTTTTGATTGTCTCTGCTTGGCGGGAAGAGGGTGGACATGAGCCTACTAGCATTTGGTGTGTAGAGGCCAGGGATGGTGAGCTCCCCACGATGCGCAGGACAGCCGCCCACAACAAGGAATTACCCATCCCCGAATGTCAGTAGTGCTGAGGTACAGAAACCCTGGCCCACAGAAACAACAGAAGGATAAACAAGAAACTCAAAGTTGCCCTGTGTAAGAGGCGGGGTTAAGGACAGCGGTGAGGGGGTGGGGGGTAGATAACAAGATACCTGTGCCACTTCTCCAAATTTTGCCTTTTGAACCATGTAGACATAGTACCTAGTATATACCTACTTGGAAATGAAGAGAGAAGAAACACACACAAAGTTGTGATGTATGAGCAACGGGAGAGCTCTGGAACTGAGAGTCAGAAGCCTGGGTTGGGGATCCAAGTCTGTCAGAAACATGGAGTGTGCCCATCTCCAGACCCCAGGCTTCTCAACTGTGAAGCGTGGAATCTCTATACGAGGAGCTGACAGTCTCCTCAAAATCTGCTCCAATTTCAAGCTGCCCTGAACCACAGAGGAAGCGGGTGGGGGTCACAATCCAAGGTGATGTGGGTTGAATGAGGGAGGCAGGCTTTTCTACCACACAACAAACTTAAGCACAGGAATGCTCAGATTTTTCTGAATCTTTTCCCCAATAATCGCCTCGAAAGACACGAAACAGTCTCTGTTTCCAGACCAGATAGCTAAAAATCAAACCACAAGATAAATCTGGATAGAAGATCATGAGAGCAACAGAGCATTGGAGGGACTTAAGGACACATAATCTCACCGGATTTATTTTTCCGACATCCAAGAAAAAGTTTACATCCTACGTTCAATCACCATGTATGGAAAAACAACAGTAACACAGGCTGGGAATCTTATCTCCCGCTAGCCATATGCAGAGTTGGGGCAGAGACTGTCTCTGCTCCTCTAGAAAGTAAATTCACATGAGAGGAACGTGGGCTAAGGAGACAGTTTGAGGAGCAGGCCTTACAGAGCCAGGGTCACTGGCTTGACTTGTCACACACCTGGCAGGTGCTACTGGGTACCTCAGACCTTGAGGTGGGGAAAGGAAAATTCAAGATATAAGGCTTCCAGATTCATTGCTTTTTCTGGATCCAGCTGTGACCGTCCCAGTGAGGCCACCATTCATCCCTGTATTATCATTTGGTAGAAAAGGGATGCAGTCTGAACTGACATCCCACTTGCCTCACTTCTAGCTCTGTAGTGCTGGTCACTTAATTTCGCTGAGCCTTGGTTTCCCCATTTGTAATTTTTACCAAAAAAAAAAAAAATGAGGAAATTAACTCACAAGATTGTCTTAAGGGGATTAAATGAAATGCTTCGAGACCTGTCAACAGTTGACCTTCAACGAATATTCTTCTCTACCCAAACTCATCTTTGCCTCTCACCTCCCATCTATCCTGCAAACTGCCAGCAGAGTAACAAAAATAAAATCTACATCCCATCCCAGCCCTGCTTAGCCTATTTCAGTATTTCTCAAGCTTGAATAGTGTATGGGCCTCTTTAAAGTGGAAATAATTCTTGAAACAAATTTCAGTCATGGCTAAGTCAGGGAGTGTCAGTAGGAACAGGACCTAAATGTACATATTTTACTTATGGTTCCTCCACATGATAAAACTGCAGATCAAATCTGCAAATTAAATAGAACAAAACCATAAATCCAATGAAATTCAAATCGACATTAGGTATTATTAGGTAGTAAGATTTTATGAAACTGGACCACCATTTGCAACTCAAATATGGTACTGACAGCAGTCATCTTCGTTCTTTTTTTTTTTTTTTTAAAGATTTTATTTATTTAACAGAGAGAGAGAGAGACAGCGAGAGAGGGAACACAAGCAGGGGAAGTGAGAGAGGGCCACCCAGAGGCCCCAGTCATCTTAGTTCTTTTGTGTTTACTACACCAGTATCATCTAACATATCCTATGTGGTAAGAATTCTTCAATCAGGGGCGCCTGGGTGGCTCAGTTGGTTAAGCGTCTGTCTTCAGCTCAGGTCATGATCCCAGGGTCCAGGGATCGAGCCCCATGTTGGGCTCCCTGCTCAGTGGGGAGCCTGCTTCTCCCTCTCTTGCTCCCCGATTGTGCTCTCTCTGTCAAATAAATAAAATCTTAAAAAAAAAAAAGAATTATTCAATCATTTATTTTCTAGTGGCTGCAAGCCCCTTACTGGACTGTCACCCTACATGGCCTACGCTTGGTCTAACCAGATACTTATATAATCAATCAGCCCATTTGTTCTTTTCTCCTCAGCCTAGGACATATTCCTATAACAGCACCAAGTTGACTACAAACACAAGTGTCTGCCGTGAAGTCATCACCTTGGAGGCCCTTAGGAAAATTCAGAATGTCCAGAATTTGCCTATCACACTAAAATAACACAATTTTTTAAATCCCTAAAAATACAAACACTGGCCCCAGCCTAAGAAACTGCCATTTAGCGTTCAGATCAGATCGAAATTCCATCTTCTGGCACCAAAGTCCTCTAAATTTGGCTTCAGACTGCTTCACATAAAACACATTTTAGAAACAGCTTAAGTTACACACCCTTATAATTACCCACACAAAATTCTTGTGACTTGAATTATAATTACTTTGAATGTATTTGGGAAAGAACTGCCATCTTTCTAATATTTATGCTTCTCATTTATGAACATGGTATAGCTTTACATTTATTTAGATCTTTAGCTTTTAACGAGGTTTCATAGTTTTGCTCCATAAAGGTCATATATAAGTTTTAAAAATCCTATTTGCAAACCGTTTGTTGCTTGTACTCAGAAATGGAATTGACTTTTGTATTATGATCTTCTATCAAGCAACCCTGCTGAACACTATAATTCTAATCACTTGTAGATTTTCTATGTAGGCAATTAATATTGACCACGAATAAGGACAGCTTGATTTCTTTCTTTTCAATCCTTATATTTGCTATTTCTTTTTCTTGTTCTACCACACTGGTTGGGGCCTTCCATACTATGATGAATATAAATGGTGATAATGAACACGCTTATGTTCCTGATTCAGATTAGACTGCTTTTTTTTTTTTTTAAAGATTTTATTTATTTATTTGACAGAGAGAGACACAGCGAGAGAAGGAACACAAGCAGGGGGAGTGGAAGAGGGAGAAGCAGGCTTCCCGCGGAGCAGGGAGCCCGATGCGGGGCTCGATCCCAGGACCCCGGGATCATGACCCTGAGCAGAAAGCAGACGCTTAACGACTGAGCCACCCAGGCGCCCAGATTAGATTGCGTTTAAAGTTTCATCATTAAGTATGTGGCTTGCTGGAGGTTTTTGGTGGCTGGCCCCACGTCCTCCATGCACCCATTTCAATCATACTGGCTTTCTTATGAATATGCCATTAAGAGCATAATGGTATCACTGTTGGTATTATTACTTTGGCTAATATTTTGAGTGTCATGGTGCTCAGCACTTACTGTACATCCTCTCTTTTTGTATTACTCTTCCTAGCTTGAAAAGACCTCGCCCCTCTTTCTTATTATCTTAAAGCCCCCTTTCATATTCCACCTCATTCAGGAAGCCTTCTCTGACACCATGGCTGTCTAAAGCTTCCTGACTTCCTACTGATTTGGGGAAATACAATCAGAGTTTGTCTTAGAAGCCACAGAGTATACAGCAGACTTCATTCTCAAACTTGAGGACCAATGGCCAAATCTGTTTAGCACGCACAGTGTTTTGTTTCATATTGTTGTTTTTAATTTAAAGAATTTAAATTTTTTTAAAAATTGTGCACACCGCATGAAATTTAACATCTTAACCATTTTTAAGTGCATAGTTCAGTAATATTTTTTTTTAAAGATTTTATTTATTTGAGAGAGAGCGAGTACATGAGAGGGGGGAGGGTAAGAGGGAGAAGCAGACTCCCCGCTGAGCAGGGAGCCCGATGCGGGACTCGATCCCGGGACTCCAGGATCATGACCTGAGCTGAAGGCAGTCGCCCAACCAACTGAGCCACCCAGGTGCCCGTTCAGTAGTATTGAATACATTCACACTGTTGTACAGCCATCACCACCATCTATCTCCAGAACTCTCTTCATTGTATAAAACTGAACTCCATACCCATTAAACACTAACCCCCATTCCCCCTCCCCACAGTCCCTGGCAACCACCTTTCTAACCTTCTGTCTGTATTATTTTATCTACTCTAACTAATTCATCTAAATGGAATCATACAGTTCTTGACTTTTTGTAACTGGCTTACTTCACTTAGCATGAGGTCTTCAAGGTTCATCCATGTTGTATGCAGCACGTCAGAATTTCTTTCCTTTTCAAGGCTACGTGATACCTCACTGTACGTATACACTACATTTTGCTTATCCATTCATCCATCAACGGACACTAGGGTTGCCTCCATGTTTTAGTTATTGTGATTAATGTTGCTATGAACACAGATGTACAAATATCTCTTTGAGACCCTGCTTGCAATCCTTTTGGGATTAAACCCAGAAGTGAAATTGCAGGATCATATGGTAGTTATATTTTTAATTTTTTTTAAAGATTTTATTTATTTGTTTGAGAGACAGGGAGAACACAAGCAGGGGGGAGGGGCAGAGGGAAAGAATCTCAAGCCGACTCCCTACTGAGCATGGAGCCAGCACAGGGCTCGGTCTCACAACCCTGAGATCATGCCATGAGCCGAAACCAAGAGTCGGACGCCTAACTGACTGAGCCCCCCAGGCGCCCCTATTTTTAATTTTTTGAGGACCTGCCTTCCATGCCTAGTGTCACAGTAGCTGTGCCATTTTACATTCTCACCAACAAATACAGTGGTTTGAGAATTTTTTAAGAGAAGGTTAGTAAGAAAATTTATACTAAAATTCAGACTACGGCTTCTCTGAAAAATCAGCAGGTCTGCTACTGCTAAGCCCCTTCGTTCCTCCACGGCAACAAGCAGCAGCTCCCCGTAGATGGAAGGTGCGATCTCTGGCTCACCACAAACCCACCACTCCATGCTGCCCAATGACCAGCCTGCTTTGTTCATTAATGCTGCCTGCCTGGCCCCTATTTGCAGTGGCTTTTGCAACTTCTGGTATGAAGGAAACTGCGAGAGACAAAGGATCAGGACTCTGGCTTTGTCACTTGCTGCTGGCATGACCTTAAGTCACTAATTCTTTGAGTTTTGGTCTCCTCACCAGGAAAAAAATGAGCTAATGGCATGTGCCTCCGTTAATTTATAGTTGCAGGAAATTCAGATGAGATAGCCCGTTTGGAAAAAAAGGGCTTTGGAAATGATGGCTGTATTTTCATCTCATTTACCGTCATGCATGAAAGTCAGTTCCTCGGCGAAATTCTAAGCCCCTTGAGGGCGGGGATTCTGTTGTCTATTATCTTATGGTCGCAGACTCCTGGACAGAGATGTTGCGAAAAGATCATGGGTTGTTCAGTCTGGCTGCATGGCTTCAGATCCCAGGGCTAGCTATTATCTGGCAGGTGACTTAATCTTCTGGAGCCTCAGTTTTATGATCCACCATAAAATATGTCAAGTGAATAGTATAGATCACATGAGTTAAGATTTCATAAATATTTTTTTAAAAAAGCCCTGGACAGACTGTCTCTTTCGTTGCCAAACCTCAAGCCCAGAACACTGCTGCTTTGTGAGAGTCAGTTGGCATATGAATGTATTTCCAGCTTCTCTCGTGGTTTTCTCCATAATCCTATCAACAGCCTCCAGATGATTTTCACATCTCCTTCGCTCACAACCAGAGTCTGAATCAACAGACTTGTGCCTTTTTGATTTGGCTGTCTCCATAAGGTTGAGGAAACACATGACATAATGTAGATTTTTAGTTAACCAATAATTTTTGAAAATATTATTCTGATTCTATCAATCTAATCAACCTTTAAAAGCCTTCCAAGAGGCATTTATATGTTCCACTAAACTATTATTTCCATAATGTTCTAATTTAACTTTATTGTGAATTGGCAAAAAATTGTAATTCCTAGCATATACAAAGACAAAATATAAATCTTTACTAGTGGTCTTCACCCAATCAATCTACCTACAACTTATCTGAACACAAAGAAAATAATTCAGCTAGGAGTACCCGGGTGGCTCGGTCGGTTAGGCATCCGACTTTTGATTTCGGCTCAGGTCATGAGATTGAGCCCTGCACTGGGCTCCATGCTGGGTATGGGGCCTGCTTGGGATTCTCCCTCTCCCTCTGTCCCCCTCCCCCAGTCTCTCTTTTTCTCTCTCAAGAAAAAAAGAAAAGAATTCAGCTAGTAATAATTTAATAGTATTAACAGCTGAAGTGTTTCATGATTTTAAGAGTAAAAGCAGTTTCACATTGGTCTCCACCCTGTTCAGGAACAAAATATCTAAGAGATTTAGGTAAAACTTTGAAAAAAAGATGACAACTACATGTCAAGCTAATTCTAATAAAGACAAAATACTGAAGGAAAAACTTCAAACTGAGAGAACTGAGTAGCTCTGTGTGTGAGTGTCTAAAGAATGGAAACAATCTTACCTTAATCCATTCTAGGTGGGAAGTCCCCTACCTCATCTAGGTTTAAATATTACAGAAGGTGTCCAATGAACATGATGGGTAAGTGGTCAGTCCCTTAATATACTGTTTTGTGCCAGTTCTCAAACAACCTGTTAATGTGCTAGGTGAGTAGAACTACTTTAGGCAGAAAAGGAATTTAATGGATATTACCTAGCCCAAAACACAAGATGCAAAGCGCCACAAACATGACTCCACTATACATCACCATTCTGATTTTTAAATGGAGACAAACGAGTTTCAGAGGGTCGGAGTGACCTGCCCAAGCTCATTAGCTGAAGAGGCTGTTCCAGCAGGGTCTGAGCCCAAATCTATGTGACCTTTCCCCATTAGACAAGTTCACGTGGAGAATGCCCTAGAGTGCCTAGAGCAAGAGGATTTTTAAGAATTCACACGGGAAATGGAGCTTCCGGAGTATAATGCAGATTGGGTAGACTGAGACCACGGGAGCAGCTTTGCTCCCAGTCCCAGAGATGGTCCAGGCCACAGATCCCCTTTTGCGAGGGAACATTAACTTGGCCACTGAAGTGTCTAGTTTCCACAGTGTGTGCGCGCCTATGGCCAGCAATATGGAGAACAGACGTGCCCGAAAGCGCGGTGCCGGCCGTACCAAGCAAGCTGCGGTCTGTAGGCCAGACGGAGCCCACGGCCTAGTTCTGTACGGCCCAGGAGCGAAGGGTGGTTTTAATATTTTTTAAGTGGCTCGGGGGGAAAAAAAGAATACGTCGTGATGTGAAAACTATATGAAATTCAAGTCTCAGTGTTCACAAATAAGATTTCACTGGGCCATGGCCACATTCACTAGTTACATATTATCTATGATTGCTTTTGTGCCACAGTGGCGAGGGGAGTAGGGACAACGATGACAAGGCTGTGTTGCCTGCAAAGCTTAGCACATTGACTGTCTGGTCCTCTACAGAAAGTCTGCTGACCTCTGGAGTTGAGCATCTACTCTCCATACACATAATTCTCCTCTCGAGATCCTGAGGAGGTGGCATTGTTCTCACTGTAACAAGGACAGAACAGTCTGAGAGAGTTTAAATCAGCGGTGCTAACTTCACTCAAACATTCAAATACAAAAAAAAAAAAAGGGGTGCCAGGCCCCGTGCTCGGTACAGATCCACTTCTCCTTTCAAGGAGGTTATATTCCAAGGGAAGAAAGGCAAAGAGCAAATACGTAGTTTCGAGTCATGGTAAGTGCTAAGAAAAGAGTCAGCACTCAGCATGGGGTGGTATGGGACTGAATCCAGCGCTGTTGCCAGTGACCAGGAGCCCGACGAGGGGCTCGATCCCAGGACCCTGAGATCACAACCTGAGCCGAAATCAGGAGTCGGCCACTTAATAGACTAAGCCACCCACGCGCCCCCGTGACCCTCCTTTTTAAAAAAGTTTTGCTTTGAATTAAACATAAACTCATACGAAAGTGTAAAAATGGGACAGAAGTCTTCTGTACCCATGGCCCAGCTTCTCCCAACAGTGGCATCTTACATAACAACAGTACTTTGCCAAAACCGAGACATGGATACGTGCACAGTATACTTAACTAGTCTTTCACCCGCTTTTGCATATAGTCCTTTTTGGGAGGATGGGGGTGTAGATTTGTCTACAACTCTATGCAAGGTGCCTGCTCTTTACTGCTGTATTACATAAGCTCAAACAGAACCACCTCCAGTGTGTACACAGCTGTGCTGGAAGCAGTCTTTTTAAGGACCGTTCTCCACCCTTCCTAAGGACCCTAAGCTTCATTCCTGGATCGGGGCAGATGACTGAAAGGTATGTGCCTACCTATATTGCCTTATAGCTCTGGCCCCTGAGACTCTCCTCCACTAAGCTGCCCTTCAGTGTCAGGCCTTCAACTTCCCCTCTACGAGGAAAGGCCATATGAATTCTGAGAAGTTTCTCCAAGTTTTCTTGAGAACAAGACTCAGGACACCATTTAACATTCTTTTTTTTTTTTTTTTAAAGATTCCATTTATTTATTTGAGAGAGAGAGTGAGAGAGAGAAAGAGCACAAGAGGGGGGAGCGGGAGAGGGAGAAGCAGACCCCCGCTGAGCAGGGAGCCCGATGCGGGACTCGATCCCGGGACTCCAGGATCATGACCCGAGCCGAAGGCAGTCGCTTAACCAACTGAGCCACCCAGGCGCCCACCATTTAACATTCTTGATATAACTGCTCACACGAGGGGTGAGTCGGTGGAGCGTGCGACTCTTGATCTTGGGGTTGTGAGTTCAAGCAAGCCCCATATTGGGTGTGGAGATTACTTAAAAAATAAAATCTTAAAAAGGATAGTAACTGCCCACATGGAAAATTCTCAAAATAGACTTGGGGGTGGAAGACAAAAAAATAACTCTCCCTCAATCGACTCGTTTCTTCTTTTCCAGTAAGGAGAACTGTAACACCATTCATTTATTCAATAAAATATTTATTGAGTTCCTCCTGTCTTCCAGGTACTGGAGAACAAAGATGAATAGATACAGTTCGTGGCCTCCGTGAGCTGTGATTGCCAGCTGGTGTTGAAGACAGACACGGATCGTCTAGAATTTCTACTAAAATGCCTAGGTCCCCTTTTAAAATAAGGTTATAGAATCAGTTACTTAGATTTTTCAATAAAAAAATACAGTGGGGGGGGGGAGACTTGGCTGACTCAGTGGGTGGAGCATGAAACTCTTGATCTCAGGGCCATGAGTTCGAGCCCTACATTGGGTGTAGAGTTTACTTAATTAAAAACACACACACACACACACACACACACAATGTGATGAACAAAGGAGAAAAATTACAGGCGTCATGAAGAAAGGTATAGTGGCTGCAGAGGGGCAGACCCCCCCCCCCAGCTCGTGCCCCTTGGCACGTGTGGCAGGCAGCTTGTGGTCCTCCACCAGAGGCCCCATCCTAGCCCGACAGCTCACTTTCCTGCCTCCCCTTGTTCTCTCAGATTTTTTTTTTCCACTTCTGTTTTGTTAAATCTCAGTGTATATGTGCATGGGGGTTTATATGGACTCATAAACACTTCAAACCCTTTTTAGAAAGAACTGGGCTGCAATTACAAATTATTACAAACAATTTCAGAAAAGATACCAGAGGCATCTCAACATGTCTAGAGCATTGTTTTCTGGCCACAAACTCATGGTGAATTTGAGTCTCCGAATGGACTGCCTTCATGTCTTCCTTATTCCTCCTCTGCTACCTCAGCTCTCAAAGTTGGGGGGATGTGTGCCCATGTGTGAAACGCCTCCAGACGTTTTTGGTGTCTAGATAAATCCTGGGAGCCAGAGATGCTGAATATCCTGCCCTGGAGGAGACAGTCCCATACAACAGTCAACTGCTCAGCCTAAAATGCCAAGTGCCCCAGGGATGACGGCACTGCAGTAAACTCCCCCAGTTACTGCTCTGCATGCTCCAGCTCACATAGGGGAAAGGAAGCTAACAGCCCTCCTGGGTGCTGCTTATTTTGCATACACCCACTATGGGTGGGAGCCTCGTCTCTGCAAATCTAAGACTTCTCCAGAGGGCAAAGCATACCAACATCTCCTGTAGCTCCCCATGGTAACTAGCAGAATATTAGCCACACAGGAGGAGCTCAAGGGGTTGTGGTACAGTCCAAAAAGAAGAAATTCAAATGGCCTTTCCCCAGTGGGAGCCAATTAGCAAAACTTTGCTGTCTGACAACTAGACGTCATAGATAAAACAACACAAATTGTCCCAATGATGGGAAGAGAGGAAAGAAAAATTCAGTAACAAGAGCAGGCCCTAGATAACCATGTCCGTCCTCATGGCTTGGGCTAAGGCCTTGTTTTTCAACCTTTTTTCCTTATTGCCCCTCACCTCCAAGGAACCTTTGCAAAAACACTTTTTTCCTAATGCCCCCACTCCTCTTCCCATGAAAAATATTTTTTTCCTTAAACATTTACTTAGTGCCTATTATGTGCCAGGAGCGACTTTAAACCCTGGAGATACAGTAATGAACAATACGGATTCTACTCTCACATAGCTCACATTCTAGGGGAAGTATCAGAACAAAAAAGAAAAAAAGATTGTCAGATGGTGATAAATGGTATGGAGAAAAGGAAAGCAGACTGGAGGAGGCCAGAGTGGCTGGAGGGGCTAACCATTGAGTGGGGGGATGGGAGATGGGGTCTTACAGATTGAACAGACTTGGGTTCTGACTCCAAATGAAGCAGGAAGTGGCATACTATGACATACGGTAGAGAACAGACTGGGGGATCAGAGATGGGGGTATAAGCAGGGAGGCCAGTTAAGAGGCAACTGTCAAGGGGGTGCCTGGGTAGTATAGTCGATTAAGCATCTCTCTTTTTTTTTTTTATTTAAGATCAATTAATTAACATATAAGCATCTGACTTGATTTCAGCTCAGGTTGTGGTCTCGGGGTCCTGGGATTCAGCACCACCCCCCACAGCCCCATGCACAGCAGGGAGTCTGCTTGTCTCCCTCTCCCTCGGCCCCTCCTGCTGCTCGTTCTCTCCCTCTCAAATAAATAATTTTTTTAAAAAAGAGGCAACTGTCAAAACAAGAGAGGATGTTAGTTTGGCTGAGGTTGGAAATACTGGAGGTGGTGAGTACTGATAACATTCTGGGTACATTTTTTTTTGGAACTTTCTTTTCTCACATAACCAAATCACCACTGTCACAGCTAAAAAAAAAAAAACAATAATTATTTAATATCAATACTTATTAATATTCAAAGATCCCTGATTGTCTCATAATTTTTTACCATTTGTTTGTTTTAATCAACATCCAAATAAGGTATATATATTGTATATTGCAACTGACTGACATTTATCTCTTTTAAGTCTCCCTTCATCAGTAGGTTTCTCCTCCATTACGCCTTTCTGTTTTTTAGCTTAACACTGGTTGTTTGGGGAAATTGTCCTAGTGACACAGTCTGGACTTTGCTGACTGCATTCTCATGGGTCCTTTTACGTGTTTCTCTGTCCCCTACATTTCCTGAAAATTGGTACTTAGGGTTGAGCTGCCTATGAGACATACGAGGAGAGACGGTGTGCGAGCAATTACAAATCTGGAATTCAGGGGAGAGGTCCAGGCTGGAGGTACACACTGGAAGTCCTGGACAGAAAACATGTAAAGCCATAATTCTGGAGAGCACTGGGGGAATGAGGCTAGACAGAGAACAGAAAGGTTGGAAGGGCCGAACCCTGGCACTCCCATGCTTACAACTGAGGAGATGAGGAGTACAGCTAGTTAAATAAGAGAGAAGAAATTTAGGACAGTAACCCCAGATGCAAGAAAAGAAGGTACTTAAGGAGAGAGTGGTTAGCTGTGTCAATGTAGTCCACAGGTTCGGCGAGATGAGGATGGAAAGTTTACCATTAGGTTTGGCGAAGTGGATGCCTCTGCTGGCCTTGACCAGAGCAGGCCGCATGGGTTAGTGACAGGCTGATTGGAGAGGAAGACTCAGGAAATAATGACGTCTTTCAAAAAGTTTTGCTTCAAAGGGGAGCAGAGAAAAGAGGGGACAACTGGAGGTATGGATGACCTTGAGGGGAAATTTGTTGTTGCTTTCAAGAGGGGACCCACCATGGCATATCCTCCTCATGCAAGTTTAATACCATAAACTGTATATTTATATGATATGTATATATGTACTTTATACACAAAAAGGATAAGATTTTTCTTACCCTCCCCCCCAAGAACGAGTTTTTACTTCGTTGAGGGTAGTTATCACCTCTGCTGAGAATCCAGTGCTAACGTAACCAAAATGCTCCGAGAGAAGAGATGAATCTAGCTACCTAAGTCCTCCCACTCTCATCAACGTGAAATGAATTCTTCTACTGGCCAACGAAATGTTTTCAGATATAGCCACTTGCAGGTGTTCCAGGGAAAACAGAGCTCACAGCTACATTTGTATTTCTACATAAAATCCTGCCCTGGTGGGGCTACAAGATATTTCTATATTTTGACTGCCACACACAGAAGCATCAAACCTCAGAGTATTCCCCACACAAAGAGAGAAGTTCCAGCATCATTCATTCCAGAAAAAGCTAAGTGTAGTGAATGAAGAGCCTACCTACCATCTGGCGCCAGAAAGACCTGGTTCGATTCCTACCTCTGCCACTTCCTGTTTTGACCTTAGGTCACCACACTTCTTTTAGCCTCAGGCACCATATCTGTAAACGGGATAATGATAGTTCCAAATGTAGCAGGCCCACGTTTTTGTAATGTAATTTGAGCAGGGCTGACTCCACACCCGGGTACCAGAAGTAGACAGATGATCCAAGTATGGCCAGCGTACTCTATCTCCCTGGCCCTACTGAATGGACTAGGAATGGCCATAGGACCCGAGCCAGGTCCGAGCCAGGTCAATGAGGGACTTCCTCCAGTCCTTGGTTACCACTGTGAAGAAATGGATTCATGTTCTTTTTTTTTGGAATCAGTAAACTATATGGATAATACAGAATTGTGAGTGGCATCTTTACCATCATGCAGAGAAAGTTTTCCTGAGAACAAAGTCTATAAAGAAGAAAGCATGGCCAAAGAGACCTAATTCTATCATTGGAGCTCCTGGTCCCAGCCATACCTGAAGCTAGACCCACATTTCCACTTGCCAGATACATGAACTAACAAGTGCTCCCTCCTTTTTTGCTGCTGTTGAAATCAGTCTGGGCCAAGTTTTCATCATCTACAACTGCAAAAGCCATGACTAACACACTATTTCACTGTGCGGTATTAAAAATAACGTTTATAAAAGTTTTAGAAAGTGTCTTTCTCTGAATGGTCAGTAATGATCACTAGTCTGTTATGTGCCAAGTGCTTTGCCAGGCACTTGGTATACTGAACACATAAAGGTAAGTAAATTAAAAGGTATTATATAAAAATTAGCATTTATGTATTAGGATGAGACAATGGAGAGAGAAGTCAATTTGGGAAGGTAAAGAAGGGGCCAAGCTACCCTGAGGAGGAGTTTGCCAGCCTGAAAGGCAGGGAAGGGAATTCTAAGCAGAGGCAGCAGAAAGTAAAGAAGATGTGGTATGTACACACACACACACACACATGCACACATGCGCACACACACACACAATGGAATATTACTTGGCCATCAAAAAGAATGAAATCTTGCCATTCTCAATGACATGGAGGGAACTAGAGGGTATTATGCTAAATGAAATAAGTCAGTCAGAGAAAGACAAATACCATATGATCTCACTCATATGTGGAATTTAAGAAAACAGATGAACATAGGGGAAGGGAAGGAAAAAGACTAAAACAGAGAGGGAGGGAAACCATAGAGACTCTCAACTCTAGGAAACAAACTGAGGGTTGCTGGAGGAGGTGGGTCAGGGCATGGGGTAACTGCTTGATAGACATTAAGGAGGTCACGTGATATAATGAGCACTGGGTGTTATATGCAACTGATAAATCACTAAATGCTACCCCTGAAACTAATAACACAGTATATGTTAATTAAATTGAATTTATTTTTTAAAAGATTTTATTTATTTATTTGACATAAAGATAGAGAACACAAGTAAGCAGAGTGGCAGGCAGAAGCAGGCCTCCCGCAGAGCAGGGAGCCGGATGCGGGGCTCGATCCCAGGACCCTGGGATCATGACCTGAGCCGAAGGCAGACGCTCAACCAGCTGAGCCACCCAGGCGCCCCTGAATTGAATTTATATATATATATATATATATTTTTTTTTTAAGATTTTATTTATTTATTTGAGACAGAGAGAATGAGAGAGAGAGAGCACATGAGAGGGGGGAGGGTCAGAGGCAAAAGCAGGCTCCCTGCCGAGCAGGGAGCCCGATGTGGGACTCGATCCAGGGACTCCAGGATCATGACCTGAGCCGAAGGCAGTCGCTTAACCAACTGAGCCACCCAGGTGCCCTTTTTTTTTTTTTTTTTTTTTTAAAGCATGGAAGTGTGCTGCATGAGATTATCAGGGCAGAGCTGAGAATGGAACCTCGACTGTCTACAGGGACAAAACAGGTAACATCAATGAATGAAACACATCAGGTATAAAGCAGTGAATGGCCATGACTCTTGGCCTGTGGTGACACAGAACTCTAGTTCCCGCTCTCACCTTCTCCCTTTAGTGAGAACTGGATTTTACCTATTCACATGGCCATAGAGATGGAGACCATGCTTCCCCGGCCTTATCTGCCACCAGATGTGGTCACACCAGTACATTCTGGCCAAAAGGGTGGGAGAAGAAGTGATACATGCAACTTCCAGGCTGGGGCTTGAAGGCACACACCCTCCACTTCCCCTTCCTACTACACCAGCTGGAACGGACGTGATGGTGGGAAACAAAGCACAGGGGCCGCGAGATGGACCCCAACGTGGAGGACACAGAGAAACAAGACAGAAGCAGCTGGAACTCTGGCACTGTGGAGTCATCCTCTCTACCCTGGACAACTAGCACTTTGACTGTCAAATGAGAGAAAAACAAGTTCCTATCTTGTCTGAGTCACTTACTTTGGTCTTTGTCACAAAAGTCAAATATGCATCTTGACCAACACTCTTACACGCCGATGGCAGCCATTTCTTGGCTCCAAAGGATTATTGCCATGAGAGACTGTGGGTCCGATGCTGTACATTTGCCCAATGTAGATGGAAATGCAGATTTTCTTAAGATATCTGACTCTTACATATTGGCAAGTAATTCTGATTTCCAACGCCATACAGCCCAATGAAACCAGTCTGGCGGCCATCTTCATTTCTCTCCCACAGGCTTCCCTGAAACGAAGACTTTTTATTGGAATGAGCAACATAATTTAGGGTGATAACAGTGGCAAGATATTCAGAGTCCCGAAAGCTTGGGCAAAACAAGAGTGTTCCCACAAACACCAGCCTCAAATGCGGTCTCCAAGGTGGCTCCGTTCCCTGGAGCACTGACTGCCCAGGCCTGTAAGTCAGCAGCACCAACAGCAATGGGCTCTCACCTGCCCACAGCCCACCACACAGCCTCCCTGGAGACCAGTGGCCTTTACCAGGCTGAACACAGCCCCTTTCTTTCTCTCCCTTCCCCCTCCTTTTCGAGATTAAGGAGTTTCTCGTGAGATGGGAATAGATAACAGTACCATGCCAGTGTCAGCCATTTATGCAAAAAATCAAAGGTGAGAAAGGCATCCCTCCGTTTCATATGGAAGGTCTGGTAGCCTCACCAAACAAGTTCACCCAGACAAACCACTCCCTGGAGAAGGGGTGGGAGGTGGCATGAGACACAGGAGATGCGACATCCGATGCTCATTTTGTGGGACCCACTGACGAGACAGGTTACAAGAAAATAGCCTAGGTGGCCTCACCACTCTGCAGGGTCCCAACTTACAGTCACTTCTAAAAAGTAAGATCCCGTGTGATGCAACGTCAGCTGAGCCCATCTGTCCCCTGGAATTCAGGTTTAAATGTCTATGCAAACGTCCACGGCTAGCCACAGGCAACTGATCGCTCTAATTGCCAGCAGGGCAGTGTCTCCATGAAGATACTCCCCATACAGGTTCAAACCACGCACATCGTCAAAAGCCGATTTAAAGATAAGAGAAATACCATGGTGTTACTGTTGCCCAAGCAGCACAATGAACAGACTCTAAAGATCATGTTCCAGGAAAAGAGGTTCCTACTCCTAACACCATCTGCCCTCTAGGGAGCTGGGGTCCAGTTCGGGGCAGAGCCCTTGCTCTGTGGGTGCTCCCACTGGGTAAGATACACAAATTTGGAGGTAGGAGCTTGAGAGTTTCCCTGAACGGAGGGAGAAGGATTTGGAGGTGAGGAGGATGAGTAATCCGGGAGGGAAGGTGACAAAACAAGAGGGGGAGGAGAATGGAGTGGGACGTCTGTTTGCATTTGCCAAGAGCCTCTTGCCCATCATTGGTCAATGCCTAAAACTAATCCAAACGTCAGGCAAGTGGGCTTCTTAGGGACACTGGAGACGGACAATAGCAAAGGGCAGGGGAGGTGGGTGACAAGGCAGAGAAGACCAAGAGAACGCTCGTTCTCTGAGAATCAAAGAAGCGTATGGGAGGCCTTTAGGCTCCTTTACTGAGATTCTGAGTAATTTCACCAATACCCTTGAGGGCCAGGGAGGCTCCTAGGACACTGAGGTAACATCACCTCTCCCAAAACAAGAGTTATGACTTCCTCCTGTGCCAGTCACCATGCTAAACAACTTACACGAATTTGCATTTGATTTTTCAATAGTCTCAATAACAAGTTATTGGCCTTGTTTCACAGATGGCTTTAAAATGTTACATATTTTGGGGCACCTGGGTGGCTCAGTCGTTAGGCGTCTGCCTTTGGCTGGGGTCATGATCTCGGAGTCCTGGGATCGGGTCCCGCGTCGGGCTCCCTGCTCCGCGGGAAGCCTGCTTCTCCCTCTCCCACCCCTCCTGCTTGTATTCCCTCTCTCACTGTGTCTCTCTCTGTCAAATAAATTAAAAAAAAAAAAAGTTACATATTTTGTTTATGATCGGAGAGCTAATAGTTGCTAGGCCAAGACTAAAAGCTGGATCTGTTTGACTCCAAATTCTGCCATTTCTGCTCAGAAATATGCCATGTTTAGCATTTGGAAAAGGACTCAGGTTAGATTCACTAATCACGAGACACAGTGACATCCCGTGCCTCCTGCTACGCTGTACCCAGGACACACCTCACTTCAGTGGCATCTCGGACAAGGCAACCTGAATCTACTCAGAAGGGAACCTCAGACAAGCCCAATTCGAGAAGCATTCCACAAAGCAACTCCCCCGGATTCTTCACAACTGCCGAAGTCGTGAAAGGTAGAAAGACTGAGGAACTGTTCTAGGGTACAAGACACTAAAGAGACAGGACGACTAAATGTGACACGTGATCTTGGAGTACATCCAGATAGGGAAAAAGTGAATACATATAAAGCGAATTATTGGGACAAATGGTAAAATTTAAGTATGAACTGTCTTAGTATCCAGGGTACATTTGTTGAACTTGACAGTTGTACCGTGGTTCCATAGGAGAATATTCTTGTCCTTGGGAGACACAGGCCAAAATATCTTGGGTATTTGGGGTTGTGAATTTTGCAACCTACTCTAAAATTGTTCCACAAAAAATATTAAGTAGACAGAGAGGGAGGGAGGATGAAGTAGGATATTTACATTTGAGAAAGCAAATGAGTGAATGGAGGAGGAAATTCATTATACTGTTTTTACAATTTTCCTTAGCAACTTGAACTTTTTTAAAATTAAAACATTAAAAAGATTCTGCCTTCACTTTCTAGTGGTATGACAGGCTGGTTATCTTCCCAAATGAAACAAGTATAGATAAAATATAAAACATTTTTAAACATGTTAACTGAGCTGGCATGAAAAGAAAGAACCCTAAGAGGCCAAAAAGGAAATAAAACAGGAATCCTGGGGAATCGTCAAATGCCAAAGCCAGTTTTCATGCTGACAGTTTGTTGAAACTCGTAGGGTCCTTGAGCTTATTTTTTTTTTTTGAACAGCTTTTTTGAGATCTAATTTGTATACCATAAAATTCAGCTTTTCAAATGTACGAGTATTTTTTTTTTTTTTAGTATATTCACAAAGCTATGCAACCATCACCAGGACCTAATGTCAGAACATTTTATCATCTCCAGAAGAAACCCCATACCCATTAGCAGTCACTCCCTTATCATTCCCCCACTGCCCCTCCAGGGTCAGGCCCCAATGACATTCATCTACTTTCTGTTTCTATGCAGTTACCTATTCTGGACACTTCATAAAAATGGAATCCTACAATATGTTGCCTTCTGTGTCTGGCTTCTGTCACTGAGCATAATGTTTTCAGTGGTCATCCATGCCGTAGCCTAGATCAGTACTTCATTCCTTTTTATAGCTAAATTAATAATCCATTCTGTGGGGGCAACTGGGTGGCTCAGTCAGTTAACCGTCCGACTCTTGGGTTTCGGCTCAGGTCATGACCTCATGATCTCGGAGTCTGCTCTAGGCTCTCTCCCTCTCCCTCCCCGTTTGCCCCTCTCCCCACTTGTGCTCTGCAGGCCTGCTCTCTTAAATCAATAAAATCTTTTTTTACAAAATTAATCCATTGTATGAATATATCACGTTTTGCTTATCCATTCATCGACATGAGGGTTGTTTCCACCTTTTGGCTACTATGATTAATGCTGCTATGAACATTCGTGTTCAATTTTTTTTTAAAGATTTATTTATTTGAGAGAGAGAAGAGAGAGAGAATGAGTGGGGAGGAGAGGAAGAAGCAGGCTCCCCGCTGAGTAAGGAGCCCAATGTGGGGCTCGATCCCAGAACCCTGGGATCATGACCTGAGCCAAAGGCAGATGCTTAACTAACCGAGCCACCCAGGCACCCGTGTTCAATTTTTGTTTAACAGAAGCTTGTTTTATTAAATTATTTTGAGCATATGCCTGGAAATGGAATTGCTGAGTGATATAATAACTCTGTTTTTTCCTTTTGAAGAATTGTCAAAGTGTTTTCCAAAGTAGCTGCACCATTTTACAATCCTAACAGCAGCCCGTGGGGGTTCCAATTTCTCCACATCCTCACCAAGCCTTGTTATTGCCTGTCTTTTTAATCACAGCCATCTTAGTGGGTGTGCAGAGTTATCACATTGTGATTTTGATTTGCATTTCCCTAAAGACTAAGGAGAAAGAGTATCTTTTCATGTGCTTATTGGCCCTTTGTATATTTTCTTTGAAAAACTGCCATTCAGATCCTTTGCCAAACTTCCATCTCGGTGCTAGATGGTAGAAGATAATTAAAGCCAAGGGCCCAGGGGTGGGAGGGATGGGGTGGCTGGGTGATAGACATTGGGGAGGGTATGTGCTATGGTGAGTGCTGTGAATTGTGTAAGACTGTTGAATCACAGACCTGCACCTCTGAAAGAAATAATATATTGTATGTTAAAAAAAAAAAAAAGAAGAAGAAGATAGTAGGAAGGGTAAAATGAAGGGGGGAAAATCGGAGGGGGAGACGAACCATGAGAGACTATGGACTCTGAGAAACAAACTGAGGGTTCTAGAGGGGAGGGCAGTGGGGGGATGGGTTAGCCTGGTGATGGGTATTAAAGAGGGCACGTACTGAATGGAGCACTGGGTGTTATATGCAAACAATAAATCATGGAACACTGTATCAAAAACTAATGATGTAATGTATGCTGATTAACATAATAAAATTTTTTTAAAAATCCTGATACTTGGATTAAAAAAAAAAAAAAAGCCAAGGACCCACCCAAGGTGAAAAGCCTAACAGGAAAAAACCTCCCACCCCCACCCCAAGTACAGGTGGAATCTTAAAGGACCATCCCTCCAATGTCAAGATAGATAAGAATTAACTCACTGTCCAGGGGGAACAGCAAGATAACAGCTATCTCAATCTTGGCAATGGGTAGAGAGCAAAAAATATCCCTTTCAATTCAGAGCAACACTCTGTCTCTCATTTGAGTTAGGTCTGAGTCTATGTAGGCCCTAAAGAACACAGTAGATCTGAAAAAGTTAGGGAATTTCTACAAATGTAAAGAATTGAATTTAAAAGTTGAATGTATGGATTAAACAGCTAAAAAAGAATTATTAAAATAGAAGATATAATAAAAATAAATAAATAATAAAATTCAGGCCAGGAACACAGAGTCGGAAATTATCAATTTAAAAGACAGAAGATAGAGTCTGAGGATCTAATACATATTTAATGAGAGTTTCAGAAGGACATGAAACAAAATGAGAAAGACAGTATTTCCAACATTTCCAGAGAGAATGGCTGAGAATTTTCCAATATTGTTGAAACACATAATTGGATCCAAGAATCCCTATTAAGCCCAAGGATAAATAAAAAGAAATTCTCAGACATACAATGAGATTGCTGTATACAAAGACAAAGGCAATTAAAAAAAAAAAAAGAAGCCAAATTAAAAAGGAGAGGCAAATTGCAATTTGACTGCCAACTTCAACGGCAGCCATGGAAACCAGTAAGACAAAAGAATGACACCTTTAATGAATGGAGACAAAAAGGACTGACAACTTAGAATTCTATAATCTGTGTAATTATCTTTCAAGAATGAGGAAGAAAAAGATTTTCGTAAAAACAAACACAGATGGTGGGCCTGAGATATAAAGAAAAACAATGAGCAAAGATACAGGGCAACCATGTGGGTTGTGGGTAAAACAAAACTGTTGACTGTATACAATAATTATAATGCCTAACATGTAGGTGGAAAAGAGTATAATATTATAAATTGTGAGTGATGTCATCTGAATTAGAGTTCTGAGGTCTTTGTTTTTGCTTAGGAGCAGGTTAAAAATACACATTAATTTCAACCTGTATAGCAGACTAAGTATGAATGTTAACATAGCTAACAAATCCACCAAAGGATAGATAGAGCAGAACTTCCAAACAAATAGAAGAAAAACAGATAAGAAATACAAAATGGAAAGCTTAATCATTTTAAAACATGGTAATCAAGGTGGCCATCAACACAGAAGGGATAAATTATGATACATTTCTATAACAGATACAATTTTAAAAGTTAATGAGCAGCTACATGGATCAACATGGAAAACACTCAATGATGAATAAAAGTAGCAAGTTAACAGAAGAAAGTATCACATGATTCTATATTCTGTAAAGTTCAAAATGAGTCAGGGCTAAACAATGGCTGGAACACTTTGAACTTTATAGAATACAAAGCCAGGACAGGAGTTACCTCTGGGAAAGAGGACAGGGCACAAAAGGGGCCTCTAAGATATGGTAGAGTTCTATTTCTTAAGGTGAGTGGTTGGCATATACTTGTTTTATTATTCTTTAAATCATATTTAAGTTTAGTACCGTATGATATTTCACATACAAAAAGGTTTTCAGGAATCTTAGTTCTGGGGGCATGGTACGAGTCTGCAGAAGACACCTCCCTACTCTTCAATTATGCAAGTCATCAACTGAGCTACTGTGGCCCAACCTTTTCAAGTCCCCGAAGGGACAGGAAACACAAACACCACCTCCCACCTGAGCTCTCTTTCTACCGGCTAGCAGCTAAGCCAGCCTGGTATTAACCAGTGACCTGGTTCGCTGAGCTTTGGTCTTCCACCTTTCACTAAATGAACCTAGTCACATAGAGGGAAGTTAAAAAAAAAAAAAAAAATCCAACATTAGCTTCCCAGGGCAGTGAGAACATAAGCTCGTGATCTGAAATGTGAATGAACAGGAAAACCACTCAAGATTCATGTCACAGTTAAAGGAACCTGAGACATGATTTCCAAAGTATAAGCTAGTAGAATATTAAATATAGCGATTACATAGGTCTCCTCTAACGTCTCCATCTCTAAGGAAATTTCTGGGCTTGTGAAACCAGAAGGAGGCCAGAGCCTCAAAGCACACAGATTTTTTCCCCCCTAAAGTAAACCTAGAGTTGAAGGCAGATGAGCTGACAAGTCCTGGATATTTTCTCCTCTTGACCACCACACACAGTATCAGGAAACACAACTGTTCTCTGTCTCTAAAGAATCTTATTCAAGAATGCCCCTTCAAGTCTGCTCACGGTTTAGTGCTTATGATAAAGTTCTTCTCTTTCTAAAGTGATCTTTGATGCTTGTCAATCCTTGATTGATAAAGATTGTATAGATTCTTTTTTTTTTAAGATTTTATTTATTTATTTGAGAGAGAGAGAGCAAAAGACAGCATGGGGGGGGCACAGGCAGAGGGAGCAGCAGCCCCCGATGCGGGGCTCAATCTCAGGTGTCTGGGATCATGACCCGAGCAGAACACAGACACTCAACCGACTAAGCCACCCAGATGCCCCTAAAACCTCAACTTAAAGATGTCTGTCCTGCCTCCAGTCCTTTCTGGAAACAAGGCAGGTTACCTATCAACAATAAAGATGTCTTTCTCCTCTGAATTATTTTCCTCCCAGAAAGTGGCACCACTTATAATTAGGTTTTTGATAGGAGAAGGAAAGGGTAAGGCAAGACAAGAAGGTCAGAACTTTGTATGTTTTTCCAAAACAGGCCATTAAACTCAGACCTCTGGAAAACTGACCTACCCCATAGCTTTTTAGACCTTCTTTGAATAGAGTTTACACAAGAACATAAACGGATGAAATGTTTCCACTACACCTACAAAGTTGGCACCATTCATAATTGTAGCTAGGTCATTCTATTCACAGTCTAAGTGAACTGATCATGTTAAAAGGTAAAATAAATGGGTCTTTGTAGTTCTCACTGTAGCCTTTAAGCTTTCTTTAATTAGAAGTATCATCATATTCCTAACCTCAGTACATACCACAGAAGCTAAATTCTATGTTCATGCTCATTGCTGGGTGCATAAAAACTCACTAGAAGCTAAGATATGACCATTCATTCTCAATGCAGCCCGTCCAAGTGGGTTTAATCTACATAGTCTGGATCTACTGAAGGAAGAAGGAAAGAAAGAAATCTATATTTAGCCATGAAATAAACCAATGTTTACCTCTGGGACAGGGCTTACATGTATTTTAGCTAATTTTACCTTCTGCTATCCCTCTGCTAAGTCATCATCGCCCTTCTCATTTTTATAGATGGAAGTTCAGGAAATATTAGGTCAGTTGTGCAAGGTCATATACCTAGAAATTGAATGCATGTCTAAACTGAAAAAGGGCAAGTCCTTTGAATGTCCTAGAAGTGTGACAAGTCACAGGTCTTTCACTTCCAACACAATGAGCCTAGTAGAATCCAAAGAAAGTGGCTGTGATAAGTATGGCAGGTAGATCCACTCAACTCCACTCTGTTCCCCTTGCAGTATGCCTTATTGCTCACCAGAGGCTGGAAACCAGATTACAGCCCAGGTTCCATACATGACGTAGCTTGGGCAGTCACATTCATCCAAGGCTTGGAAAGCAAAAGACAACATCATGGGGCTAGAAGACATGCTTTGCCTGCTTCTGTGTTCCCACTGCAAACCAAGGAGTGGTTTGTTTGTGGCCACTATCCCGAAATCCCAGTGTCCCATCCCTTGTTTCATAGGGTTGAGAGGCAAGTCAGCGGGAAGCCTTTTGGGGCCGTGTGTCACAATGGAGGCAATGGAGCCCCAGGATCCAGCAGTTGTGAGAGTAAATCCTACTTCTTTGCCTTTCTACCCATGACAGGGGGTTCTGAGGTGTGATTCTGGAAGGTTTTACTGGAAGCTTAGCAGTTCTAGCAGCTTTAAAAGCCTGCTCTTCCAGCCCTACAAAAAATTTTGGAAGCCATCTAACGATGTATAATAAATCTCTTGCTGCTTCAACCGGCTAGAGTGGATATTGTCATCTGCAACTGAACCTTGACCAAGACAAATGGATATCCTGCTTTCCCATTGAAAGGAGATTTTACTGGACAGGTTAGCATGAACCTGATGGGTGGTTATAGAAGAGGGAGAAACAATCAGGTGAGAATTGTTTCACCTTGCACTCCACAAGTATGGTTGACTCATTCATGTATCATTTAGGAACTGTTTCGTCAAATCAATGCTCAACTAGAAAGTAAATTTAAGAAGGGATTCCCCAAAACTTGGGCTGGCTTAATATCAATTGAAATAATAAGAGTGAAAATTCATTTCATTTTAAATGAAAATTAATGGTGGGGCGCCTACATGACTCACTTGGGTAAGCGTCTGCCTTCAGCTCAGGTCATGATCTCAGGGTCCTGGGATTGAGGCCCTCATAGGGCTCCCTGCTCAGCGGGGAGTCTGCTCATCGGGGAGTCTGCTTCTCCCTCTCCCTCTGCCCCTCTCCTCCACTCATGCTCTCTCTCTCTCACTCTCTCTCAAATAAATAAAATCTAAAAAAACCCAAAAAACAAAAACATTTCATTTTAAATGAAAATGAATGGTGGGGCACCTGGGTGGCTCAGGTGGTTAAGCATCCGACTTTTGATTTCAGCTCAGGTTATAATCTCATGGCTGTGAGATCAAGCCCCAAGTCTGGCTCTGCGCTCAGTGGGAAGTCTGCTTGAGATTCTCTCTCTCTCCCCCTCCCTCTGCCCCTCACCCCACAAACAAATAAATAAATCTTAAAAAAAAAAGAAGAAGAAAGGAAAGAAAATTAATGGTAAAATACTCATCTAAGGAAAAGTACTGCTACCTTCCTGGGAATAGTTCTAGTCATAAGTCTAAGCAAAAAGAAACAAACTATATTTTGCATCTGTTATATTTTAGATTTTGAGATGAATAATGGACCAAAGGCCTACAAGGAATAAATGCCTTCTGAATTTCAGATCAAATTTGAAAATTTGAAGTTTTAAACTATCCTTCAGTACCTCCCTAAGCATATTTTTCTTTTTATGTCTTACATCCTATCTCTGATCATTTGTTATAATAAAAATAGAAAGGTGCTATTTACCACCATATTCTAAATGCCAGACACAGATTCTGGCACACAATAAATATTCACCACATACCTGATGATTGAATACATAAGAGATGCATTATTAACTTACACTGTAAAAAACCCTGGAAAAGACCTTGAAGAGTGTAAGAATCAATCCTAACACAACACTGAAGACAGGGAACAGTTGAGAAGTCGTCTTTGTAGGAACTAAAGTAATGTAAATACTTTGTCCCAAAATTAATCCATGCATTATATAAAAATCCAATCAAAAGCCAATGCAATTTGACAGGAGAGAGGGGACACAGCAGCGTAGGGCTTAAAAAAAATTCTAAAAGTTATGCCTGAGGTGGTTTCCCCTAGCAGATGTTAAAATGTATCCTAGAACTACAGATGTTGAAACATGGGAACAAAGACCGGAATAGAGCAGTTGTCAATATATCCTGTTGGGACAACTGAACAGACATTTGGAAACAAAGTTAGAGCTCGAATTTATACCTCCTGCTACAATAAATTGCAATATGAAGGTTAAATACTAAAAAGTACTAAAAGAAAAAGGTTAAATACTAATGTATTTGGTTTTTGTTAGTGAGGTACAAACTTTTAAGCACGATGTCAAATGGGGGGGAATGAGATGAATAAATTTGAAGATAAACTTTGGATTTTGTAAATAAAATCATCATAAATAAAATTACGGTGTGATAGGCTGGAAAAAATATTTGCAACACAGAGAGAAGGTCAATATTCCTTCTGTACATTAAAAATACCTGTAAGTGAATAACAAAACAGCTGAACTTCTCTTTCAAGGTAGCTGACCAGACCTGTATGCTTACCTCTTCATCCTCCCTAAATCCCACTGAAATGACCAAAAAGCCAAACCAAACCAAATAAACAAACAAAACCCACAAGTAATTTAAAAATACGGAGTAGTGCTTGGGCGCCTGGGTGGCTCAGTTGGTTAAGCTGCCTTTGGCTCAGGTCATGATCCCAGGGTCCTGCAATCGAGCCCCACGGGGAGCCTGCTTCTTCCTCTCCCTCTGCTTGCTGCTCCCCCTGCTTTTGTGCGTGCTCTCTCTCCCTCTCCCTGTCAAATAAATAAATAAAATCTAAAAAAAAAAAAAAAAAAAAATACAGACTAGTGCTGAAAAGCTGGATAGCGCAGCAGCGGCAGCCTGGAACAGTGAGGGGCACAGGAACACACTAATGACAAACATGGGATTTCTAACCTATAGTTCTGGAAAGGAAAATTGAGGACCTATCAAAAAAGGTGAGCTTCCAAACAGACCCTCAGAAAAATCCAGACTAGAGTTAACAACAGAAGTGGGAGAAGGAATAGGCCGAGAGTAATCTGCTAATTATGAATTTGAAGGCTTAGAAGCTCCCAAGTTAATCATCGTCTCCCCGATTCCCTCCAGCAGTTACTTCTGGAAATAGCCCCCAAGACGAAGCTTCAAGACAGCCAGATGATTCAACAAGCTATGTGCACACCTCATAGAAAAGTCCACACAGGTACAATGCTCCTTAATGTCCCCCCTTCGCCGGATTGATATTTCTCTTCCTCTGGAAACGAAACAAAACCAAACTGACTAGATACAGGTCATGTGATGAAAACCTGTGTTCACTGCCAGGGGCACGGGATTCTCACTCACACTAAGCACTCTCCAGCCATCTCATCTACAATTACAAACCAACAAACATGAATCACCAAATGACTGAGGAAATCAGCCAGAGAAGGAGCCAACAGATTCAACAAACAGAAGAGGTCTCTCCGCAAATAAAGTGTAAATATACTAAAGGGTCTTAAAATGATTCAATTAGAAAAAAAGAAGCAATCGGGCCACGAACTAAAAAGAATGACAAACTGTTGGGATTTTAAAATATCAAAGCCCAAAATCTGAATTGGGGCTGGAACTGTTATTTCCCTAAAACTCTGCAAAAGAACAAAGAGAAGGAAAGTTTGCAGGAAAAAAAAAAGCAAGGAGATACTGAAGACAGTTTAATCTTTCCTGGAACTTCTGGATTGAATAAAGAGTTTTTGGAAGGAGAAAACAGAACAGATGCAGGAAATACAAAACGGTTTTCTGTGCTGAAGAGAGATTTGGATATTAGTTACATGGGTCCAATGAAGGCTGATAAATGAAGAATGCTTTTCTAGATACATAGTGGTAAATTATATTATCTCTACAGATCTCTAAAGATAGGGAGAAAATTCCAAAAGCTTCTAGGGAGATTTAAAAAAAAAAACCATTTGGTTGCTTAAAAGGAAATAAGAACATTATTCCCACAGAGGAGTGGGTTTATAGCCTAGGGTAAACAAGCCCTCTGACTTAAATGTTACAAAGATTATGTTCTGCAAGAGATGCAAAGGACATATTCTCAGCAGGGATCACCAGGGGACATCAGGCTAGAACTGCCCTGAGAGAGGGACTTCAGGTCCTCTGCATCAATACCAGGTTGGGGCAACAGCATTCTGTCTACCCAGCGAGAGACCCCATCAGGACTCAGAAAACTCCAAGTGAGGGTTTAACAATCTTCTTTAATTCCCAACCACAACAACCTGAATGAAGCTCCAGTGTAATTACCAGATACGGTTGCAAAACTACCTTTCACAAACCATTTCACCCCAATAAAACAACATTCCACCCACAATTTCTTGCTATACCACCAATGCCACCTTTCTACATTCTCATGGGTAATGCAACATGCAAGTCACTTCATGCAAGGCTGGGCTGCAACTAAGTCTGGGGGAATGCACAATCATGAATGGACAAGACCTGGGAGGGACTGAACCTCAAGGCCTGTCTAGGGTCTACCAGACCATCATGTCTCTTATTAACAGTACTGGATGCTTGAAGACAATGAAGCAAGGTCTTCAAAGAATTAATGAAAAGAAATACTAGGACCTATAATTTTATACCAAATTATTATTCAAGTATGAAGATAAAAGAAAAATGTTTTTAGATGTGCAATAATTTAAAAAGTTTACCATCTTCAAAGTCTTTCTAAAACAATTACTCAAGGAGTTATCTGGAAATTGAAAAATAAGAAAGTAAATGACACAAAAAATTGACAGAAGAGTGTGAAAAAATCTAAACTTGTTAAGTCTAAATAGTTGTTCTAATGTGGGTGGGAAGCTTCAGACAACCAGCAAGAGACAATTCCTAAGAAATCAACTTTTTAAAAAGTAGTGCAGTGGGGTGCTTGACTGGCTTAGTGGAGCGTGTGACTCTTAATCTTGGGGCTGTGGGTTTGAGCCCCATGCTGGGTGTAGAGATTATTTAAAAAACAAATTCATTAATTTAAAAAATCTTTAAAAAAATAAATAAAAAGTAGTGTAGGGATTATAAAACAGTGCATCCACTCTGGAAAAAAGTCAGGCAGTTTCTCAAATGGTTAAAAGTAGAGTTTTCATATGATCCAGCAATTCTACTCTTAGGAATACATGAAAGAGAAATGAAAATATATGTCTACAAAAAATTTGTACGTGAATATTCTTAGCAGCATAATCAACAATAGTTAAAAGGTAGAAAAACCCTTGGGGCGCATGGGTGGCTCAGTCCTTAAGCGTCTGCCTTGGGCTCAGGTGATGATCCCAGGGTTCTGGGACGGAGCCCCGCGTCGGGCTCCCTGCTCAGCGGGAGGCCTGCTTCTCCTGCTTCTCAATCAGATGTGGACTTTGAGAAACAAAACAAACAAACAAGCAAAGGCGTGGGGGCGGGGGGAAGAGAGAATGAGACAAAACAAGAAACAGACTCTTACCTAGAGAGAACAAATTAATGGTTACCAGAAGGGAAGGGGGTGACAGGATGGGTGAAGTGGATGATGGGGATAGGGGAGGGCACTTATTCTGATGAGTACTAGGCAATGTGTGAAATTGCTGAATCACTACATTGTACACCTGAAACTAATAAAACACTCTATGTTAACTGGAATTAAAATAAAAACTTAAATAAAATAGTTAATTTTATGTTTTGTGAATCTCACTTCAATTCAAAATAAGGGGACAAGAATATAACAGAAAAGTGTTAGCCAAAAAAGCTTGTGTGGCGATATTAAAATCAAACAAAACAGATCACAGCAAATGAATCAAAAAGGTTGGTCTTACATGAGTGTAGAAACAATCAAATATAATATTAACAAATTAAATTCAAGAGTAAAAAAAAGTTTTAAAATATAATAGAATATTAAAAGAATATAACTAAGTAGAGATTTACTCCAAGATCACAAGAATGATTCAACATTAGATTTCCTAATATGATTCACTCCATTAGCAAATTAAGGGACATAAAACCCTGGAGGATCACATTGATAAACACTCCTCCCCCCAAATTCTATCTTCTAAATTCAATAATCGTTTTTGATTAAAATAGGTACAAGTTAAACTTCCCTTCCTTAACTCAATAAAGAATATCTACCAGAACCTGTAGTTAAACCTGTCCTATCATTAACACATTGGAAACAGCCCAACTAAAGTTATGAGCCAGCCAAGGACACTCATATCATCCCAATCATTCAACATTACACTGGTAGTCCCAACCTATGCAATAATGAAAAAAAAAAGAAAAGTATAAATATAAAAAGGAAAAGAAAATCCAGGGTGCCTGGGTGGCTCAGTTGGTTAAGGGTCTGCTTTTGGCTCAGGTCATGATCCTGGGGTCCTGGGATCGAGCCCCACATTGGGCTCCTCACTTAGCAGGGAGTCGTCTTCTCCCTCTGCCCCTCTGCCCACCTTGTGTTCTCCCTCTCATGTTCTAATAAACAAATAAAATCTTTAAAAAAAGAGAAAAAGAAAACAATCCTTATTCACAGATACTACTATAATTTACTTATAACATAAATAAAACTATTAGAACTAGTAACTCAAATAAGATGGCTACACACAAAATTGAAATAAGAAAAATAACAGCTTCCTTATAAACCACAAATAATCAGAAATTTATAAATCCAATTAATTTTTGACAAATCTCCCTTATCAAAATTGAGAATTCTTAATTCTAGTAAGAAATAATAAGGGGTGCGTGGGTGGTTCAGTCAGTTGGGCGTCTACCTTCTGCTCAGGTCACAATCCCAGGGTCCTGGGATTGAGCCCTATGAGCTGGGCTCCCTACTCAGTGGGGTATCTGCTTGTCCCTCTCCTTCTGCCCCTCCCCCCACTCAGGCTCTCTCTCGCTCTCTCTCTCTCTCAAATAAATAAATATTTTTAAAAACCACATAAGATTCATCTGGAAAAAACTTAGGACTTCAAGAGCATAAATAGACACAAATAAATAGAGACATACAATATTCCTAGATTATAAGATTCAATATCATATTAATTTATAATATTAATTATAATTATATTAATTTATAAATTATCAAATTAACTTATAAATTTAATACAACTCAATCAAAGTTGTAAGAGGGTTTAAGGAACACTGATTCTGAAAATCACTTGTATTAGTGTAAATATACTAGAATAGCAAAGAAATACAAAAATCCATAAGACTTTACTGGATATTAAAATTCATGATGAAGCTACAGTAATTAAAAGGGCTTGGAATTGACTCAGGAATAGAACACATTAGGGTCAAGAAATAGTTACACATATATGGTAATATGATATGATTAATGGTGAGACTACATATCCATTTGGGGAAAAAAGGTGAAATCACATTCTTACCTTATACACACAAAAGGAACTTATGGCTTAAGATGGTAAATACTTATAACACTAAAAAAAAATTCTACTATATTTTCTTCAGATATCTGCATAATCCTGGGGGTAGGGAAGCCATGTTTAAGCAAAGTGAAGACTAAATAAAGATAACAGTTTAAAGATTTTATTTATTTATTTAGAAAGCATCCAAGGGAGGGAGAGAATCTCAAGCAGACTCCATCCTGAGCATAGAGCCTGATGTGGGGCGCGATCTCACAACCCTGAGATCATGACCTGAGCCGAAATCAAGAGTCTGACACTTAACCAACTGAGCCATCCAGGCACCCCAAAGATAACAGTTTAGATTTCATGCAAATTAGAAACTTATTTTGATGAAAATGGCATGATTGATGCTATTAACAAGCGACAGAGAAAATTAATACCCATAGTATATAGAAAACTTATAAACAGCAAAGAACATAGAAAAATATCAAGATATTATTAAATGATGAAATAGTTGCAGAATTTATGTAACATACTCATATACAGAAAAAGGTCTGAGAGAAATGTGAATGGTAAGTACGTCAAGGCAGGTGGGTAGATGAGGGGTGGCATGAAGAATGTAGGTTAGCAGAGACTTTCAGTTTTCATTCTATATATAAATGATTTGAAATTTATCTTTACAATGAGCACTTATTACTTTGCTGTAGGCTTAATTCCATTAACCCATAAATACATCCTCGTTATAAAAAATGTAAACCTATAAAAAGATAAGCAGTTAAAAAGCAAACAACCCATTCAAACACATTCTCCAAACCAATCTTATTTCTCTCCTGGGAGGTAATATTCATTTAAGTTTTCTCTCTCTCTTTTATATCTTTTATCGCTTCTCGGCCTTTTGGCTAAGATCAAGTGTAGTCTCTCTCTTTTATATCTTTAAAACATTTTTTAAAGAAAGAAAGAGCCTGGGCGCCTGGGTGGCTCAGCTGGTTAAGCGACTGCCTTCGGCTCAGGTCATGATCCTGGAGTCCCGGGATCGAGTCCCACATCGGGCTCCCTGCTCAGCAAGGGGTCTGCTTCTCCCTCTGCCCTCTTCCCTCTCGTGCTCTCTGTCTCTCATTCTCTCTCTCTCAAATAAATAAATAAAATCTTTAAAAAAAAAAAAAAAAGAAAGAAAGAAAGAGCCGTTTTAGATGAAGTGGAAAAAACAAGCAGTTACCAAAAGAAGAAATAAACGGTTGATGAGCATATTTAAAATATTCAACTTTAATAATCACAGAAATGCAGGGTGCCTGGGTGGCTCAGTTGGTTAAGCGACTGCCTTTGGCTCAGGTCATGATCCTGGAGTCCCGGGATCGAGTCCCGCATCGGGCTACCTGCTCAGCAGGGAGTCTGCTTCTCCCTCTCCCGCTCCCCCCTCTTGTGCTCTTTCTCTCTCTCACTCTCTCTCTCAAATAAATAAATAAAATCTTTAAAAAATAATAATAATAATCACAGAAATGCAAATAAAAACAATTTGTTCTTTTTCACATGTCCGGGGTCCCCTAAATATCAGCTGATGTTCTTTCTGACTAATGGTGTCTATGCCAAACTAGTTTTTATTATTTTGAGTATCTCCCACTCCAACAAAATTGGCAAATAAAAAGAAAGTTTGAGTATTTGCAGAAACAAACCCTGTTACACACTGAAATACCACTAGAGGAAATGCAAATCAGTATAAACTTTTCTGTACATCTTGGCAGCAGAATCAAAAGTCTTAAAAACACATATGCTAAACCACCAAAAAAAACCCCTATTAGAACCAATAAATGACATCATCAAAATTATAGGATACAAGATCAAGGATACAGAACTCAATTGGATTTCTATGATCTAATAATGAACAGTGTGAAAATGAAATTAAGAAAATAATTCCATTTGCAAGAGCATCAAATAGAATAAAATACTTAGGAATAAATTTAACAAAAGAAAAACAAGACCTGTGTGCTGAAAACTACAAAACATTGTTGAAAGAAATTAGAGAAAACCTAATTAAATGGGAAGACATCCCATGTTCATGAATTGGAAAATTTAATTTTGTTAAGATGGCAATACTCCCCAAATTGATCTATAGATTCAACACAATCCATATTGAAATTTCAGCTGCCCCTTTTTGCAGAAATTGACAAACTGATACTAAAATTCATATGGAAATTCAAGGCACCCAGGATAGCCAAAAAACAATTTTGAAAAAACAAAAATTTGGCACACTCACAACTTCTGATTTCAAAACTTTCTACAAAGCTACAGTAATCAGTATAGTGTGGTACTGGCCAAAAGACACAGATCAATGGAATAGAACTGAGAATCCAGAAATACACCCTTATACTACATTTGATTTTTGACAAGGGTGCCAAGACAATTCAATGAGAGAAAAATAGTCTTTTCAACAAATGGTGCTGGGACAATTAGCTATCCATATGGAAAAGAATCAACTTAGACCCCTATCTCACACTATATAAATGTAACTCAAAATGCATCACAGACTCAAAGGTAAGACAAAACTATACAACTTTTAGGAGAATACATAAAAGTAAATCTTCATGACCTTGGGTTAAGAAAGTCTTCTCAGATACGATATCAAAAGCATAAGCCACAAAAGAAAAAAAAATATATAAATTGGACTTTATCAAATTAAGAATCTTTGCACTTCAAAGGACACCATCACATAAAGTGAAAAGACAACCCACAGCATGGTAGAAAAATATCTGCAAATCATCTATCTGATAAAAGACTTGTATCCAGAATATGTAAAGAGCTCTTACAACTCAACAATAATTTTTTAAACGGCAAGGGATTTGAATAGACATTTCCCCAAAGAAGATATACAAGTGACCAATAAGCATATGAAGAGCTGCTCAACATCATTAGTCGTTAGAGAAATACAAACCAAAACCACAATGAGATACCACTTCACACCCTGTAGGATGCCCAGAATCAAAAAGACAGAAAATAATCTTAGTGAGGATGTAGAGAAATTGGATCTCGGATTGCTGGCCAGATTGTAGTGTAGTGCAGCCACTTTGAAAACAGTCTAGCAGTGCTTCAAGCTATTAAACAAAGAGTTACCCTATGACTCAGTCATTCCATTCCTACGTAAGTCCCCAAGAGAAGTGAAAACATATGTCCACAAAAAAACTTTGTTCATGAAGGTTCATAGCAGCATTATTCATAATAGCCAAAATGTGGAAACAACCCAAATGTCCATCAATTGATGAATAAACAAAATAATATATATATAAAACAACGGAATATTATTTGGCAAAAAAAGGAATGAAGTACTGATACATACTATAGCATGGATGACCACTGAAAGCATTATACTAAGTAAAGGAAACCAGACAGAAAGGGCCGCATATTATAGGGCCATTTTTGTGAAATGTCCAGAATAGCCAAATCTAGAGACAGAAAGTACACTAGTGGTTACCAAGGGCTGAGAGGAGGGAAAAATAAGAAGTAACTGCTAATAGGTATGGGGTTTCTTTCTAAGGCGACAAATATGTTCTAAAATAGTAGTACAACTCTGTGAGTACCCTAAAAATCCTTGAATTGTACATGTTAAAAAGGTCGATTTTATGATCTATCTCCATAGAGCTGCTTTTTAAGAATGGATATGCTAAATTTAACTCACAGAACTCTACACTAAAAAGGGTGAATTTTCCTGGATACCTCAATAAATTTGACTTTAAAGAAAATTCATAGACTTTTTATTCAATTCTAAGTACTCATCCTTAGAAAGCACTAAAGAACCACCAGAAAGAGTCAGCATAAAGGAAGTTTGTTACATTTTTAAAGGAAAGAAACATAACCTGAACAGTAGGGGCCTGGATATTTATGGAATACTATGTGGCTATTAAGAATGTCATAAGAAATTAATTATTAATGAGGAAAGGTAATTTATCAGGACTCAGCAGGACACCCGGCACTTTCAGATTGGGTAATCCAAGTTGAGTTTAATAAAGGTGTTATTTATAAAGCAGGGTGCAGGAAAACCACATAGGAGAATACATTAAAGTGTAGGGCCTGGCGATGGTGAGCAGCTGGAAGTGAATGGCCGTCAGAGTCAGGGAAAACAGCTGTGTGCAGAGGGTTGCCAGACAGCCCGCCTTGCATGGAGGGACACAGTCAACCTGCTGAAAGTCAGCAGGGAGGGATCCCAGGGACTGAATACCCAGAACCTGCTCCCCTTTTCACCCCCCAGTCCCCTGCAGGTACCAGTTTTGGATGAATCCAGTCAAACATCAGAGGGGAGCCCCTTGAGACAGTCCATGCAAGTCAGCCTTCAGGGTGGAGAGCAGAGTGGAGAAGGGTGTAGAGTGGATGTGAGAGACAAATGGGAGATATCCAGCACAGATGGCCACAGCAGTAAATGAAAGAATAGTTTACAAGTGACTGCATCCAAAAAAATTACAGAAAAATGATACATAACCACTTGAAAAATTCTGGAATGCTTTATTCCAAGCGCTAAATAGTGATTCACTCAGAGTTCCTTTACAGTGGTGCTGTTGGCAATTGGTAAAGCAATTCATTGTTGGGACTGTCTCATGCACTTCAGGACATTTAGCGACCCTGACCCCCAGGGCACTAAACACCAGTAGAAGCTTCAGGTATTACAATAAACAATTTTTTTTTTTTTAAATCCTATCCACTCCTAGTACCATGCCTGTTAGGAACCACCATGGGTGCTAGAATGACAGGGGGTTTTTCTTAACTACATTTTTCTATTTTTTCTACAAAGACTAGGTATTGTTTTGTGAAATGGAAACTATGTTCACTGTTGTTGTGTTTTTAAGAATTCAACAGGATAGTATGATTTAGATTCCAGCTCTCAGTAAACTCTATTCGTCCTTCCCCACCTAAGTCTGCTCATGACAGTAAGCATACGAAAGGTGACCTAAATTATTACACGGATGCTGTAATTCATTTCGAAGTCACCAATAACAGGAAGAGTGCAATTAACTCAGCTTCTGACAAATCACTTTAATTCTTCAAGTACTCGTAATTGTCATAAGATCACAGCACCCTACAAGTCACAGGTCAAGTATTGGATTGCTTCTACCTTGTTATAAAACTTTAAACAGAAGGAAATGACTACAATTTGGTTTCAACACAATGTTACATTGGCACAGCCCGAAGTGTTTGAGTAGGTTAGTTACCACCACTCACTCGTGGGGGAAAGCCAGGGCTAGCGAATTTGACAACAGATTTGGGGAAACATTGTTCTCTATTACTTCATTTCTCCCAGATTCAAGCAGAAAGTCAGTCTTAGCAATTCTTTGTCTCGATATTTGGGGTTTTTTTTAAGGCAGAAAGTAATATTCTTCTGGGGACAGGTCTATCTTAATGCCAGCGCGGGGACAGCAATAGTTTGAAACCTGCTCCCCTCACCCCCCATAAAGAATCAGTGGTACCGGATTGCATTACCTCCAAGAAACCAGCCACGATAAGCCACATCCTGATTTAGACATCAAAACATGAACAAAAAAGTATCTTAGATCAAGAAAGCATATATCATTTAAGATGATCCTTCACATTTTTTATTTTAGAAGTTCTCCTAACTTAAAAAAGTATTTTTAGTTTAATAGCTTTACACTACTGATAATAATTTAAACCAGCAGAACTTCGTGGAAAGATAATTTCAGAATATGTAACAAAACCCTTAAATTTGTTCACTCTTTGACACACAATTGTACTTTAAAGAACTTTTCCTTGAAAAAATCACTGGATAAATGTGGAAAGAGGGACAAAGAAGGAAAATTGCTATAGCACTGGCTAGGCTAGTAAAACCTAGACACACGTTAGGTTTTATTTTTTTTGAACTTTTAGTTTTCTTTTGAGAGAGAGAGTGCACGTGTGTGCTGTGGATGAGCAGGGCAGGGGAGGGGGGGCGGCGGAGAGACAGAGGGTGAGGGAGAGAGAGAGAGAGAATCCCAAGCCAGCTCCACACTCAGCACAGAGCCCAGTGCAGGCTCGATCCCACAACCCTGAGATCCGAGCCAAAATCAAGAGGCAGACACCCAACCAACTGAGCCACCCAGGCACCCCCAAAACATGAAAATGGAGGAAATCAAATACGGTACTTCCTTACAACAGAAACTATAATAATTGAGAAATCCGAGATCCTGAGAAATGCTTATGGCATGGTAATTGAACACAGCATGTCCGAGCCCATGTGTAAAATTACAAGAAAATATATGCATTTAAAAAAAGGGTAAAAGGGGTTTCAGAAAAAAAACCGAAAACAGAAAGGCAAAAATCAATTTAAAAAAATCTCCTTACACATACATGAGCTTTCCTGATTGAAAGAAGACATGAGGTCCTCATTATAATGGAAGAAAATGGACTCAGAAGAAGGCACATTAGTGTGATCTGACAGATCTCTTAGGAGAAAGATCCAGAAGGGAAAGGAAAAAAAAAGGATGAAGAATTGAAATTTATGAAAACAAAAAACAGTATAGCTCGAAGATAATGGAAAACTGCCTTCAAAATTCAGCAGGAAAACAATTTCCAATCGAACATTCTTTACCTAGTCAAACTATTAATTATGTGTAACAGTCAAATCAAGGTATTTCGGAAGATGTAAATCTCAATTCACACATAATCCTTTCTCAGGAAAGGACTAAAGTCTGTGTGGTCCCCCCACTGGGAGTAAGGCAAAACAGAGAGGGGCACTGGTCAGGAGAAGCAGGGGACCCAACCCAGAAGAGAAGGGGAGAGAAAGACTCTCCAGGGTGCTGCTGCAGGAGACCCCCTGCCCAGGTGAGCAGGCCGGGTGGGAGCAGGTCAGAGGCTCCCAGAGAGGATTGGTCATGAGATGACCTCAATAGACTCCCAGATGTCTCTCACTTGCCTGATAGGAGATTTTGACAATTAAGGTAAAATTAGTGACTAAACAGCTAGAGAATGAAGAAATGGCAAAAGAAAATTACCAACTCCCGGGAAACAAACCGGGCAGGAAAGGAAAAGGGCTCATAGACCACTCAGTGGCTCAACTGTGAACAATGTCTATGGTGTCCTAAGGTCAACACTACTACACTGGTTATTAATCTAACCTAAAATATTGTGGGAGACAGGAAGGATATATGTATAATACAGGGTGGGGGGATGGGTAAAAAGTGGTCTGAGAGGGCTAAAGCCTCTTCTCTCAGAGAGGGAAGCCAGTGGATAACACCTACAACTGGGGGGAAAAACAATCAAGGAACCGATTATAAACATTTATGGCTCTAAGAGATTTGCAAGTGAGGAGACGCTGGGGCAAACTTACAACTCTGTAACACTGACTCTTTAAAACATGTGCATATATAGTTGTCAAAAATAAAAATTGAACTATTGTAGTGGCATGGGTAATTTTTCTCACCTGTTTTTCCATCTTAAAAAAAATTTATTGAGATCTAAAAAGATACATGCCAAAATATCAACCACTCGTGGTTATTTCTAACCACGAGTGGTTGATATTCTATTTCTAATGGATTGTGGGCCATTTACATTTTGTCCTTCACTTTTCTATTTTCTGCAAAAGCATGGAACATAGAGCACATTGGGCAGAAATCAGAAAACAAGAGGCATTTTACTTCATTCCTGATCCGAATCCACCCTTCGGGAGAAGCCCCCATCTCTGGCTTTAGCTCTGTTTGTTCTGCTCAAGCAGGGGAGTCTGCCAACTACTTCATTCACACAGCAAATATTTGTCGAATTCCTATAAGCCAGGCCCTGCAAGGTGAGTCCCATACCTTAGTTTTTTTTATTGGGTCTCCTGAAGTCCTCAATACCAGCTGCGGGACCCAGCTGGGGGCTGAGCTGAGCCAACGCTTCTCCAACTTTATGCGCAGGGGAATCGATTCAGTAGATCCGGGGTGGGGTCTGAGACTTCGAGGAGCAAGGAAGCTACTTGATGTACACAGGTTTTGTTGGGGGCTTCTCGGAGAAAGCATCTGAGTCTTCTGCCACGTCTGTACCACCATAGCTCACATTCTCTAACCCCACATAAGCTAGATTTCAACTCCACAAATGTGTAAATGAATGTGTGTGACATATGATGGAAAGGGGGCTGGTTAGACAGCTGGTAAGGATACCCCTTAGCAGTTAAGAGCAGGGCCCTGGAGTCAGGCTGGCCTGGGGTTGAATCGCAGTCCCACCAGCCCCAGGTGTGACTGACTTCCGCTCTCTATGTCTCAGTTTCTTCCCATGTAAAATGGAATAACTAAAGCCACCTGTACAGGGTAGGGCTGTTGTGTGGGGTACATGAGGGCACAAAGGCATTTAAAGGTCTTGAGGGGATACATGAGGGCACAAAGGCATTTAAAGGTCTTGAGGGGACTCCGGCCCATGATGAGGACAATAAACAGTAGCCATCACTAGCTGTTAATAGGGCTCCAGCCAAGAAGGATTGGCTGGGACTTCAGGAGAAATCACTTGATCTCTCAGCCTCCATGTCCTATGAAGAGGAGAATGCCCATGCCAGGCCTCCTCCCCAGGAATGTTCTGAGCCTAAACCAGGCAGGAAAACTTCTGGTCCTCAACGGGGCTGAAGCCCTCAGATTTTACTCAGGAAAAGTTTCTTAATTCACCTCAATTTTACTACCAGGGAGATAAATAGGCAAAGAAAAAAGTCCCCTCCGCTCCCCTATATTTTAGAAAGCTTTGCTTTTAGGGAGGAGCCATCCACGTGGAGATCAGGCAAGGGAGGCATCAGGTGTCCATGACAGTCATTAAAACAAACCCCACGCCCGCCAAGCATCCCGCTCCCAAGAGACGCCACGACCACCGAGAGGGCCCAGCAAGTCGGGTCTCTCCCCCAGCAGACATCCTGAGGGTCACGACCCTCTTGCCCAAGAGAGCGCAGGTGATCGGGCCTCGCTCGGAGAGGGGGTCTCTGAGTTTTGCACTCTGGGAAGAAGGCGAGACTGAGCAAAAAGGGTTCCCTGGAAGCGGATCTGCGGAGGCACGACGCCCGGGTCCACCAGCGCCGCCCCCCCCACCTCCCCGCGCGCGCTCGGCACTCACGATCTCCGCCACGATGAGAAGCCCGGGCAGGGTGCGGAGGAACTCCCGGTCGTAGGCGAAGCTGCTGCTGCTGGTGGAAAAGTTCTCGGCGAAGGAGCTGGCAGTGGTGGTGACGGTCTGCGAGCGGGCGCGCTGCGGCTCCTCCATCGCCGCGCCTCGGCCGGGCTGGCCCCTCCTCGGGGACCCCCCGCGCGTCTGGCGGTGGACGCGCGGCCCGGAGCCCTGGGGACACCGGCGGGGGGGAGGGGAGCGCGGCGGGCGCGGGGAGCGAGGCGCGCCGGGGGCACCCCCCGGGGCCAGTCCCACTGCGGCGCGTGTCGTGCTAGTGCGCGGCTTCCCCCGCTCCTCGGCGCGGGGCTCTCGGGCTGCGCTGGGGCCCCCGAGGAGGAGGAGACCGCGCGAGGGGAGAGCGCCGGACGGCCGAGCTAGGCGCCGGAGGCCGGGAGGAGGGGAGGGGGCGTGGAGAGGGGCGGGCGCGAGGCGGACTGGAGAAGGACCGCCCCGCGGAGGCGCCGCGGGCCGGAGCCCTCTTCACCTGTTGCCCGGGACCGTGCGGCCGGGGTCGCGGGACGGGCGGCGCGGAGGAGAGGGCGCGGGGGTCCCGGGCGCCTGCCGCAGCCGGCCCGCCCAACCTCCGCCAGGCCCCACCCCCTCGCGCCGGCCGCTCCGCTGACCTGTCTCCTTCCACCTGGCGGCGGGGCCCGGGCTGCGCGGCCCCGGGGAAAGCGAGGCCCCTGAGGGGCTCCGAGGCTGCGGGAAACACCCCCTGCGCGATAACAGAGGCCGAGGGTCGGGGGGTGACTCGAACGCGAGAAAGAGCGGCCGGACCTTCGACCCGAGATCGATGCGAGGCCGCCGCGACTGCCCGGGAGCCGGCCTGAGCTTCTCCCCCTCCCTCTGCGGCCGCCACCGAGGGCCGGCGTTATTTCCTGCCCCTCCTGTCGGGAACAATTTGAGGAACCAAGCTAATCGCTGGGCTTCGAGGGCGAGACTTTTCCAGGCGCTCGCAGTGGCTCTATCGGGGATTCATGGAGTCTAGGTGACGGCGCCTGGCCCGGAGACTGGACGGGGGAGTTTTGGGGGGGGGGTCCCCGGTCACGACCATCCCGTCGTACTCGGAAGGAAATGTTTGGGGGGGGGTGGAAGGTTGAAAGGTGTGGGTTATGTCAAATGGGCTGTGCTTTTCTGGGATGGGGGAGGGGATGAGGGTGCCGCGTGAGTGAGACAGCTTGTTACAGGGTCAAGTTAGACCTGAGCTCCAACGCGGCACTTGCATGTTTCAGCTGTATGACCGTGAGCCAGTGGGCTCCACCCCTTTCGGCCTCAGTCGTGCCACCTGTAAAATGCAGGCTCTGAGAGACTGGTCCTCTCGCCAAAAAGAGGATCTTCTGGGTGGTCCCTCCCTCTCTTTTGTAAAAGGCTGGCTGGCAAGAACCGAATTTTATTCGGAAGCCACCAAAAGGAAAGGAATAATAATTTGGTCACAAAGAGAGGGTTGCTTCCAGGTCACAGGAAAGGCCTTCCCTCTGATCTGCTCCAAGACAGATCAAAAAAGAGGTCAGAAGGGACATTTTATTCACCATGTCCTATCAGGTGAGGAGAAAGAAAAACTAAATCTAATAAAACAAGGAATTCGTTTCTTTTTAAGTATAGGGCCTTTTCAGGATGACCTCAGGGAGTAAAAGTTAAGGCTTCAACAGCATTATAAAGATGAGGATTTGGAGAAATTCCACCCATGAGAGTTTACTAAGCACCTTGTGCTGGTGGGTAAATGCAACAAAAATGGAAATAAATCTCCCCTAGAGCAATGGTTCTCTCACCTAGGAATTTGTCAGAAATGCAAATTCTCAAGCCCCACCCTAGATCCACTGAGTCAGAAATTCTGAGGACAGAGCCCAAGAAGCTGTGCTTGAACTGGCCCTCTAAGGGACTCTGATACACACTTTAGTTTGAGAGCTTCTGCTTTAGAGAACCTGGCCATGCAGCTGGGGAGATCAGGGGTGCACATAGAAAGTGGCTGGGAAAAAGTCTATCGCATCATGCATGACATTTAGTGAATGCAGGAAGACAGGAAGGAAGTCTAGACAACTCTATTTCTGTAATACAAAGGACAATTCCTTCTCCAAAAAAAAAAAAAAAAAAAAAACCCTTGGGCCCAGGTGAATTTCAAAATTCAGATTTTTTTTTTATTTTAAAAAGGTAAAATATACACAGACCATATCCTACATAACACCCTTGGTGAGGTCTAGAGTGGCACTTTCATTAAATGCAGTCATTTTCTGCAATAAAAAATATATAAATGACGTAAGTGTGTGTTTGGGTTATCTCTTGCAATGTAACAAATGCTCCCAAAACATTAGTGGTTTAAAATAACAACCATCTTATTTACTCATGAATCTGGGGGTCAGGAATTTGGGCAGGGTTTGGCTGACAGTTTCTTCTGCTCTGTGTTGTGTTGCATGGAGTCGTTCACTCAGCAGCTTTCAGCTGGTGGCTGGGCAGTTCTAGAGAGTCCAGAAAGGCTTTGCTGACATTCTGTTGGCTCCCATTCTGGCACTTCAGTGCTCCTCTGTGTAGCCTCTCTCTCTTCATGAAACCTGGGTGTCCTCACAGTATGGTAGGCTCAGAGTAGCTGGACTTCTCCATGGCGACTGTCTTCCAGAACATTCCAAGAGGGGCAAAAGCAGAAGTTGTAGATGTCTTAGGGCCCAGCCTTGAGAGCTACACAGAATCATTTCCAGCACATTCTATTGGTCAAGGTCAGTGACAAGAGCAGCCTAGATTCAAACGGGGGAAAGAGATACCACCTCTGGCTGGGAGAAGCAGAAAAGAATGGTGGCCATCTTTTGATCCATGAAGTAGGATTAAAAAAGACCATAAATATCATCACATCAGTTTAGGTCACGTTTTCCATAAAATAAATTTTCTACAAACTTAAGAAGAAAATATTAGTTTTCAGCCTTTTAAATTCCAGAATTGCAAAGAAGCAATTACACCCTGGATGCTGACAAATGGGCTGCCCCTTTCCAACTGCTGCCTAAGTTGAGGTGCTCCTCTTCTGCCTGGAACCCTCCTGATCTGTATTCCTTCCTCCAGTAATACCGTTATCCAAACTCCCCTCCTTCTTCCTGCCAGAATTATTATCCTGAAATCCCAGGCTCAAAGCTGGCCTTGCGTTCCACTGTGCACATTGTAAGGGCTTCTATAGGGTGCCTCAACCGGTCTCTTCCCAACCAGTCTAGAATGCTTCCCATTCCAGCCCCACATACATTTTCATATGTCTCTGTAGGTGTGACCACTTTATAACCAGCTTTACTCTCAGCCTAGAAAGCTTCCTACCACGGTGCCTGGGTGGCTCAGTCCTTAAGCGTCTGCCTGCAGCTCAGGTCATGATCCCAGGGTCCTGGGATCAAGCCCTGAATCTTGGGCTCCCTGCTCCGAGGGAAGCCCGCTTCTCCCTCTCCCACTCCCCCTGCTTGTGCTCCCTCTCTCGTTGTGTCTCTCTCTGTCAAATAAATAAAATCTTAAAAAAAAGAAAGAAAGCTTCCTACCTTCACCCACAGCTCAAAATCTGCATCCTTCAAAATCCAGCTCAACAGCCTCCTTTTTCTTTGATTTCCTCTGGATAGCCATAAAGCTTGTTCTTTTCTTCTTGGCCTCAGAATTCATTAATTTTGTGCACTTCTCTTTTCCACTTCTTGAGGGTCTATGAACGAACCTTTTTTGCCTCCCCCCAGCCATAGGAAGTATTGAATGAATATTGAAACACAACTTTATTCTTAAGTGTGGAAAAACAGCAAAGAAAGAAAAGATAGGCCCTACTCTCCCATAAAAGACTTCATGCAGAACAAAGCTTTGAGTGGGGACTTGTGGAAAGCATGTAATTGATAAAAATGGAGGAGAAAGAGCCTACAGGAACAGCCCAAGTGACATCACAGTGCCAGCATGAGCAGGCCATGTGCAAATAGATACGGAGGAATCTAAGGTGATCTGTTTGAATGGAATGAGGGAGGTGTGTGGAGTGTAATGGGGTAGAGGGTTTATCCAGAATCTGAGATATGGTTTCCATAAGACTGTATCACCCAGGGGCACGTGGGTGGCTCAGTCATTAAGCGTCATGATCCCAGCCCCACATCGGGCTCCTTGCTTGGCGGGGGGGTCTGTTTCTCCCTCTCCCTCTGCCCACCATTCCCCCTGCTTGTGCTCTCTCTCTCTCAAAATAAATGAAATAAAATCTAATAAATAAATAAAAATTTAAAAAGAAGGTATCACCCGACAAGCAAGTTTTGAGACCTAGCACTTCAAGGGTCCGCGGAGCCCAAGCCATTCCATGAGGACCCAGGACTCATCAATAATTTAATGAAATAAGTGGACACCTTGTCATTTCTACCTGCTGTTTGAGAGAGGAACAAGGGGCGTTATCATTTATAAAGTCATTTTCTTTTTTTATTATTATTGAAGTATAGCTGACATACCGTGTTATATTAGTTTCAAGTGTACAACATAGTGACTTGACAATTCTGCACACGACTTAGTGCTCACCATGATAAGTGTAACCACCATCTGTCACCATACAACGTTATTACAGTATTATTAACCATATTCCCTGTGCTGTACTTTTCATTGTTGTGACTTCTTTATTTTATAACTAGAAGTCCGTGCCTCTTAATCCCCTTTCCTATTTTGCTGATCCTCCCACCCATCTCCCCTCTGGCAACCACCAGGGTGTTCTCTGTATTTAAGAGCCTGGTTTTTTTGTTTGTTCTTTTGTTTTTTAGGTACCACATATAAATGAAATCATATGGTATTTGTCTTTCTCTGTCTGACTTTTACTTAGCATAATACCCTCTAGGTCCATCATGTTGCGGCAAATAGCAAAATTTTGTTCTTTTTTATGGCTGAGTGATAGTCTATCCATATCCATTCATCTCTTTATGGACATTTGGGCTGCTTCCATGTCTTGGCTATTGTAAATAATGCTGCAATAAACACAGGGGTACATATATCTTCAATTAGGGTTTTTGTTTTCTTTGTATACCCAGTAGTGGAATTACTGGATCATATCATAATTCTATTTTTAATTTTTTGAGGACCCTCCATACTGTTTTCCAAAGTGGCTGTACCAGCTTGCATTGCCACCAACAGTGTGTGAGGGCTCCCTTTTCTCCACATCCTTACCAACACTAGTTGTTTCTTGTCTTTTTTTTAAGATTTAAAAAAAAATTTATTTTAGAGAGCGTGCACTGGGGGGGGAGGAGCAGAAGCGGAGGGAGTCGGAGGGGGAAAGAATCTCAAGCAGAATCCATGCCCAGCGCAGAGCCTGATGTGAGGCCTGATCTCATGACCCTGAGATCACTACCCTGAGATCATGACCTGAGCCGAAACCAAGAGTCAGATGCTTAACCGACTGAGCCACCCAGATGCCCCTTTATTTCTCGTCTTTTTGATACTAGCCATTCTGACTGGTGTGAGAGAATATTTCATTCAGGTCTTGATTTGCATTTCCCTGATGATTAGTGATACTGAGCATCTTTTCGTGTGTCTGTTGGCCATCTGTATGTCTTCTTTGGAAAAATGTCTGTTCAGATCCTCTGCCCATTTTTTAATCGAATTATTTGTGTGTGTGTGTGTGTTGAAGTTTTTTTTAATATATATATTTTGGGTATTAATCCCTTATCAGACATATTATTGGCAAATATCTTTTCTCATTCAGTAAGTTGCCTTTCTGTTTTGTTGATGGTTTCCTTCACTGTGCAGAAGCCTTTATTTTGATGTAGTCCCAATGTTTACTTTTGCTTTTGTTTCCCTTGTCTGAGGAGACACATCTGTAAATATGCTGCTAAGGCTGATGCCTAGGAGATTACTGCCTATGTTTTCTTTTAGGAGTTTATGGTTTCAGGTCTCACATTTAGAACTTTAATCCATCTGAGTTTATTTTTGTGGTTGGTGTTAGAAAGTGGTCCAGCTTCATTTTTTTGCATGTAGCTGTCCAGTTTTCCCAATACCATTTATTGAAAAATCTGTCATTTCCCCAGCGTATACTCCTTTTGTTGTAGATTAATTGGCTATATAAGTGTGGGTTTATTTCTGGACTCTTTTTTCTGTCCCATTGATCTATGTGTCTATTTTTGTGCCAGGACCATACTGTTTTGATGACTATGGCTTGTAGTATGACATCTAGGATTGTGATACCCTCAGCTTTGTTCTTCTTTCTCAAGATTGCTTTGGCTATTTGGGGCCTTTTGTGATTCCCTACAAATTTTAGGATTATTTGTTCTAGTTCTCTGAAAAATGTCATAGATATTTAATAGGGATTACAATGAATCTGTAGGTTGCTTTGGGCATACAGTATGTTTTCAGAGATTCTCCAAAAGATACTATTTTCCCTTTGTAATTAAGTAACCTTGCAGTGGAGAAACCTGTGGGATACCACCAGCCATCAAAGGTACCACCAGACAGCATGAACGTCCTAATATGATACATTGAGAAGGATGCATCACTTTTGTGAATCTCTTGCCAAAATAACCCAAATTTAATCATGAGGAAAAGATTGACCAAAATTAAGGGATGTTTTAAAATTAAGTGTCGGGGCACCTGGGTGGCTCAGTCGTTAAGCGTCTGCCTTCGGCCCAGGTCATGATCCCAGGGTCCTGGGATCGAGCCCCCCATGGGGCTCCCTGCTCAGCGGGCAGCCTCTTCTCCCTCTCCCACTCCCCCTGCTTGTGTTCCCTCTCTGGCTGTGTCTCTCTCTCTGCTAAATAAATAAATAAAATCTTTAAAAAAAATAAAAATAAAAATAAATAAATAAATAAAATTAAGTGTCAAGGTCATGAAAGACAAAGAAACACTGAGGAACTATTCCACACTGCTAGAAACTAAGGAGACCTGACAGCTAAATGCAATGGGAAATCCTAGATTGGATCCTGGGTCAGAAAAAGAATAGTAGCAAGACATTTGGTAAAATCTGAATAAACTTCGTATGTTACATAACATCATTGTATCAATGTTAATTCTATGGTTATAATCCTGGTACTCTTGTTCTGTAAAATGTTAACATTTGGGGACTCTGGGTGAAAGTTTACAGCAAATCTTTATTCATTATTCATTTATTTATTTTACAACTTTTTTGTTAGTCTGAAATTATTTCAAAAGGAAAGGTTAAGATAAAAATAATTTTAATTTATGGTTGATTAAGAATAGAGTTATCTAATTCCACTTGTAGTTCACATTTTCCAAACATGTTTGATTTTGTGGTTTATCCACCCTACAACTTCCTGCCTCCCCTCCTCTTATGAACACATCCTGTAGGAAAACCAGGAGCTTGGCTGAGAAGTAAGAATGTACTTTCCACTCCAGTCCAAGAGCTACCAGGCAGTCTGGTCTGTCTTCAGTTTGAAAACAGGTGGAGATAGGGCCCAAATCCATTTGCCAATGAATCTCTGGGTCTGGGGTTTGTTTGGGTTCCAAGAGGTTCTATCTGTATGAACAGAGGTTTTAAATCCTCTGGGGTTAGGAGATAAGCTAAGACAAGTGACTCAGGCTAGATTTGTTTCAGAATGGCTTCTTGAATTGTATTCTTTTGAACCAGGCACCCTTGAGCTTAAATATTAACTTTGTAGAAAGTTCTTCAATCATACAAAGGAGTATATTCATTCCTATGTTTTTTGAAATATATGACCTCCTGGGTTTGATTTTTTATGCTTTAGTACAGAATACACACAGGAACCAGAAATATTGCACTTTCCTCTTACCATAAAGCAACATTTGGGAATCTGGGAATGCAATAAAATCAGCACCCAACTTTCAAAACTCAGTTGCGGAGGATGCAATAGGGAGTAGTGGGGTCTGTGGTGGAAAAGAGCTCTAATGCTCTGAAGGCACCACCTGGGTTTCTGCTCCACCTGATTGTTACCATGTAAGAATTTGGGCCCTAGTATCATTAGAAATCCTGATTTTTAAATATGGGCAGCTAGTGTACATTATTTTAAAACTGTATATGCCGAAACTTTGTTGGCCGAACAAGCATATCTGAGAACCATCAGTTGGTCCCATCTGATTCAGGCAAAGGGAGAAGGCCCCCTTCTTCCTCTCTAGCCCTTCAGACCCCCAGCTTCCTCTGGGAGGCCCTGTAGAGGGCTGGGGCATGCAGATTTTGTTTGTTTGTTTGTTTGTTTATGGTAGAGAGGGTGACTCTAAGAGCAGAATAGCTGCAGGGAACTCTTAAGGAGAGTGGTGAGTGAATATGAAATAAATGGAACAGTGCTAAGGGCAGAAGAGGGTTTTCTGAAGCCAAGGAAGGTTAAGATTGGGAAAAGGTAAAGGGATGCTAAGAATCAGCTTATTTAGAAGTAGGGGTTCCTGGAAAATAATAGTAATAACTAAATAGTAACTAACATATCATTGGCCTATTTTGTGTCATTCACTGGCTCAACTCCTTAAATAATTCTATGAAGTCATTGATTTAAAAAAAAATCTTAGGGGTCTTGATCTCAGTGAGAAAGATGGACTCTCCAAAGATCCTGGCTGTGTTCTTGGCTCAAGAAATATTCATCCACTGCCCACGATACGCCATGCACTGGTGCACTACACAGTTCAGTAAGACACTGTCCCTTCCCTTAGTGAAGATGTCATCAGGAGCTGGAGAATAAGCAGGGTGGGATCCCCACCAGGCCAGGGGTGGGCCCAGGGACAGCCAGCACAGGCAGAGGGCAGCAAGGTTAGCCTGGGGCCCAGAGACAGTTTCCCCAAGGAGCAGACATTTTAACTATTTGTAAGGGCCCTTCAAAGTTAGCTAAGCAAAGACTAAGGGGATAGAGAAGGAAATTCCAGGAGCAGGGATGCAACCCCCCACCCCCCATCAGGAAGCGCTGGACCAGTGTGCTTGCTGAGAGAGTGGCTAGAGGGAGTTAGAGCCCTCCTGCCCTTCCAGGGTAGAAAACAATGGGCCCTTCCTGCTCCTTCTCCATTTGGTAAATAAACATCTATTAAATTGCACGTAGCAAAGGGGAAGACATGGAGAAATTCCATCAGTGAGGATTTATGCTCATGAGGTCATACCGTATCCACTCCTGTGCGAGACACAGAGAGGTGCAGGGATGTGTGTGTGTGTGTGTGCGCGCGCCCTTATGAATGTATATATAATCTTCTTAGAGTGGTGAATAGTCAAGATCAGATACTTGAGGCTCTCTGGTCTGCAGATTTTTTACTTTTTCAGCAATGTCTTTTATAACCCAGTAGAAAATTAAATAGATGATAACACTATTTTTGCAAAACCAAAAATCAGTAAGAGGACTGGGGGGGGTGGAGGGGTGGGTACCATTCACTTTCTCCCATAAGACAGCCTAGTTGACCCCCATGCCAGATTGCAGAGTGGAAAATAACAGGTTTGCTGAAGGAAGGGACAGCTTTCCTGCAACGCATCTCACAGGGGCCTGTTTATCACATTCAAACAAGGAAACAGCACAGATCACAAGCAGACGTAAACCCACCAGAGATCTGTGTCTGAGGATGAGGCTCAAGCGACATGGACATCGGTTTCAGGGAGGAGATCCGCTCAGTTTGGAGAAGCCATTTTAGAAGTTCCAGAGAATGGTGGGAAATGGGAAGGCAGCAGCTGCTAAAAGTATCTTGTGCTTGTTAATAGTACCTTGTCAAGGCTCCATGCCCCAAACCTACAGGCTTTATTTGTAGGACTGAAAAACTTCTAAGCAATCATAATAATTTGAAACAGAGGTGAATTTGAAGGTTCTAATGCCCTTTATTCATTAGCATTAATTAGGCACCCATGTGCAAATTCTTCTGCCCAAGGTATTGGATGAGGAAAGATCTGCCCTTTCAAAGTTGACTACACCCAAAGAAGTGCCAGAAATCTTCCAAAATGAAGGCAGAATTGTACCCAAAAAATTAGCAGAGATGAAAAGCAGAGCAATTATACCCATAATGTGTCTCACCAGAAGATTCTGAGAGGAACACATTAAGCAAGGGATTTAGGTTGGGGCACCTGGGTGGCTCAGTCAGTTGACATCCAACTCTTGATTTCAGCTCGGGTCATGATCTCTGGGTCATGAGATGGAGCCCCACATGGGGCTCTGTGCAAGGTGGGGAGTTGGCTTGAGATTCTCTCCCTCGCCCTCTGCCCCTCCTCCCAGCTCGAGCACACACGCATGCATTCTCTCAAATAAATGTTTTTAAAAAGCAAGGAATTTAAGGAGTGGGTATTTGCTTACTAAGTGGTTTTGCTTTAGAAATAATTAATTGGAGGGTTTGCTGATTGATGATTAACTATTTGAGGTGAGATGATGGAGCTGAGAAACCTAAAGGTAGCTAGAGTCTTTATCCCGAGTCCAAGAAGCACCAATAAAACACCAGATTTGTACAAAGAGATACGTTCTTGAAGACTCGCGGGCCAATAAAAGGTAAAGTGTATTGTAGGTTTGCTCTAGAAATTCTATCACTTCTCTGTTTACAATGCCAAACCGTCGCCTTGTTTGGTTTTTAATGCCTGTGATCAGATCTGCTTTGGGCAAAGGTTAGTGACTGTTCCTTCGGTCGAGGCACGTGCTTGCTTGGGGGGGGCCTAAGGAGAGGCTCTGAGCCTGGATAGCTTGGCCTCCTTTGTACAAGCTGAAGTCATAGTAGCATCAGATTTATTGCTGGATGACAAACTGCACTCTGGTTCCTCCCCTCCCTGGTGACTCTGTCTGTGACCAGAAAAGCCAGTTAGGTCTCCTGGCATGCTCTGAGGTGGAGGCTGCTGGAGAAGGACTGGATGAATAAGGACTCTGGGTTCTCATATTGGTTGTATTTGGAGAGGAGTCATCAGCCTGGAATTTCTGCAGCTGTGCCTCCGTGCACCTGTGCTTTTCAGAGTGGGGGATTCTGGTGCCTTGCCTGCAGAATCCTCAAAACATATCGTAAACGTGAGAGAATGATGGCAGTGCCAGCAAAGATGGAGTCCACCATGGACACCTAGCCCAGTGCTGGCAGAGGGGAAGCTCTCAACAAAGTCTGAGGAGAAAATGGAGTAAAAAGAAGTGGTCCTTTTCATAAAACCAGAGTAATACGAGACCTGTCCACAGGTCACCATGGATGACAGAGACAGAGCGTGGCACAGAGCCTCACACGATATGTTTAATATTGTCTCCATCTCTATAATGGATCACATCCACTCCACCGTGCAAGGAATTTACATAGGTTTTTTGGACCCACATTAGAAATTTCAATTACTTTTCATTGGCAGTCTTTTTCATTATTTTGGCAACTCTTACATCACAGAGACTCAAGTTGTCTTCAAATGTCCCCTCTCCCCTCTTTCCTTTACTAACAGAGCTTCAGAGCATTAGCTGGACACACAGCCACCTGCTAAACGACATTTCCCAGCCTCCCTTGTAGTTAGGTGTGGCCAAGTGGCCAAACAAATAAAAATAATAGCTTGCACTCTTACATGTGACAGGGAACTATTCTAAGTGCTTTAGACATATAGCCCATCTGATTTTCACCATCACAGGTAGTGTTAGGAAACAGAGGTGCAAAGACTACGTGACTTAGCAAGACCACATGGAAAGCAAGTGCTAGAGCTGGGACTGCAGCCCCAAAAGTGGGGCCCACATTCAGCCCAAGGAAATGTGAGTGGAACTTCCAGGTCATGGCCTCAAAGGGGAGAGACTTGCTCTCTATTGCCCCCTCTCTCTTTCCTGCTAGCTGCTTCCTGCTTTCTGCCATCTTAAACTACAAGATGGAAGCGCATGTCGAGGATGTCAGGACAAGAGAGAAGGGGACTGTGTCCAACATCATAGAACTATCCCATCAGCCTGGATTGCCCATGCTCAGGTTGTTACAGGAGAGAGAAAGACTTTATCTGATTTTAACCACAGTTATTTGGGGAGGGACAGGTAGTTAATATATCCTAATTAATCTGCCTTAAGTAAAGAGTGAGGTCATGGAGGGAAGGGAAAGAAGTCTCTAAGCACCTACTATATATGCAGTGTCTTCACACGTTATCTCATTCACTCCCCACAAAGTTCTGCATATAGGTGTTGTGAGCCAGTATTTGCAGTGAGCAATCTGAGGCTCAGAGTGGTTAAGTAACTTGCCCAAGATCACAGAGCTGGTATGTAGATAGGGTGGCATTTCAACAAACCTTCTCCAAAGGCCTCTTTTTCACTCTTCTACAGTAATGCTCTGGGGAAAGGTGACTTATTCATAAGAGGCATTTCCACAACATCTGTGATTCATAACCCTTTTATTAGTTACTCTTCAAAGCAATCTGATCAGATTGGTATGCTTAGTTCCATTTCGTAGATGAGAAAACAGACAAGACAAACAATTAAACCCCCCAAAGTCAACAGAGGGTGTAGATTTAGTCAACACAGCCACAGAAATTCCGGGCTGATGACTCCTCTCTAAATACAACCAATATGAGAACCCAGAGTCCTTATTCATCAAACTTACAAAGTGTCTTCTCATTTTCATGAATCTTAACAATGGAGGGAGGAAAGCGGATTGCTGACAGCACAGAAATATTGTGTTTAACCTGAGTTTTAGAGGTTTTTCCTGAAAGGTTGACTATGTTCAAGGTTTGTTGGTCACATTAGACCTTCCAGGTTGCAGGGGATGGTTACATAAAGCCCCCTAACCTGGAAGCTGGTCCTCTCCTAGAGACAAAGGCAGTGGTCACTGGGGTTCTCACTTGCTCGCTCCACGTGTAGCCTCAAGATGGAAGACCTGGAGAACCCCAAGTCCAAAGTACTGTTGAATTCTTTCTTTTCCTGCTGGAGATCAACTTTCTTGGTTCCTGGTCTATTTGGGAGAAAATGTTCAAACTTCCCCCCTCATATTTCCAGGGTTATCACGGGCAGACAGACCAAGCTGGAATCTGCATCTCCCTCCCAAATTCCCAGGGAAGGGAATTAGCAAGGGCTAAAGCCCCTTGCCTACCCCCTCATCCAATCAACAATGATAGATGCACTGCAACCATGTGGATTTGGGAAGAGAACCACTCCCATTGAAGCGGTAGGGGCCAGATGACTTAGTAAAGTGATCCTCAACTCTAGTTGCACATTAGCATCACTTGGGAACTTCCTGGAACTGCACAATCTCAGCCCCGCACGTCGCCTCAGACCTGCGAAACTAGAATCCGCATTTTATCGAGATCCAAGGGTGCCTTGTGTACACATTGGAATTTGAGAAGCCCTACCCTAAGACCCTGGTTTTCTTTTTTTTTTTTAATTTTTTTTATTCTTATGTTAATCCCCATACATTACATCATTAGTTTTAGATGAAGTGTTCCATGATTCATTGTTTGTGCATAACACCCAGTGCTCCATGCAGAATGTGCCCTCCTCAATACCCACCACCAGGCTAACCCATCCTCCCACACCCCTCCCCTCTAGAACCCTGTTTGTTTTTCAGAGTCCATCGTCTCTCATGAAGACCCTGGTTTTCAAACAGAGTTGCAACTGGAGTCATCTGGGGAGGTTTTAAAACTACTGAGGCTAGGTCCCACCCTCAGGGGTTCTGATTTAATTGGTGTAGAGTCTGGATATTGGGGTTTTTAAGAGCTCCCCAGATGACCGCAGTGGGCAGCAAAATTTGAGAACCATGGCCGTAACAGTCTTTCCTTCCCATACACCCCCTCTCCTCAACCAAAAATAAATAAATAAATAAATAAATAAATAAATAAATAAATAAATAAATAAATAAATAAATAA